>NC_048219.1:15086183-15232689 GCF_002007445.2 Ailuropoda melanoleuca | reverse complement strand
TAGGGCCTTCACTGCCCTTCCTGAGCAGGACTGGCTTCCGGACTCAGCTTCTCCCATCGCCCCCTTCACACCGCTCGGGACTGAGTGAAACTCCTCACTGTATGGAGTCCTCTCTTTCCATGTCTTGGTGCCCTTTGCCACCTAGGCTCATGCTTCTGGCAGCATCTTGAAGGAACCCACCTAGTCTCCTCGGGGTTCCTCCCGGATGCCTACCAGCATCTCGTGGGCAGATGATCATTACTTCAAGCCTCGCTCCAAGCAAGATGCGTTGACTAAGGCTGCTCGTGGAAGTTGAAGAGAAAAACTAGAAAACCAAAATGCAATGTTTCCCTGCGGCCAGCACCTTACACCCCTTCCCAGAGGGGCTGCTTCTTGCCCTTTCTCATACCTTGCCCACCGCACTCATCCTCGACAGTCCGCTGGGGCGTGGTGAAGAGAGTTGACACACAGGACCTTCGTGTCTGATTTGAAGGGGTGTAGCCTTGGACAGTGTCCTCTGCCTGCGCCCTGATGGCTCTTGGCACACTGTGGCACGTGGCCCTGACAGTCTGCAGATGGGGAGCTGGGCCTTTCCCAGTCTCGGTGCCAAGGGCGTGGTATGGCCTCTACCATAAGCATCGTCTGAGGATCGGAAGATGGCAGCTACGTAGACCCTAAGATCAACTAAGGGAAAGATGATGGCGGAGTGTAGAAGGCAAGTGCAGATTGCAGTTGGGGGGGGGTTGTGTAACCGGGGAGGTGACGCAGGTGAGGAGGGGCTGGGGAAATGCCTCATCCTGTGATGGGAGGAGGCGCCAAAGCAAATTGGAGTGCAGAGCCCAACAGGGACCCCAGTTCGGACCATGCGCTCTCCTAGCGTCTCCAATGCCTCCCACTTCTGAAGCCTCAGGAATTATCTACTAGCAAAACCTTCGGCACATGTGTCACGTTGTATTTTAGGTGTGGGTCAACAGCTGTCAACGTGTGAAATTAGAAAGGAAAACCCTTCCCAGAAAGTATGCACGTGTGGGCACGGAGACAGTTTTCCATCACACGTAAACTCATGGGTGGGATTGGGGATTGCAGTTCCTTGGAGCTGCAAAGTATGTCTGACACCGCAAATGAGCGATGCTTAGGTGAGGTCCTACCATTCACACCCCAAGAACTAGCTCTTCATACGAATAGTTGAACCTAACTCTTCGTAAGGCTGTACGTTTGGAATTCTTTCCACAGGAAGCCCCAGGTAGGGCTTTTGGAAAGATCAAGAAGCCTGCAGGGCAAAGAATGCACCTGGTGTTTACTGGAACTCTAGGGCTCTTGGCGACTGCCTCAGGTGCCCTGGTGAAGGGGAGGACTCGGGGGCCCGTGCTCCCTTCAACCCAGAGCAACTCTGCTTTTATTCCCTTCATCCACACAGCAGAGGGTACAAAGTAAATTGTCTGCCGGGCGAGGCATGTAACGAAGGGAAGTGATCAAGCAGGGGTTGTTCTGAATGGGGGAGGATTCTCTAAGGAAAGCTGCTCTCAGCTCCAGCTGAGATCTTATTACCAGATCTTATTTTTTGGAGGCTAGCAATCGTTTTTGTGAAATCTCACAATTTTCAAATTGTAACTAATTTGAAAAATCAAAATCCAGCGAAAGTATGTCTGTTTGGTTTGTGGGCTGGCAGTAATATTTAAATTTTCTTTGCAGCATCCCAAACCCTGTGATAATTCAGCCCGTGCTTTAAATCCTGGGATGGGGAACTCATTACCCGCCAAGTCCACCCCTTGTATGGAATGAAAGTCTGCTCTATCTTCATCACACGACTGGCATCTATTAGGCACCTGTCATGCACTACACATTTCCTAACCTGGGTGCATTTAGGCAGTGGTGCAAGTGGAATGAAATAGGGTGAGGACGGCGCTGGGTCCAGCAGGTTGGGTCCTAAGTGTTTCCTTAATGCCAGGCTCTTCTTGACTCTGCACCAGATGATAAAGGAGAAGGTATAATAAGCTTCAGGTATGGTGACTAAATCACTTGAAATGAGTCACCTTTATTCCAAAGCTGTCACTGACCACAGGATCCTTCCCCATCCATGACTGTCAGTGCCAGATGACCGTGCTAGATAATGAGCCATTTTTCTCTTCTGCCATTAGGTCCATGTAGATCCTTTTCAGTGCAGAAAGAATTTTAGGCAGGCAGATCTGCAGAGCCCTGGAACTCTCAGACGTGAAAAGCATAACCACAGCAATACCTGTGCCCCTGCTTTGTCCCTGGCCAATAAGGCTTGACTCTAAGGTAAACTATAGCTAGCCTAGATTTTGTCCTCCCACGTGTTGGTTTCTTGCTCATGAACACAGGTGTTGGGGGAACCTACTTGGGGTGGGTTACCTATGGCCTTCATGGTGGGGCAAGGGCCCCTTCTTCAGATATCCCAGAGATTCTGTCTACAGGAGAGGTTTCCATATCTTCTAAGGAAAGCAGCTGCTCAGAGCCCCCGGCCTGGAGAGATTCAGCTCCCGGACGGCCTCTAGTCCAGGTAGCACAGCTTGGAGAGAACAGGCAGGCTGAATTCGATTAAAAACAAACCAACCCACAATTTATTGAAAACAAGTATCTTTCAGTAGCCCTAATTACAACAGCTTCAAAGATGCCATTAATCAGGAACACAATATGCACAAAAGTCTCAGGAAAGGGAGAATAAAACAGCTTGAAAAGGAATACAGCTGCAACAGGACCGAACTGCTAGAAGGTCACAGAACAAAGTGACACGGGGTAGGACACAGAGCCACACGGGAGAACACGGGGCCCTGGAGCCTGGGCCGGGAACTCCCAGTTCCCGTATTTTTGGACCACATCTCATGATTCATCGGGGCGGAGGCGTGGACTCTGAGTAACTAGCCGATGCCTGGAGCACAGGCCAAACACGTGGAATGAGGCCACTAGGCAATGTACACCCCCCCCCCCCCGTGAACCCCATAAGAGGAAGCGCTCTCTGCAGTCTGTGGACCTGGCAGGGACCACTGACCACAGAGAGCTTAGAGACAGTTCCCCTGCAGCTGGTCACAGAAAACCCTAGACTAAGCTAAACCCTAGAATTCTCTTATCCAAATTCCTACCAACTAGAGAGGTAGAGGTGCCAGACACGGAAGCTGCCTCCAAACCAGTGTTTGGTCTTCGGTAAAGGGATCAATACAAACCGCGGATCCCCACGTCAGCCTGGAAAAAACTGGGCACAGCGGGTACAGGATCCCGAAGCCCCATTTAGTATGCACCACAGCGGAAAGCAGGGGTGGGGGCCGGACGGAGGTGGGCTCTGCTGAGGCCACAGCTGGGACGCGTCCCGTTCTGCTGTCCTGTCCCCATTTGAATGGTTCCTCCCAGCTTTCTGGTTCTGCCCTCCCATGGCCCAGAGCTCTCCCTTCTCTGAGCCTAAAACTCCCAGCCTCAAGCGACACAGAGCAGAAATGCCAGACGCAGAGGGCTCTCTGATGAGGGGGAGCAGGCGGTCTTCCTGGGAACATGAGGGTCTCTCCCGTCACCTCCACTGGAGTTAAGGGCAGGACAGAGAGGATGCAGGGTTACAGGAGGCAGAAGGCGGCAGCTCTGAGAGCAGGAAGGAGAATTCTGCCAGGAGAATGACAGGAAGTTTCGACTGCGTGGATGCAGCAGGCGGTTGGGCTGGGAGGCGTGAACAGCAAAGCTGTATCTAACCGATGGGGGAGCAGTGTGTCTCCCCGCTTTCCAAATTCTCCCAGAGGAACGCCACTCCCTGCTCTGGAACTTCACACTCAGACAAACAACAAGCCTGTAGGGAAGAGGTCTCTTCAGGGTCCCAGAAACGCCCGTCGAAGGTCCATCCTGTCAAGTCTGGCTTCTTGGAACAGAAGCCTCACTTGTGAGTCCGTATACTGCTGCAGATCTGGGCGAGGCGGCTCTGCAAGGGAAAGAGGCAGGTCCCTGAGAGACGAGGGCGCTGGCCATGCTTGCCTGGTAGCCCCTGAAGAGTCTCCCCGGCTGACACTGGACTTGGGGTCAGCAGGTCAGAGGGAATCTCAGCCCTCCGTTCTCTGTTTCACCAACTAATGAACTGTTCTGAATCTCCACTTCTCATCTGAGCAAAGGAGTCAGATCAGAGCTCAGATGAGCCAGCAGGGCTGTGGGTGCAGCCAGGAGGACGAACAGCACTGGGTCTGGGTGGCTGGGTGTGTGTGGGGCCTCGGCAGTGCACCATGTTCCCCGGATATACCCAACACAGACCCCGCAGAAGGGGGCGCCCGGGGCAGCCATGTGCACACAGAGGGCTCCCACCCACCACTGGAGAGGGTGCTGCTGACAGGACCACAGAGGCCCATCTGACCAGAGCTGAACCAATTTATTTTCCCTCCTGAGAAATTAAGGGGCGACAAGAAGCTGGACAGTCAGTGCTAGGCATGGGAGCAGCGAAGTCAGAGCTGGGACTGTGGCTGCCGGAAGCCATCTGCAAGCCGGTGTTGAAGGAGAATGAGCCAGACCCAGAGCCCCGTGGAGGAGGCTCTCTGCCGAGAGGGAGGGATGAAGGAGTGGCAGAGAAGTCACGCGTGGTCCTCAAAGACAGATGCTACAGGAGCCCGCACACCAGAATGGAGCCCCGTCAACTCCTCTCACGGACGGTCCGTGGCTCCAGAGGCCTGGCTGTTCCGCGCCTTGGTTCTGTGGGACTCCCCGGAACAAGCCCCCCGCCCCCGGAAGCTGCCCTTCCTGTCATCACGCCCTCGCACGCTGGCACCAGGTGCCCGAATGAAGCAGAGTTTTGATTCTGCTGTGGAACTCTGGTGGCAGGCACCCCGGGATAGACTGAAAGGCAACATCAGTTCAGGGACAGAGGGCTGCTAGGAAAGTAGGACAGCTCGAATCCCTTGGGGGAAAGACGACACCACAGTGCTGAGGATGAAGCCCAGGCTGAAAAGGCAATCCTAAGTACAGCTGAACTAAGCAAGCTGTGGAGGCATCCCGTGGGGGAGGGTTACAAGACTCACGGAGAGTTTCCTGATGTTTCCCAAGGCCTCTGGGTCCAGCTGCGCGATGTCCATCCTCTGCAAGTCACTAGCCAGCAATCGCATGCTCTGTGTGGAGAGCAGAGTGCGTTCAGCTGCCAAGCCCCTTGGGGCACGACCCTGCACCCAGGGCCCCAGGGGTCCCTTGATATCCTGCACTTCAGGCAGGGAGGGGGCGTGAGGGGAGGGTAAGGCAGTTAGGGGAGGTCTTTGCCCGGAGGAGATAACGACATGAGTGGTTCTCACTGGCCTGTGGCTGGCTCACCCAGGGACTAAGGGCGTGGACATGAGCTTAGAAATGCCTTGCAGACACATCGGATATATNGAGGGGAGGGTAAGGCAGTTAGGGGAGGTCTTTGCCCGGAGGAGATAACGACATGAGTGGTTCTCACTGGCCCTGGCTGGCTCACCCAGGGACTAAGGGCGTGGACATGAGCTTAGAAATGCCTTGCAGACACATCGGATATACACCTTCCTTCCCTCCCGGGAGGTGAGGTCGGCAACCTGTTCTACCCAGCTCAGGGCAACTGGGCTCAGCTGGCGTCAGAACCCCTCCAAGTTATCCAGAGTGGGAGACACAGTTCATGCTCCCTTCTAGAGCACACGCCGTGATGTCGCCTTCCTCTGCACTCCCTTTAGTGTCTCCCTTACTGCACGTGTCCCGTGACACCAGGCTTGACTATGAACCTATCTCGACTACTGAACGGCCTCTCAAGAGCAGGAATCCTGTCGTCTACACCTGGGGCCCGCCACAAGGCAGGTGGGCAAATGTCAGCTGATGAACAAACAGAACACAGAGCTGGGCAAGGACCCCAGCCTGGGCCTCCAGCCTGGGCGATGAAACTGGTTCTGAGTCCTGCAGAAATGTGCACATCAGGATCCATGCAACCCAGAGGACTGCGGGGGTGAGACGTGGGTGCTGGGCCAAGGAAAGACATGCCCAGGGGGCTGTGCACGGTGGCCTGGCCTCCCTGCGAGACGCTTACCTCTCCACCGCCCACCGGCACGGTGAGGAAGATCTCCCTGCTGTCGGCGAGTGGGCTGCCGTTTGCGGAGATGTTGTAGACCCGCTCTCTGGCTGCTGGAGTGCGCAGACCCGGGGTCTTGAAGACCCTGCCAAGCGGGAAGATCTCTGTCAGGAAGGCTTGGCAGAGTGAGTGACGCAAGGCGCCATGAGCTCCTCCAGCCCCCATCTGGCCTCAAGCCGTAGTTTTCAAATCCTGCATTTCTAAGAAGGCGAGTTCTAAATTTAGGGCAAAACGTCTTTTCAAACAGTAATGACTACACACAGCTGGCGAAGGGAGCTCGTAATGATCAAACGCGCATCTAGCCAAAGTCTGTTCTTATCCATGGAAATCTTAGGTCCCAGGCTCTGCGTGGACACCAGTCATCCATCCACAGAGCCAGAAATAAACTATGGTTAATGCACTTCCAAGAGTGGCTGAGCGCTTCCAGCAAGAGGAATTTTCCAGGGTCAAAAAAGGAGGATTCAGAGATTACATCATTATATTAATTCCCAAATGAACTTTCTCAAGACGGTTAAAATCCTGCTACCTGTTTTTCTCTAAATGCCCTTTGCTTTATGCGCATGTGAAAAACCAGTTCAGGAGTGGGAAGAAGTCCTCCTCCGTCTCCTCACCCCAGAGATCCCGACTTTCAATTCCTTATGCCTTCTAGAAACATTCTCTATACATAAACACAAACAGGATCATTCAGGACACGCTGTTCGGCAGCGTGCTCGGAGACGCCCGCGGTCACGACGCTCTTCCCCCAGCACATACAGAACGGCTTCTTTAGGGCCCCAGAGCATTTCCTACCCAGTTGACCAGCCCAGTGGAAGACATCAGCTTCCAGCCTGGGTCACATTAGTCTCCCCGGTGCAACATGGTGCCTGTTCTCACTCTTACCAAGGGTACAGGACTGTACTACCCATTTTTTAAAAATATTTTTATTGGTCAGAAACAGAAAAGGCCAAAGAAGAGTCACTAGAGGCCTACTAGTCCTCAGAGGCAGAATGGTCTCCTCTCATCAAATAAAGACTCATTTCGTCTCTGAAAACAGGTGAGCCCGCTCTCAGGGGAGAGGCAGACACTCGGAAGGCCGCACAGTTACCCTCTCCTCAGAGGGCTTGCCGGGCCAAGGAGTCAAGTGTTTTCCCACACACCCTTCTTTGCTGACTGAGGTGAACTGGGGGCCTCCCACCCAGAGGCAGGCACTGCCCCCTTTACTCACCTCGAGTCAAACCTGGGGGTCAGGCCTGGAGTTGGTTTCACCATAGACAACTCCAGCCGGCCCACAGCTGGGGTGACAGTGTTACAATGGCTTGACCTGCAGGTAAGAAGTGGCCATCAGGTGCACAGGTCACACGTGGAGGGCACTGACCACGTGGATACGGCCCGAGTGCCTCACGTACACGAAGTCATGCAGCCCTCCCAACAACCCGGACACATGGCTGTGATACTCATTGATGGCCGCAGAGACTCGAGCAGACGGAGCATATCGAGTCACACAGCTTGGCCGAGGTCACACGGCCAGTTAGGGCGGAGCCAGAACTCTACCGGTAGGCAGTCAGCCTCCAGGGTCCGGCCTCTCGGTCAGGCTAACGGAACAGGAGGAAGGAGACACCCTCTCCACCGCCTGCAGGGCCCTCAGCCGGAGGTCCTGTCCTCTTGCTAGGCACCCGCCACTGCTCAGGGACAGTCTCCTTCACAGACACACATCCCGGCCACTACGTTCTCAGCTTCTTGAGATGTGGCCCCCATGCCCCATCCCAAATGGCTTAGCAGGGCCCAGCATAATTAGTTCAAGTCCATGGTGATTCTTTACTGACTAGGACCAGGAGGAACACTTCCAGAAACAACCACGGGTAGGTGACAGCCACTTTGTGACTGGCCATGGGGGAGCGCTGCATGTGGGCTGTCGGGCAAATGAGCAAAATCTGCAGTGCTTATGATAGGTTTCTGGTCCTCACTCTCCCTGGTGGCATTAAAACAAACAAAAGTGGGGGAGGACAGAGGACGTGGGCAGAACTGGAGCACGCTGTTGGGTCGGATCATTTCCAGAGGCCCCTCCAGCTTGGAGACTCAAGTTTTACTCGAGCACAAGCCACAAGAGCCCTTTCACCCATCTCTGCCATGATGGATGGGGCTCTCCAATAACAAACACACACGGATGCTGGGAAACCCGTCACCTTTTGCTTTTGCCTTTTCCTTGTATGGACTGGGTTCTCTTCTTGGATGGAGGACACCTTTTGACCTGGATTCACAATCAAATGACACTGTGGTTATAAAAAGCCCCCAAAATAAGGAAGTGAGGGAGGGTAAAGGGTAAGGAAAGGAGGGGAGGGGGATCAACTCCAGAAATATGAGTGGACGAATACAAGCTCTATCTCCCAGAAGTAGGTGGCTTTTAAGTAATACGGAACGTGACCGACCGATCAAGTAAGGACTTCCACCGCCTGGGTCCTCAAAGTAGAGGGTTTCGGCCAAGATTAAAGATAAATCTCTTTTAAACTGACTGCAGCCTGGCTGCCCCCCCATTGCTCCCCCATGAAATGCTGCTGTGAAGGTCACTCAGGCTGTCCTTGCACAGGCTGCCCCATGAGCTCGTCTTTCTAGCTTCCCTCCAGGCGCCCGTCCTCAGCCTCCCACTCCATGCCTTCCCTGCACAACCTCATCGACGCCCACGCTGGGAGTCAGTGTGCCTCTCGATCTCCTACTCCTCCCCGAGCTCCAGGCTGAAATTTCAGAAAAGGATGGACCCTTTGACGCGTCAATTGGCACCCCGGCTGCTCGCCTTCACCCGAACCCAGCGCCGCTCTCCCTCCTGTGGGGCGCCTTCCACGGATGAGGGCCGCCTAAGCTAGACAGCGTTCAGTCATCCCTGCTTCCTCCCCTTCTCTCCTGGTCCTGCTCACATTTGTCAAAACCATCCCTCCTCTGCGTATAGGGTCAGGGCCTCAGTTTAAGAATGACAACAGCCTCCCAACTGATTTCTTTGTCTCCGGTATTCCCCTCTCCCATGTGTCATCACCATGCCCAGCTTGATGAAATGGAAACTTTGGAGCTCGGCACACAAGGCCATTCATCATCGGGCCCTCCTGCACGCAGATCGCCCACAGCTCACAGCCCTGTCATCCTCAACTGCTTCCTCTTCCTTAAATGGAACTTGAACAACTTTCCTATCTCCTCCCGGGCTTCCCTTCCCTTTCTTCTCTAGCTAGTGAAATCTCCCTTGCTTTTAAAGGCCTGGGTGTACCCTAAGCAGGGAGGTAAAATTGGATAACTTCTTCTGCATTCTGTGTGCTTTACACACACTTCTATGATCGCTTTTGTTATCAACCATTTAAGTGGGATCTTCTCTACTGAACAGTGAATTCCGGCGAGTGGCGGAGGTTAGGTATTTTTGTATTTCCCTGTCAGCTCCCAGCCCCAAACCCGAGTGCCTACTTACTCTTGCAGTTTGAAGATTCTTGTTCTTATTTTCTTCTTCTTCTTCTTCCACTATCATTTCATCCACTTTCATTATCTTTCGTGCTGTAAGAAACAGTTTTAACAAAGTGATCTTTCTCATAGGAATAAACTTTCATGCATTTATGTTTCTTAGAGGAAAGAAAACATATGCAATCTTAGGCTGTAATCAAGAAACAGACTTTGAATATAAACAAGATGACTTTTTTTTTTTTTAAAGAGGGTTTAGACAGAGAAAACTAACAGACTGGTTAGCAAAGCCCACGTGATGCCCAGAGTTCTGGTGAGAGCGCAGACACTGGACTCAGCTAGACTTGAGCGTGAGGCCCGGTCCTAGCACTGCCCAGGTCATGGGGCTTTCATTGTGTTGCTTCAGTTTCCTCATATATAAGAGGGAGTAGTCACTTCATAGGGGTATTATGACACCTGGAATGTGTTCCACAAGAACAGGGTCTTTGTTACTTTTGTTCCTATTTCCCCAAACCCTAGAACTGTGCCTGTGTTTATGAAGTGTCTGTGGAATGAATGAACATAAAGCCCTTAGGACAGTACCAGACACATGTCATAAGAAGCATTATCTATTATAATAAAATATTATTATTTACATAGATTAGGACAAACTTGCTAAGCACCACAGCTGTTTAGGGATGAAAGTTAGTGCCTCACTGCTAAATATGTACAACCACGAGCCAGACCATCTTGAGCAGGGATTCCAGAGAAAATTCAGGCCTCTGATCATGGGGTGGGGGGATCAGACGAGACAGCTTTTTACTTTGACAATTTAGTAAGTATATTTATCTTTTTTTTTTTTTTTTGAAGTAGCTTACAATGTAGTGAAGGCCAGTGGTCAGGGGGCACAAAAACAATCTTTAGTATTGGTTGACTTGGGTCCTGGTATGTCCGTTCCCAAGGGTGAAATCAGAAGACCCCTCCCCCACCACCTAAGCAAAACTTGTGGAACCCAGAAGAGAGACCAGTCTTACCTAAATGTGGAGATAACCCAAAGTGAACTAACTAAATATGCGGCGAGGAACTCCAGGAACACCCGAGTCCAATTACGTCATAATCTCCCCGAGGCAGCACTGGAACACGACCCCGGCAAAGTGCAAACCTCACGCTGTCGTCATGCCACAGGGCCATTCCAATGGGAAGCAAGATGGAATAAGAACTGGACAGTGTTTCTGGCCTTACCCAGTGGAGAAAGTGCCCTGGTTTGACCAAAATCCAGGCCCTGGGTCAGCCTGTCCTCACAAGATGCGGATGCACTGAGCTATGAAAGCTTAATGACAGTGACATAGAGTCTGTAACAGAGCTCGCCCTGTCCTGATTCCACGCTCACTGATGACAGCCGGGCTTCCCAAACACGTGCCCTCCAGGACAGCATTTCTTCGAGGGTGGGGCGTGCCTGAGGATTTTTCGCAGCAGGTCACTGAATCCAGGAACGTGGGATGGTGCTATGAAGATACCGGCCCTTTCACAATTCTCTCTCAACCCTTTTGATCACATGGGAGTGCCTCAGCGGGCCTTACCAGGTCCCATAATGCCTCTCGGTCTTGCCAACCTCTTTCACTGGGGGAGCCAGCGGCAGTCATGGTTCCCACACAGCTTTCCCTCTCTTTCCACTCACTATTAGTCCCGCATACAATGAACTCAATGCAATGGCCAAAATCACATTATCGGGTTTGCAACGCCGAGGACCAGGCATGAGAGGGAAGAGGCTCCACCACGGAGGCCTCTCTGAGCAGCCAGCCAACCACCAGCCTCCACTCTCCCAGTTTCACAAAGGGTTTGGAAAGTACTCACTTTTGGCAGATTTCAAGGGTGTCTGAATAGCTTCTGCTGTTAGTCTGTTTATCTCTGTGATATCCAGGTCAGCCTGTGACAAACACAGCCAGAAAACACCAGGCACATCCCATCAAATATGGGGAATAATACATTAAGACTCAAAACAATTAATTTCAAAAACATATTATTTAGTACAAAAGACTGTTACGTGTTAGTTGTAACAGGACACAGTGAACGCCTATAAATGCACCATACAACCCAAGAGCTAAAACATTGCTGATTACTTGCTTCTAGCTCTGTATTCCTCCCTGTTCGACTTCCTGTCTTCCCCCAGAGGTGACCACTGTCATTCCATTTGCTTAAAAGAAAGCGTGCACGCACTCGCGTGTTTAACAAACGTGTATGTGCTTAAATGTTACGTTATTTGGTTTCACTTCTGACCGCTGTCTGTTGTTGTCCATCCGCTCTCACTGCTCTGTAGCATCCCGCTGTGTGACTCTATCACGATGAACTTCTCCGATCTCCTGTCAACAGTCTTTTGCTACTCTAAACATGTACGTGTGTCTGAGGCACGTGGCCAAGCTCTCTCTCAGCTGCGTACTCAGGGACGGAACTGGGGCGTTGTTCCGCCTCGCTATTACGCCAAATCATTTTCCAAAGTGGTTGCACTTGATTATGTCCCATTGGCAAACAATACAAGTTGCTAATGACTCATATTCTCTACACTTGGTGCTGTACTAGGTCTCTCTCTCTCTTTTTTCAAGTCTAGAGAGTCAATAAGGCTTTCCGTGGCACTCAACGGGCCCTTCAAAAAGGCTTCTAGTCGCCGCCATTCCAATTAAATGTGTTCCCAGTGGTGACTACCTGCGTGAATGAGAATAGCCATGAGCAGGTAGGATTCTATGCCTTTCCTTGTGGGGCATGTGTAAATACCAGAAGAGTTGTTACAGTCTAGGGATGACAGCTTTCATCTCCAGACTGGTACGGACTCGGTGCTCAGAGGAGCCTTCTGAGGCTGTCCAATCTCAGCGAGAAACAGCACTGCAGGGGATTAGTGAGGTCTGAAATGGTGGATGGAATAGTGGCCAACACTCTCTAGAAACAACTGGCATGTTGTGAAGGTATCAGTGCTGGCAGGCCACTGATTACCTCCGTGCAGAAGAGTTAACAGGCCTAACACTGATGTCCATAGAAGGGCCTGTTTGCAAGGCTGGGCTGGTGGCTTGCATGAGAACTTGGATTGCAGGGTTCCCACCATTTCCTGGTTAGAATGGCGCTCTGGGCCTAAGCTTTGTACAATCAACACGGCTTATGCTGCATACCTGCTTTCCTCCTGCAAGTCTGGCATTTCAGTAATGCTAGGCAGAAGATGCCTATGTGACCAGCCGGCATTGAGTCTCTAATAAGGTTTTCTGATAGACAACATTTCACATGTTTTGAATTAAGGTGTCCCATGTGACTTCGCTGGGAGAGGACTCTTGGGAGCTTGCGCCTGGTTTCCTTGGAACTTTGGCCCAAGCACCTTTTCCCTTTATTTTGATTTATATCCTTTCACCCAAATAAATCATAGCCATGAATATGACTGTATGCTAAACCCTGTGAGTCTTCCTGGAAGTAGTCTCGGGAGACCCCCACACACCTAATCATTATGAGCTTTTGTACCACAGTACCACTCCTTTCCTGAGTTCTAAATCATATTGGTTAAGGCTACAATTCTCTCGACCTCATGTGATGACACTGGCTATTTCATATTACATTAGAAGCTCTGATGTGTAGTTCTGTGTCTGATTAATTAAAAAGAGGGTGATGCATTAGCTAATGAGTATAATTCATCTCAGAGGTAAGTCTTTGTTTTTTTTGTTTTTGAAGATTATATTTATTTATTTGAGAGAGAGAGAAGACAGAAGTAGTGAGAGAGATCATGAGCAGGGAGGAGAAGGGGAAGCAGGCTCCCTGCTGAGCTGGGACTCCGACATGGAGCTCCACCCCAAGACCCCGGGATCATGACCTGAGCCGAAGGCAGACACTTAACCAACTGAGCCACCCAGGCGCCCCTAGGTAAGTCTTTTGAAACATTAGATCTGGGTGTGTGGAAGCGGGAACATATTACAAAGAAAGAGAAAGCCAGAACTAAGAATGTTTTACTAGCTCTTGATTTTTATTTTTCAGTGATCCCCACTTCTCTCCTATAATATTCACCCCCAAACTCTCTTTTTCCTGATTGAACAACTGGTTCTGAAATACCTTTAACTTCTGAGGCCAGTGGAGATCTGCTATACAATGCTACTATGAACCCTTTGTAGTCAGGTCCCTTCAAACCCTGAGATTCCAAGAGATCCTAATAGTGCATAGAAAGATGTCGATTTTTGGGTTCACTCAGTAAACCTGATGAAGGTTACAATAAATATTCTCCATGAAAGATAACAAATGCGCACACGTACGCACGTTGCTTACGTATGATTCTGGAGAGCCTAGGGTCTCTGCGAAGACCATTTAAGGACTAATTCCCAACACTGAACAACAGAACCTTCTGCAAGGTTAGAAATGCTCTAGTTCTGAGCTACCAATATGTAGCCACTAGTCACGTGTGGCTACTAACCATTTGAAATGTGGCTAGTGTCCCGGAGGGACTGAAGTTTTAATTTTATTAATCTTAATTGATTAAAATGGCTACATGTGGCTGGTGGCTATTGTACTGGACGGCACAGATCTAAGATCCAAACTCTTTATTTTGCTTCCCCATCTTACTATCTTCAGTCCTGATACTGATGCTGGGATGAAGGCGGTGACAGAGGGTGAGGAATCCTGAGAGTCCCAAATAAAAGCGTAGCTTCTACAGGGTGACATAATAAAACAACAGTCTCAGGGCACCGGGTGGTGCTGTCGGGTGAGCGTCCAACTCTGATTTTGTCTCAGGTGGTGATCTTGGGGTTGTGAGTTTGAGCCCCGTGTCAGGCCCTGTGCTCAGTGTGGAGTCTGCTGGAGTTTTTCTTTCCCTCTGCCCCTCCATCCTTCTCTGTCTCTCTCACTCAAATAAATAAATCTTTATAATAAAATAAAATAAAAATAAAACAACAGTCTCTGACACCTAGCAGGCCAGGCCATTAGGTAATGACCTGGGGGTTTAGAGGGACTTGGGCTTGAGGCTTCTGCTTTGCTGGAGAGGTCAGGGCAGAGAGCTACAAGGAACCTGCCAAAAACAGAACGGCCTCCCTCTGTAGAACCTGACAATATATGGGCTTCACAGACTCAGTGCTGACAACCATGATTTTTCAGTTGGCGCAAACAGGGTATGTCCCCTACGAAACCTCTTCCATAGTTAGCACCCACTGGTTGGATTTTGTGACAGGATTGAACTTAAAAACTAACCACAGTTCCAAAGTAGGACAGGTCACTTACTGTTGCTGCCTCTTCCAGCGCCTGTTTGTTTCCTCCAAGGGCTTTAAAAAGAAAATTTTATTTAGTTACTATCAGATCTTCATGTTAAACCATCTTCCCTTAATATAACCCGTTATCTGCCTAAAACTGGACCAGATTAAGCCCTGGGTTCAACCTTCAATGACCTTTACAACCTCGTTTAATTTCTCTCCACCCCTGACTGGCCGCCTTACCACATATTCTAGGGCCCACCACACCCAAGTCCTTATTCCCCAAACGTGCCGCCATCTCTCATGACCCCGAGCCTCGGCATCTATTATTTCCTCTACCGGAAACGCTCCTCTGCGCCCCACAAATTTCTAATTCATCTTTCAAAACTCAGTTCAAATCCAAAAGTCTTTTTCTATCACAGCAGATTGTGGCGAAGTGCTGCTCTATCTGCCCGCCCCCACCCTACCCAACAACTACTCAGAGCTGTCCAAGTGTCAGGTCGCCCCCCGCCCGCCCCCCTTGAACTGAATTCCTCCAAGACAGTTTCGGGCAAAAACATGGCAGAGGGTAGCATGTAGCCAATGTGTGTTGAACGAAGAGGTCTGTGCAAGTTGTAGATGGAGAATAAAGTTAGGTTAAGCCTCCTTCAGAAACTCCCATAATGTCCTGTAGAACTGTTAAGAATTCACGCTTTGAACCAGAATGCCTGGGTTTACATACACTGTTACTAACTAGCTTATGAGACCTGGAGCAAAGTAACCAACCTTAATTGGTGCCTTAATTCTGTCATCTATAAAAAGGGGAGCAATGTTAACAATGAATACATTTGTTATGAAGATAAAAGTAGTTAACATATGAAATACACGAAGCACAATACTTGTCTGGCACAGGGACCTCTATATAAATGTACCTACTGACCACTACTCTTTCCCTTTTCTGGTACTTATGATTTTGACTATATAATAACGTGTGTATTTTTAAAACGACCCTCCTCTACTAACTTGTAAGCTCCCGAGGGTAGGCAACGTCTGTGTCATTTCCCAAAGCATTTTCAGTCCCTAGCACTGAGACTGAGATATGCTCAATGAATATTTGTAGAAACGTGTAAATAAAGGGCAAGTCAAAGAATCGTTAAATATCTACTATTTGAACAGAACGTGCATTTCTATTTGGGAAGGAGCCTATATAATGTGTAACAATAAGGAAAACAGGAAAAGTAAGTGTAACCCAGCAGAAAGGAAAGCCTCTTGCATGTCCTTGGACATTTAACGAGGGAGTGGAGAATAGGCTGTAATTTTTCTCTGGCCAGAAAAACTCGAGTCCTTGCACCTCACAGTTTCATTTTCTCATTTTTAAATAGCCAGTTTCCATAAGATACCAAAAGCACTGCTTGGGGGTTATCCTCCCATCTGAGCTCTGGTAACAAACCAAGTTATTCATTTATTCGTTTTTAAATGACTGGGTAAAATATTAAAAGAGAGAGGAGAGAGAGTTTTGTGACACATGAAATACACATGAAATTCACACAAAATTCACATTTCAGTGTGTCCATAAGTACATTTTAGGGGGACACAAACATGCCTGTTCATTACAGTTGTTTTGGACCTGTAACAGCTTGAGTTGAGTAGCTGCAACAGAGAACCCTCTGACCCAGAAAGCCTCAAGTATTTACTATCTGCTTCTTTAGAGAAGACCTTCGCCTACCTGCGGACGCGGATGATGTTAAGTACTATGCAGAAAGGTAAATCAGGGAAGTGAGATAAGGAGCGAGGGAAGCCGGAAGGCTGCAATTTCCTAAAATGATCATGCATACCTCACTCAGGTGACCACAGAGGCGCCCCAGAGCCTGGGGAAACGGGAGTAGCTCTTACCAAAGTAGTCAAGCCAGTTCATCTCACGCAGTGCCTTGGGGAGCCGCAAGATCTCGATGTTGTACAGATTATCCATCTCCTTGAGAAGGTTCTGCCTGTCCGACTGAATTTGCTTGGATCGTATTTGCACTGCGAGAGGGCAGAGCCGACAGAACACGGGTCATCGGCGGGTGAACGGGGCCTGGAACCCGCGCTGCCCGCACCCCAACCCGCCGGCACCCCGCGATCGCGCCGGGCTCCGCCCCCTACCTTCACGGTCGAAGTCCCGAAGAAAGGAAGCGAGCTTCCGGCTCCGTAACGAGTTGGTCTTGGCCACCCGACTGCCGCCCTTCCTAGCCGGAGCCATGGCGCTTGGGTGGAGGCTGCGGGGAGCGGGGGATGCTGCTACTGGGGGCGGGGTCAGCGGCCGAGGTCGGGGAGGGAGAGTAAGGGGGCCGCGGAGGAGAGGGAGAGGGCGGACGGGCGCCCCACGGGGCTAGTGAGGGGTCCTGCCCTTGGAGACCCGAGCATAAAGGAGGTGCGAGGCACCTACCTGCGGGTCACGCGACGAGTTGAGAAAACCCTCGCCGCTCCAGCTGAGGGGAGGGAGCAGCTCCGTGCCTAACCGGACGTGCGACCGCCGCCACCAAATTCAAACTGCCACAGGCTGACGAATGAGAAGTCGCCGTCTTAGGAGGGTCCCACAACATCCAATCACAAGGAAGCTCCGCAGCCAGGCCGCCCGTGCACACGTAGGACTACAGCACCCAGAAGGCACTGCGGTCTACGACATAGGTTCGCGACTCGGTAGCCGCGTCGGGGCATGCGCAGAGACCGCGGGTGCTTGCTGGCGGCCCTGGCTGGTCCTCAGAGTTTGATAGCATTAGCTTCAGGTTTTACCGCTGGTTTAGGAAAAGCGACCGGCAGTTTCCAGGACAGCAGACAAGATTCCGGCTCTGGAAGCACGGGTTCGGAGACAGCGCTTCGGCCCGGGAAATCCGCAGTCTGAAACCGGAGACTGCCCGAGCTGCGGGCGAACCTCCTCCAAGTGCTGGTCAGGAAACCCTTCCCGAGGTGGGAGACCAGGGCCCTGCCTCCGGAGCCCGTCTAAAGGTAAGATAACGCCTCGCGCCAGGAAGTCTTGTCGGAAGGGATACACAGTGAGGAGACCCTGGTTTAGCGGGACCTCACCTGCGCACGGAAATCACTGGGACCCGGTTCTTCCCCTGCGGACTTGAGACCCTAATGTTTTTTTTTTTTTTTCTCCTTTGTTTTTGTTCATCTCGGCAGAAGATGACTCAAGACCAACCTTTGCTTGCTGTGCAGGAGGCCCTGAGGAAGTGCTTTCCCGTGGTGGAGGAGCAGCAGGGCCTGTGGCAGAGCAGTCTGAGGGACTGCCAGCCCCTCCTGGCCTCCCTCAGCAACCTGGCAGAGCAGCTGCAGGCGGCGCAGAATCTGCGGTTTGAGGATGTGCCTCCACTTCGGGCCTTCCCCGACTTAAAGGAGCGACTGAGGCGCAAGCAGCTGGCGGCTGGCGACACTGTCTTGGACAAGTTAGGGGAGAGGCTGTAAGAGTTCAGTGCCGTTCCTTCTTGGCGGAAAGATTGAAAAACTTGGTGTTTCATAAGTAGCTAGGATAGGTCAGAAGAGTGTTTTTCCCTTTACTTGAGAATATGGTATTTGGAGGTGTCTCAGCCTTGCCTCCTTTCCATTTGTTGCAATTGGACCTCTTGTCAAGAAGTCATTTTATGGGGTAACTGGGTGGTGCAGTCAGTTGGGCTTCCGGTTCTTGGTTTTGGCTCAAGTCGTGATCTCAGGTTGTGAGATCAAGCCCCATGTTGGGCTCTGCACTCAGTGCGGAGTCTGCTTGAGACTCCCTCTCTCAAGTAAATAAATAAATCTTTTTTTTTTTTTAAAGTCATTTTATGGCGTTTCCCTTGTCGAATAAGGCATGGCAGTGTGGTCTTGGTAGAAGTTACAAAAGTGGAAAAGAAAAGCAATCGAGAAAGTTTATTAGCCCTTCTCTATAGTCTTCTTTTGTCAAAAGCAGTGAGGAATTGCACGTTAAACTCAATAGGTGCTAGAGCTAAGGGTTTTACATATATTCTCACATAAAATGTTTTCAATATCTCCGACTTAACCTCACTTAATCCCACTTTGCTGGTGAGAAAACGGAGGCTCAGATGGCCTGTGGTCACACAGCTAGTAAATGGTAAAGCTGGGATTCTAACTCAAGTTTGCCTGACGCCAAGGCCAGAGTCTTCATCCACCACTCTGTCCTGCTGTACATTGGTGTTTCTGTGCCAGGCGTAGTACAGCTCTAAATCCTAGTGTGCCTGTCATGAGACCCTCTAAGAGTTGTAAGTATTGAGGATAGGCAAGAGACACATAGGCTCGCCCGCTTGCTTGCTTGCTTGCTTTCTTTCTTTCTTTCTTTCTTTCTCTCTTTCTTTCAGACTTCTTTATTTATTTATTTTAGAGAAAGAACACAAGTGGAGAAAGGGGCAGAGGGAGAGAGAATCTCAAGCAGACTCCTTGCTGAGCACAGAGCCCCATATGGGGCTCCATCTCATGACCCATGAGATCATGACCTGAGCCAAAATCACGGGTCGGATGCTTAACCAACTGAGCCACCCAGGCGCCCCTCACATAGGCCTTTTCTTGACTAGAACAAAAGAAGTTTCTGGTGTATATAGTCTGTGCTGTAGACGAATGGGAAATGGTCAAATATGGGGATCTCCTGTGTAGTCATTTGTACAAAATAACTAACCACCTATGGGATGCCAAGGGCAAGGTGCTGGGAATATAAAAATGAACCAAGCTTAGTTTTTTAGTTGATTAGAAGAGAGACAGTCGATTAAATTATGTTGCGGTATGGTCTGAGATAGTGAACTTTTATTTCAGTTGATGACATACTTGTGTGTGAGTATTGGGCTGTTAGTTTAAGTCGATTTTTTAATTGTAAATCAAAGCCACACATTTTCAAAGCCACAATTCTAGGTTAGGGAATGCTTTGCCCTTTGGAAGGTTGTGGCCTTCTCGGTGGCCGGGTCCCTTGGAGTCACCGGTGGAGTAATACCATATTGACCGCGAGCTAGGCACTTCCTAAGCACCTTATAAGCATTATTGGCTTTAATCTTCACAAGAACCCTTTCATTCACTCATTCATTGGATGAGTGTTTGTCGTTCTGTGTGCCAGTCTGAGCGTTCGACATTCTCAGGATGTGCAGTGAGCATAACGGACCATTTCTATGCACAATTGAGAGTAAGTAACTTTCCTAAGATCCGCAGGTAGTCTCTGTGCACCCAGAGCGGTTTTGCCCATTGGGACATTTGGCAATATCTGGAGACATTACTGAGCGTCACAACCTGGGGAGGATGGGGGCGTGGCTTGCTTCTGTCATCTAGTGCGTAGAGGCCAAGGATACTGCTCAGCGCCCTAAAATGCACAGGGCACCCCCCCCCACCACAGAGAACCATCCAGAGTGTGCTGAGGTTACGGAACCCTGCCTCAGGCCTTTCTCATGACGTTGTCTAATAGGAGACGTTTGCCCCCAGAGCCGCCCTCCTCAAGGTGCGTGACACCGTCAGCAGGCACGTGGAGCAGGTCCTGGAGATCTATGGGCAGCATGCGGGCTCGATCGGCGTCGGTGCCGTCCTGCAGGCTTCAGCGGCGAGCCCCTCTGTGGCTGACATGTTGGAATGGTTGCAGGATGTTGAGAGACATTATCGAGATTCGTATCCTTTGCCTACGTTTCAGACGAGTGTCCAGAGCTGCTTCGGGAAGTCTTTTTAGTTTCAGTTTTCACGAGATTACACGACTGTATAGTATGGGTCAGTCTCTGAACTTAGAGAAACATAAAGGAGGGCAAGTGAGGGGTGAGGGTGGAGTTGTGATTTTAAATAGGGTGGTCAGGAGAGGCCTCACAGATAGTGACGTTTAAGAAAAGACCTAAAGGCGAGGGAGAGAACTAGGTGTTATGTGGGGGAAGTGTGTCCCAGGTAGAAGAAACATCATGTGTAAAGGCCCTGAGGTGAGAGCATGCCTGATGTGTTCCAAAAACCGTGTGGATGCCAATGGGGCTAGACTAGAGTGAGGAGGGGGAGCCTAACAGGAGACATGGTCAGAGAGATGGGGCCGGACCTTGTAGGGCCTTGGAGGTCTTTGAAAGGATTTTGACTTTCGCTGTGAGTGAGATGGAAAGCTATTCAGAGGTTTTGAGAAGAGGAGTAACAGGATCAGCCTGTGTTTTTCACAGAGCTGTGGCCAACAGTACTGAGCCCTGATTACGTGCCAGGTACTGTTCTAGAATGTCCACGCGGCCACTTGTCAGGTGCTTTGATTCTGTTTCCTGAGCACTTCTTGGATTATCTTTCTCTATCCGCGCTGCCTCTTCCGTAGTTTCTTGCCTCTCACGCGGGCCCTTGGTCTGGGCAGCCTGTTGACAGGTTTCTCCGTCTCTGGCCTCTTTGCATCTAAGCCATCTCTGGCTAGCAACCTCACTGCATCCTGAAGACGTCTTCGTTCTGCCCGTTGCTTACATCAGAGTTTCCAGCAGCTTCCATGGCTCACAGGCCAGAATCCCTACGTTGGTCTTCAGTGCTCTTTCTGTTCTGGTTCAACCTTTCCTACTGCTCTGCACGTGTTTCTTGCCGGCCAGATTGGAGGATTTACTTGGCCCTGAAACCAATCCATGCTTCCCCACTTCTTTGCCTTTGCCTATGCTCTTCCAGCCGGCTGGAATCCCTGCTGCCCTCTCAGTGGGAGGTGTGCATCCTCTGAACTGCCCTGCAGTGTCCTCTTTGATGTCACTGAAACTCTCTTTTCAGTTCCTGGTTCTTTCCTCACCATGGTGAGATCCTAGGTTGTTGGGGCGGTGTTTCATCCTCCCACCCCATAGCGCTGTGAGTGAAGAGGTGCTTGGTAAAGATGGGTGGCGTAGGTGAGTCCTGCCACCCAGTAAATGGAATGATAGCCCCCCTTTCCCTCTTTGAGCTTCCCATAGCTCTCTCCAGGGCATTTTCCCCCTTCAGCGTTTTCATTTGCCTTTTTTTTTTCTTTCAAGATTTTATTTATTTATTTGAGAGAGATCGATCACGAGCAGGCGGGAAGGGTAGCAGGAGAGGCAGACTTCCTACTGAGCAGGGAGCCTGATGCGGGACTGGATCCCAGGACCCCGGGATCATGACCTGAGGCAAAGGCAGACGCTTGGCCCACTCAGCCAGCCAGGCACCCTCATTTGCTTTTTGAGCAGTCCTTAACTTCCAGGAAGTTACCTGAAGAGAAAGTACCTCCTGTCTTCCATCCAGTGGGGAGACTTGGCAAACATCCAAGCTTTGCCCAAGGCCTGGGACCAAATTTCAGAAGATGAACACCAAAGCCTCGTACAAGGTACTGGTTTTCATTTATTCCTTCATGTCTGCATTCTCTCTGTGTGTCTCACTTTATTGGAAGGATTACAGAGATGTCCTTGCAGTGCCCTGTATTTTTTATAAATCGATATTTTGTGTTCTCTGGAGAGGTGATACGCTACAGTTTTTCTCTCTTTCTATTCCAGATACCCTGTTGAATGTTTCCTTCTTCCTGGAAGAGTAAGGAAGCCGTGTGTTTACCAGCAAACTAGAGGGACACAGTTGAAGACTGACATTGGTGCTTTCTGGTGTGGTACCCTGCCACACTTGAAAAATACGTGCTTAGAGCCTGAGGACTGGCTTCTGATGGTGGCGCCGCTCCCTGTGATGTCACAGGGGAGGGCACAGGGGCCACCCTTTGCCCTTTCCTAAGCTCAGGAGTGGATGGAGGCGGAAAGAATGCAGGAAAGGCAGTGCAGGAGAACACTGGGGTAGGAGTCACTGCCACAGAAGTGGTAGGGAAGGAGAGGGCAGGGGAGGGAGTGTGGCACTAACCTCGGCATCATCCAGAGCCCAGAACTTGTTTGACACCCAGCCCTGTTCTGTGTATTTGTGTAAGTACCTGATTCCTTGACGGAAGATGATTTTTCTTGATGATTTAAAGAAATAAAGGTGATAATGGACAGAAGACTACAGATCTTCTTCAGCTTATAGTGGGGTTACATCCTGATAGTCCCATCATAAATTGAAAATATCGTAAGTCAAAAATGCATTGAGACACCTGACCTACCAAACATTAGCCTAGCCTACCTTAAATGTGCCCAGAACACTCACATTAGCCTACAGTCGGGCAAAATCATCTAGCACAAGGCCTGTTTTACAATGAAGTGTTGACTATCTCATGTCATTGATTGATTGAAAAACAGAAGGGCTGTGTGAGTTGTTTACCCTCGTGATCTGGGGGCTGACTGAGCGATGGTGCGTTTGCTGCCGCCGCCCAGCATCTCCGCATGTTGCCAGCCCAGGAAGAGACCCGCGTTCAAAATGTGAAGTACGGTTTCTGGTGGACACGTATTGCTTTTTGCACGGTGGAAAGAGCTGAGAAATCCCAAGTGGAACCATCAGAGGTGAGGGCCTGCGTCACTGTTTTCCAACTGCGGCGGCGCCAAACCATCAAGAACGTCCGTTTCCAGAGCCCACCACCAGGGGGCGGTGATGCAGCATGTGTATGCGCGAGCTTTGTCTCTGGGGAGTGTTCTCTCTTCCCCCTCCGTCTGGGAGTAAGGGCCTGGAGATAGTGAGACTGCGGAAATGACAGCGGTTTTGACCAAAGCTGGTGCCTGATTTGCCACGTTCCTCTGATCTGGGAGTAGCCGCAGGGTGGGAGAAGACCGCCCAGAATCAGGCCATCAGGGTTAGGTTCCTGAAGCCCAGTGCCTCCATCTGTGAAATGGTCGGGCACTTCCAGACTTGTCAGCTTTGGGGGCTGTGGAAAAATCTGGGTCACTGAATGTAAAGAGGCTTAATAAAAAGTATAGGTATTTTTAAAATGAAGATGACTTTTTTCTTACTATAAAAGTGATACATATGCTTTTTAAAAAGTCCTAGGAAAATTGTAGAAAAAATGTAAATGTAGAAGAGTATGAAACGAGCTCCATCAGAGAGAGTTTGACATACAGCCTTTCAGTGTCCATAGTCACAAATTAAAAAAAGCCCAAATACATAGTATCATTGATATATACTGTTAATTAAATAATCTTTTCAAAAATACATAGTTTGGCCATCTTTTCATATCTGTAAACATAGCTCAATGCAATTATAGTAGATACCATTACACACATATACCATTTTATGAATGTATTAGAGCTTTTATTTTTCCAGACTTTCATGTGTTTCTACCATAAAGATCATACGTTGTGATTGTGAAAAACCGAAGTATTACAGAAAGTGAAAATGCACAGTGTCTACTGTTTTTAACAGTATGGTAGATAGTCTTCCGGGAATTAAAAAAAATGTATCACATAAAAATAATTGTAAATGAAACTTAAAAACATTTGGGTATCAGGCCTTATGATGTGCTCTGGGGCAGAGGAAGGAGATCCCTAGAAAGGTTTATGGCTCAACCAGGGAAAGATTTAAATCAGTATCTCTTAAGTTTTAATGTGTATAGAAATCACTGGGCTCTTGTTAAATTTTAGATTCTGACTCTATAGGCCTGGGGTGGCAGCGCCCTAGATTCCAGATTTCTCACAAGGTCTCAGGTACTCTTGATGCTGGTGATCCAGGGACCAGACTGAATTGAAGAGACTTAAATTGTAAAACAATAATAAACGTGTTTTTGGGGGGGTTGGAGGATGGACAAAATAGGTGAAAGGGAGTTAAGGGTACAAACCTCCAGTTGCAAAGTAAGTTATAGGGAGGTAAAAAATAATAAAAGTGTTATATTTGACATTAAACAGAAGAGGGGCGCCTGGGGGGAGCCTTCGGCTCAGGTCATGATCCTGTGGTCATGGGATTGAGTCCTGCATCTGGCTCTTTGCTTAGCAGGAAGCCTTCTTCTCCCTCTCCCTCTCCCTCTGTTGCGCCCCCTGCTTGTGCTCTCTCACTGTCTGACAAATAAATAAAATCTTTAAAAAAAAAAAAAAAAGAAAGAGGGGATAATTAACTGCTTGTCAGAATACTTCTTAGTGACTGACATTCAAATCAGGACTTGAGGTTGGAGAGGAGCACAGGGCGTTCCATGCCGAGGGGACTGTCTAATAAGCAAAGGCAGTGTTTGAGAAAGATTGGAATCCAGCATAGATCAAAAGTTTGCTGTGTACCAGGCATTGTGCTTGTTGCTTTTATCTCCTAGAACTGGCAAATATTAGTAGTTCCACTGAGCAAGTCACTAGGGTTCATAGAGGGATGGAGGAGCGGCTCCATAGGGTGCACTGGAGCCCAATTGTGAAGAGCCCTGAATGCCTGGCTTGAGAGTCTGCAAGTGGGAGTTGCTTCTGTGTGTGTGTGTGTGTGTGTGTGTGTGTGTGTGTGATACCGAGCTCTTTAAATCCTGACCATAAATAGATACAAGTATTTTACAGTGCTTCATAATAACTATGTATTACTTAAGTATCACTGTTTTTATTTTGTTCCTTATCTTTTTTACTATTAAAATGCCATCCTTTTCATTGTCCTTTATAAATTTAAAATAAATTTATCTTTTGAATAAGTCACATGTTCACATTGTGCAAAATTCAAAGAGTACAAGAGCGTTCAGTGAAAAGTTCTCCTCTCCCAGTTACTCACTTCCCTTCCCTGGAGGCAACCAGCGTGAAATGTCTGATGTATTCTTCCAAAAATATTCTTTGCCCATATCCACACAGTGGTTGGTAGCCTCTGAGATAGCCCCCAAGGGGTCCACCTCTGGTATTCATGTCCTCATGTACTCTCCTCCCCTTCAGTGTGGGCTGGGCTTACAGATTTGCTTCTATGAACAGAATACCACAGAAGTAGTGGGGTGTTACTTCTGAAACTGATAAAAAAAGACTGCAGCTTCCAACTTGGGTCCATCGTTCACTCTCAGATCTCTCACCCTCGGAGAGGTCAGCTGGTGCTCCAAGGCGGCCCCATGGTGTGCTCATGTGAAAGACAGAAGCCAGCCAGCAACCACATGACTGAGCTTGGAAGCAGATCCCCAACGGCCCCCCTCCTGCCCAGTTGAGCCTTCAGTTGAGACCACAGCCCCAGCTAACGGCTCAACTACACCTTCATGTGGACCTCAGACAAAGGCAACCAGCTAAGCTGTGTGCGGATTCCTGACCCATGGAAACATTAGTGTTGGTTTTAAATCATTACGTTTTGGGGTAATTTGTCCCACAGCAATAGATAAGTAATACAACAAGCAAATGGGTTTTTGTGTTTTCTCCCTAATTTTGTACAAATAGTAGCATGCTACAGACTCAGCTCTGCACCTTTTTTTCTTATTACGGTATCTTAGAGATCATTCTATGTGAAAACGTAAAGAGCTTCCTTAACTTTTTCTAAAACAGTTGCGTATTTTTCTGTTGTTTGGGTATACCATGGTTTATTTAATGAGCCCCTTACTGATGGGCGTTGGGTTTCCAAAGGCTTAGTGTCGTACAGGTTTCCACAACCTTCCCGTACTCCCACACCCATTCATTATACCTGTTTTCCCTGGAATTTTTCAGTTAGCTAATCATCCCCTACCTGTTCACCCAATGAAGAAAGAACTCTGTTGGTATTTTTACTGGATTCATGTTTATAAAGTAAGGAGAATCCTCATAGTGGGAATAATTCCAGTGCTCCCTTTTTGTTAAAGATTTTATTTATTTATTAGAGAGCAAGCGAGCTCACAACCCTGAGGTCATGACCTGAACCGAAATCAAGAGTCAGACGCTCAACCAGCTGAGCCACCCAGGCGGCCCCCCACCATGCTCCTTCATAAGCATATCATAGCTTATGGGTTGAGATATTAGATGTGAGCTCTTTTCTGTTTGCCTCAGTTGGGTAAATAGACCCTTGGTGGTCAGAACCCCTTTCCTGCCAATGAGACAATCTGTTGGGATGAAATGAAGAATTTAGGTTTCTTTTGTTCCTGTTGCTACCCCAACCACGTTTACAAACTGACCTCAAAATTCTCTTGGCAGAGTAGTGGTTTTTCAAAGCTGGTGGGATCCTAGGCTCCGAAGAGGAGGACTTCTGCCTGCCCACGGAGAGTCCAGATTGTGTGGTGACTGTATCATGTCTGACTTCAGTCTGGATGATGGGGGCCAGGTCCCTTCTCCAGCTGTTCGCATGCCCCGTTGTTTACAATGCCTCCTCTCTGCACATTCGCGTGGGAGCGTGTGCGTTTGGAGGAGGTTCAGGGAGGAGGGGAAGGAGCTCGTGCATAGTCAACTTGGGAAAGCTTGCTGAATTGCAAGTGACCCAGACCCGGGCTCAAGTCTCAGCTCAGCCTCCTACCAGCTAGTGACCTTGGGTAAGCCATCTTCCCTCTCCGTTTCAATTTCTTCTTCTGTATCGAGGGAGATGATGATCTATCCTTACAGGATTGTAAGGGTTAAGTGAGAAGAGATACGTGAAGGGTTTTGGTAAGTTTAGCAACACGGAAGGGGTTGACATTCACGCCAGACTTACTAGTCACCTACTGAGTGGGCAGCTCTGCGGCGCTTTTGAGCACCTTCAACACCTAGGAAGCAGTGTAGCAAGTGCGCTCCGAGGGACAGAGGGTTTCCTAAGCGCCCACAGCTCATCAACAACAACGCCACAGTTTGCACCAGGGCTTGCTTGGTTCTGGTGGAAGGAGTCTTTCCCTTTCGCTGATTCCCTCTCTGCATCCCTGACGCCCACTCAGCTGTGACAAGAGTTGGGTTTCTTGAAGACCCAGCCCCGCACGGGACAGAGTTCCTCCAAACGAGGCGAGTGCAGTGCGGCCCCATCTGGCTGGGCAGTAGCACACGCAGGTCTCTCTCAGGGCAGCTGCAGCCTTGCCAACCAGCCTCCCCTCGGGTCCCAGAGCCTCGAGGGCTGGAGTGAGTCCTGAGGCTGTCTGCCAGAGTCTCTCACTTTTGCCCTTAATGCCTGGGCTGGGAGGAGATAGCCGGTCGTTCCTAAGGAATGACAGGGGTGGGGCGCCTGGGTGGCACAGCGGTTAAGCGTCTGCCTTCGGCTCAGGGCGTGATCCCGGCGTTGTGGGATCGAGCCCCACGTCGAGCCCCACGTCGAGCCCCACGTCGAGCCCCACGTCGGGCTCCTCTGCTATGAGCCTGCTTCTTCCTCTCCCACTCCCCCTGCTTGTGCTCCCTCTCTCGCTGGCCGTCTCTATCTCTGTCAAATAAATAAAATCTTTAAAAAAAAAAAAAGGAATGACAGGGGTGCCCCTTCCAGGCACTCTCCCTCCCCATCATTCCTAGAACGCTCCTCAGTTTCTATAAATGCAACGGAAAGTCATTTTTTCTGAGACTGGGACCTGGTACAGCATTTCAGGGCCCCAGCCCCGGAGATTCTGATCGGGCATGTGCGAGGAGGGGCAGGAGAGCTGCATTCTTATCAAGGACCCTCATTCTGTTGCAGGGTCATTCTTTCAGAAAGAGCCTTAATCCTAAGAAAAAGCAGCAGAGAGGGAGCTTAGATGAGCCCCAAAGCTCGCCCTTCTCCGGGGAAGAACCTCCCCACAATCACTTCCCGAATGCACCGCTCCTTCCTTCGTTCTTTCACAGCACCTGCTTTGTCCTCAGTCCGACGGGCGCCTCAGGCTTCTTCCCCCAATGCCTTCCTACCGTTTGGAGAGGGGTCGTAGTAACTTCTGTATAGGGCAGCTTACAGTCTGCCACATCCATATTCATTCGTTCAGAGGCCTCCCCACGTGCCCCACACAGAACTGATTACTGGGGATCCAAAGATACATAAGAAAAGTACGCGGTCTAGCAGGCCAGACAGACACGAAAGCCCAGGTTAGAACTGCTGGCATAGAGGACGTGTGGGGAAGGCAGTGGATGGAGAAGGACAGATTCCTTCTGTGGGTTTTTGTGGGAGGCAAGGAAGCGGAATGTAAGAGGAGATCCCCAGCAACTGAATTTCAGGGAGAATCTTCCCTCTGGTCTCTCCCAGAGAAAGGAAAAGGGGAAGGGTGAGCGTGGCTCACTTGCCATCTGTGAGCAGGGAGCAGCCCTGGGTGCTTGCTCGGGCCCTTCCCTCCACGAGTCAGATGTGCACACTTGTTCTTAATTTGCACAAAGAGCCCAGACTAATAAATCCACCACTCAATTGCAATCCCCGCAGCGCGTTTATAGGCCGCAGCTGACTTTTATCAGCTAGTTTGTTCTTTCCTATAAGCAGAGTTTTACGAGGGTCTCCTGAGCTGGCTCATAACGTGGTGAAACCTCTACAAAACTCGGCCGTAAATCCCCAGCACCTGCCGTGCCGAGGACGCTATTCTCTGGGCACAGTTTGTCCAGCTGGTGGCTCTGTCCCCTTGCCCGGTTTGCATTTTTGCACTTGTCTCTTTAAACTTGGATTTGTTTTTCAGCTCTCTGCGGCCTCTTTAAAGGCAACTGAAAAATGAGGGGTAGGGAAAAGGAACTAGAAAGTTACGTCTGTGCTAAAAATTACCCCGGCTTACGTTGCTCTGAAAGCTGGTTCTGAGCCCACTGCTGAAACAGAAACATCAGGCTTCCCGGCCACACGAACCCCGGGGCGGAGGACGGGAGGCCAGCGCTGACCAAGCCCGTTATTAATACTTCGCCTCTTTTCTGGGCTGTCACCCTTTGTCCTTGCCATTCTCGGGTGTCCGTTCCGTAAACTAACGGAACAGCTCCAGACGCCTTTTTCCCAGATGGGCTCCAAGCATGACATCTTTTCCCAGCACTTCGAACTCCCCCAAGACAGGGATGAAAGTTGAATGCCCTCCCTCCTCCCAATAAGGCAGGAGCTGGACTCTGCGGGTGCTGGTTGGCTGAGGTAGACTGGGTACCTGGGGGAGCTACGGATGGAACACGCTGTCCGTCTAGGGACTGTTGAGTGCGGCCCCCAAATTGTTCACCTCTTCGTTTTGGTCAAGAGATCACGAGGGCCAGGAGAAGACCCCGTGGCCGCCCTTCACAGGGCCTCATCCTTCTCCTACTTTCCCTAGATCCCACTGGAGGGCGGCTTCTCGAGCCTGCGACCTGCGCTTAGAAGAGCGGCCCAGCTTGACTTAATGCTCTGCGGTTGCCCTCTTGACATTCTTGATAGTTTGGGAACCAGAGGGAGGATTTTCATTTTACACGGGGCCCTGCAACATGTGTCGCTGGCCCTGCCCCACTTCCTTCTGGACCTACTGCAAACGTCTACCCCAGAGCTGAGGACAAACGCCCTCTCCTCCCAGGTCCAAGCCTGCGCAGAGCCGATGTCTGGCCTGTCGGTGACGAACCTGGCCTCGCTCCCCTCCCAAAGGCTCCTGTTACCCAGTCTTCGGGTCACAAACAATCCCCATGATGCAACCATGTCTCCAAAAGCCCTGAAGAGGTGCTTCCTAGTCCTGACCCATTAAGTGTTGTCAGCCGCTCCTGACCCATTATCACCTTCCAGGAAAGACTTCTGGTGCATGCACACCACCATGAGGAAGCTGGGGTCCAGGACCTGGGCTGGGTGGTGGAAGCCAGGCAGGGCAGGAGCGGACCTCCACCCCAACAAAGAGCCTCAGACCAGGACAGGCAAAGCATCCTCCCTTCCCCAGCCCCGCCTGGCGTGGGTTTCCAGATCCACCCGGCATTGCCACACCAGCGGAAATGGCGGTTACTGTCCCAGCCAAACCCTAGGATTGTGGCGACAACCCCGAATGGGCCCAGCCACCACATCAAGGACACAGCTCCACCCTCCTCTCTGCACCCCCTCCCACCTCGGGCTTCCCTGCCTCTCTCCTTCCCAAGAACCCAGGGCGTAACCTCTGCTCGGGGCCAGGGTCGGTCATGGGCCTTTGCAGCTGCTGCTGTGTTGGGGGAGAAGATTCTGAACTGGGAGTCAGGATGTCTGCCATTCCCCCCTGCGGGACCTGAGCAGGTGACTTGACCTCTCCGGACCCCACTGTCTTCATCAAAAAAGCAGAAATAAAGTGCGGTGGACAAAAGTTTCAAGTTCATGGGGCCACTGCCACAAGTAATGTGTTGATAACATGTGAAAGGACTTTAAATTATATACAAGTAATTTTCCTCTGGGAAGCGCCAGGGCGTGATGGAAAGACGGATTTGGGAACCATTAAGAATAATAATCTAATGACTATTTATTGAGCAACTTCTCCGCTTCGTGATTATATCTAGAGCTTTTCTATCCATTACAGCCACCCCGTGAGGTGCCCGTAGTTCCCTGGTTTTGCCGATGAGGAGCCGGAGTTAGGAGGGTCATGTGACTTCGCCAAGGTCACACAGCTGATCCTCGATTTTAATCCGCCATGAGCTCCACATCCCAATCTACCACACAGTCATCTGGGACAGACCTGGCGATGTCCTCTAGGGGCGCCTGGGTGGCTCAGTCGTTAAGCGTCTGCCTTCGGCCCAGGGCGTGATGCCTGCGTCTGGGATCAAGCCCCACATCAGGCTCCTCTGCTGGGAGCCTGCTTCCTCCTCTCCCACTCCCCCTGCTTGTGTTCCCTCTGTCGCTGGCTGTCTCTTTCTCTCTGTCAAATAAATAAATAAATCTTTAAAAAAAAAAGTCCTCGAAACGTCTCTGTGCCTCAGTTTCCTCCCCAGTGCAATGGAGACCATGATCTCCCTTTGACGACCCCAAGCTGAAACCAGCCCATGTGTGGAGCATATCCCGTGCGGTGCCGGGCGCATTTTCCCTCACTAGCAGCTCTAGCCTCGAGGGCTGCTTTGGGCCGGATGGTGGCGGACTCCAGCCCTGAGCAGAGGTCCCAGCACAGGCCCGAGAGCCCCCGAAGCAGGCTGAGGCTCTGGTGACGGGGCAGGGACGGAAGCATCGCTCACGAAGGAGGTAGGGCGTAAGGTGTGGCATTTCCTGGCTGTACTTGGCCGCACATCAGAGGCAAGGGCAGTGGCTGTGAGACGTCCCTGGCCCCGGGCAATCTGGGGAACTGCCCCATTTCTATATCTACCCGCTGAAGTCACCATCATTCTCCAGGAGTCACCAAAGTACCAGAATCCTACGCCACTGCACGGGGGCAAACACGCCCCGTGCCAGGAGCCCTGCAGACGTTGGGGAGAGTAAGCAGCACCCCGGGGGGCAAGCTGCGGACCCCGTCACTTTGATCCAAGACCCCGGATGCGAGGAGGGCTCTCCTCCCCCACGGAGGACTCTGGCCTAAGAGCTCCCTCCAACCCATCTCCCCTACGCCCGGCGGCCGGGTCATCACCTCTACCCTGTGTAACTGACCGAGTGAGGAAGAAACAGTGTCTCCGAGGATTTCAGAATTCAGACCAGTGGTTCTTATTCATGGCCGCGTGTTGGAGTCACTGGGGGAGCCTTGTGAAGCACCAATGTCTGCATCTGCCCCACGATGCTGATCTGACCGTTGGGAGGCCGGTGTTTTAAGAGCGCACCCCCTCCCACCGTGACTTCAGAATGCAGCAAAGTCTTGGAAACAACTCATTCTTTTAAAAATCTCTGTGTGTGTGTGTGTGTGTGTGTGTGTGTGTGTGTGTCTACTGTGTGTCGGCACTGTGATGGGCTCCGAGCTGAACAAGAGTCTGGACCTCAACCTGCATGGGGCTTGCGTTCCAGTGGGGAGCATCAAGGGAAGCAAGAAAATGGGTAACGATGGTCACAGGACCAGGAAGACTGACCTGGGGAGGGAATAAAAGGGGCAGAGAAGGCTTTCAGAGGAGGTGACGTGTGCACTAAAACCTAAACGAAGTGAAAGGGACAGATGTGTATTATGCGGTGCAGAAGCTGTCCGAGTGCTGTCTGGGGACCGAGACCCTTTCAGGGGATCTGCGGGTGGGAACATTGCATCACACGAAGACACTATGTGTTACTTCTGCTGTTCTCTCATGAGTGTAGGAGGGTTTCTGCCCCGCCCTGCGCTAGGTGATGACGTCATTGCTCTGACAGCTAGTAGGACAGGTGCTTGTGTATGCTAATGTTTCAAAACATTCTTAGATTTCATTTTCCTATTGGCAAATATTGATAGATATAACCCTCGTAAACACAAACAGAAGCTCTTTCGAGTCCTCAATTTTAAGAATGTAATGGGGTCATGAGACCAAAGAGTTTGAGAACTGCTGATCTGGTGGAAAAGCCTTCCAGAGGGTCCTGAGGTGAGAACAGAAGCAGGAAGGCTGTGGGACCAGAATGAGGAGAGAAAGGTGTCAGTGGCTGATGAGGCGGGGGGGGGGGAGGAGTTCAATGCCAGGCAAACAGGGACCTGAAGAGAGGACTACCCCAGGCAGAGGAGGACAGAGAGGCTGTCCGTGTGAGATAAAAGACCAAACCAGGGCTCCAACTGGGGAGATGGAGAGAAACGCATTCCAGAAGGATTTGGAAGGTGGGGTCAACAAAACCTGGTAATAAATGTAGGGAGTAAGGGAGAGAATGGCCTCAAGTTGCTAGCCATACACCAAGTAGGGGCTGCAGGAGCTGGAAGAATTTTGGGGTGGGTGATGGGAGACAGAATATGAGTAGTGTCAGGGGTGGGGGGCATCCGGCCAGATGGGTTTGGATGTCACCACAGGAGTCGGCACCAGGGGAATAAAGATTTGGGAGAATGGGTGCAGAGGGAAGAAGAGGCATCTGAGGGACACTGCTAGAGATTCTCATCCCGCATGACACGGCCCAAGTTGACGTCAGAGAGGGTCCGAGCAGATCCAGAAGGTTCTGGGGGCCAGGAGAGTTCCAAGAAGAGGGGCAGGTCTGGGCTGGCAAGGGTGCAGAGGGGTGCTGTAGGGTGAGGACAGGACCATGCTGGCTGTGACCTCTGTAAGAGCTTCCTGGGTTGCGGGCTTGCACAGGCTGAGGGGCGACAAGGGACAAGGGCATGAAGTGATGAATACAGACTTTCAGGAGAGGAAGGAAGAAAAGAGCTTGAAGGAGATGAAGAGGGTCTTTTAGCGTGGGGGACATAGGAACCGTTTGTGTAGGTGGAGAGGGGAGCCCCGGAGCACAGGTGGAGAGGTTGGCCCAGGACCGGGGTTTGGGGGGAGCATAGGAAGTGGAAGGAGCGTCATCTGGGTGGCAGGTAGGAGGCAAGGCGGTTTGCTGTGGGGGATCAGCCAGTCGGGGCTTGAAGAGAGAGGGAAGGAGTGGACGGCCACCAACAAGGCTGGGTGAGGAAGCTGCGGGGCTCGCGGGGCTCGCGGGGCTCACGGGGCTCACGGCAAGTCTGGCTCAGGACTTCTCTCCCTCCCCCCACCCCTGCGCCCAGAGTGGCCCCGGGGGGCTCAGAAAACACCACAGACTCGCTTGAAGAAGTGCTTTCCTTCAAAGAGGTTCTGGTATCTTCCCCGAATGTTTCCCAGTTATCTTCTCCATATTGGGAGGAAACAGATGGGATAGGGAATTGGGGTGAGAATTAACATCTCACTCGATGTGGGGAAACGGGTGCTGAGTGAGGGAAGTCCTCACAGAACTTCTGAAAACAGCCAGGACTGTAGAGCCGCCGTCCAGGTTCCCCGAGTGAGGATCACTTGTGGGGGTGACTTCAGCAGAATCCTCCTCCTTCCCCCAGGGCCCCCTCTTGGGCTCCTCCTCTTTCCTGCCTCCTCGTTCCCTACCCCCATCCCCCTCCAGCACTTGGTCCCAGGGTGGTGGCACCGTCCACCCCGTTCACAAATCTGTCCTTTCCTTTGCTGCTTCCTCTGTCCCCACCCGTCTCCCTCCTTCCAGTCCACCCTCTGCCGAGAGGGTCGCCCTAAAATAGAGCTCTAACCACGTGGTCCTCTTACCCCTGAAGTCTTTCAAAGATTCCCAGAGTTTGAGGTAGAGACTCAAACTCTTCTTGAAACCAGCATGATGTTCACGACCCCTCATTAGCCTGCCGACCCCTATTCATCTCCCAGCACACTCCTCAGGTCTCCCTTGCCCCCAGGCCCCTGTTCACAGGGGGTCTGCTGGGAAGTCTTTCTCCCTGTGTCTCCCCCACGGGGGGGCGGGGGGAGGTTCTATTCGATTTCATGGCTCAGTTGAAACATCACCTCCTCCTTGAAGTCTGCCTTGACCACCCAGGCCACATCACCTCCCTCATCTGAGTCCTAGTACCACTTACTCTGGGAGAACAGCCCATCCCACCCCGTGGTCCCTGGCTGTTTATATCCATCTCCTCTCCTTGGACTGTGAACTCCTCCAGGACAGGGGCCGTGTGTGATCCTCTGTTAGTCCCAGCAAGAGGAACCCAGTCGGGAGCCTCCTGGGTGCTGAAACCAACAAATGAATGAACGGATCAGTGTTCTTGTGGATCTTGTGTCATCAGTGTGGGAAGCACGGCTATAGCTTGTCTTTATATTAAAAGAACCCAATGTGTTATCTGGTTTTCTACAATCCAAAAATGCCTAGGGATCCAAAGACCCAGGGAAGGGGCTCTGCAGGACGCGTGGAGGAGGCCTCGGACCGGGGGGAGCGGGAGCGTGTACAGAGGGCCGTGGCCCCCTGCTCCCAGGTGCCCCCGCGGAAACCCTCCACGAGGCCATTAGCCAGCACCACTGCCGAGTCACACCCTGCCAGTCGGGCCTCTGGACAGCACGGGCCCAAGGAGCGCCAATGGCCAGGGGGCCCTAAAGAGCTAGCAGTCACTCCTCAGCACCGACTGGCACAACTCTGACCGGCCCAGAGGCGGGGGTGGGGGTGCTGCTCGGAAGGAACCCTGCCCCGAGAGGCCCTGGCTCCCCAGCCTGCGTGACAGCCCAGACAGTTCAAATGGTTGTGCGTAGTCACATCTGCAGGTAATTTCTCCATCCATCTGCATTGGAATGGATTGCAGTCAATTAATTAGAACAACACCCTCTGTCCCAGCGCCATCTCTCGGGAGGGAGGGGCCCCGTGTCCCCCGGAGAGCACGTTGCTCAGGCTCTGCGTCGGAGCCCCCATCTCCTAGTGGGCTCTAACTGCGTTTGGAGCAACCGTGAGGTCAGCGGGCAAGCTTGTTCCGGGCGGCCTGGCCTCCAGCCGCCCGGGTGCGTGCGCAAGGAGCTCCCCGACCGTGCTGCCTGACATTTGCAATCGTTTAATCAGAACAAGTTCCATCTTTGAGCTCTGCTCAGCCTTTCATACAGCAGCCAAACTGTCCGCCCTGGACGGGACATAAATCCTGCTGGCGAGTCACTGGGCCAGTTCCCCTCCTGGAGCTGCTTCATTCCCAGAGCTCGCCAGGGGCAGCTATTTGCACCCCAGTTTGGGAAAGGCCCCAGGGAACAGATGGGGTGCAGAGGAGAGAGCACTGTATTGCGAGCCAAGGAGAAGCATGCCGGGCTGGGTAAGCTATTACACTCTCGGAGCTTTGGTTTTCTCAAGTGCAAAAGGGGATGATAACCTGCTTCTCTTAATTGTTTTAAGAACGAGAGGCCCCCGTTCCGCCTGCCGCCCTGCGGAACACAGAAAGGCCTTCTTCCGTACGTGCTAGCTGTGTGCCCTCCGGTGAGATCGTCACCGCTCTGCGCTTCAATGACCCCATTTGCAAAATGAGGCCGTGGTGGGTCCAGCTCACAGGGCGGTTGCGAGGCTAGCTGCGAAGGGCAAATGGGGTGTGATTCGAACGGTGCCTGGCACGTGGCACTCAGAACACGTCACTACAACGCTCAGCAAAGCTGTCGCTGTCTTTGCTCCTTTGCAGCACACGGGGCCAGGAGAAAGACCCGGTAAACACATTTCTCGGGATGCCTTAGAGGTTAATCGTCTCCTGGTGGGGTTCTGAGCTGAGACAAGCTGCAGCTTTGGAGGAGAAAGGGGGCCAGTGGGAGGGCTGAGTTCCAGACTGACCAAATGTCTTATTCATTTAACAGGTATTGATTGAGGTCCTACTGTGTGTGAAGCACTTGGCTAAGAATGTACAGTGGAGAGGGATGTCTCTCCAGGTTACTGCCACTCAGGTGATCCGGTGATTTTATTTTTCACCTCACTGGGCTATCCATTTTTTTAAAAATCACCCATGAAAGGGAAAGTTTCCCTGACACCAGCCCAGCTGAGATTCTGGGTATATCTCTGTGGGTAACAGGCCCCAGGCCACAGCGTTCTAGGATCTTCCTCTGTTTGGGGCCTTCCCTCTTTTTTCTAGTCTCCCTTCCTCCAGGAAGTCCACCCAGTTCTCCTCTCAACTGGCTCAGGTGTCCTGTCATTAGCTACTGATTCTCTTTCACTTACGACATACATCTTGAAGTTGTCCCCTTCCTTGTCCATGATGTGGGATGGGTAGGCTCCATGTCTCTCGTTCTCTGCTCTTCTCCAGAACCTGGTAGATACCCAGCGCAGAGTAGGTGCTCCACAAATACTTGTCAAAGGGGTGAAACGCAGCCTTTGGGCCCGTGGCCAGGGGTAGGACTGGGGCCCCCGAGAAGTAACCTACCTCCACCGTGGACAGCCCCTCAGCCTCCCCCACATCCAGCCCGCACGGAATGTCTCCAGGGCCAATGATTGCACCATCTTCCCTTGGCTCCCATTCCAGCTTTGAAGCCCCGGTTGGTCAGGAAGTTCTTCCCGATGTCTGCCTAAATCTCCAGGAATAACTTAAGCCTGTTGTCCCAGAGCCAGGCAGAATGGAGGCAGATGGGTGTCCCCCCCAAACACCTCTCCTTGCTCCCCCAAGGAAAAGACTGCACCAGGGACCAGAACAGGAAAGCCAGTGGGGTGGGGGGTGGGTTGGAAATGGAACTGATGAATGTCAAGCACATGTTTCCGAGGAAATAGAATGTAGTTGCGGTAAGTGGGGCTTGGCAAAGCAGGGCTGCATCTGACCAGAATCTTAAGAGCTTCTCTGGTGGAGAGACATTGGCAGCAGAGCTGGGCGAGCTCTTGAGCCAGGGGCAGCCAATCCTCCCTGAGCATGACAGGTGCTTGCTGGGGGCACGGTGTGAGGCAGAAGGGATCGGGACCGCCTACCGGGGAGGGGTGAGGGAAACGGCGGGGTAAGAGTTTCCAGAACCTTAGCCTTCCCAGGCTGGCGCTGAAATGAGAAATGCAGGCTGGCCTGGACAGAAGACCCCAGAACCTGGGCCAGGACTACTCACCACCTGCCAGGTCAGCGCAAAGGGGCCTCAGGCAGGAGCGGCTCTGCAGGCAGGAGTGGCCCCATCTCCAGCCAGGTGCAAACGGGCCACGGCCATGCTCCCCGCCCTCACCCCAGTGCCCACTCTCACCTCTTCTGGGCAGGCCTTGTGCCGGCCCAGAGAGAAGAAACAGCTTCACAGGGGCCGGGGTGGGGTTGGCGGGGGGACTGCAACCCACACTCGCCTTCCCACCTCCTCACTCCTGGACAAGAGGTTTGTGGCTTCTCTGGTTTTCCTGAAGGCGTGGCGGTTACCCCTGCAGAGGGTGGGGGGACAGCTCTGGACCAGAAGGCAAGTCACTTGCAGTCAGCTTCTGGTCTGTGTGACCTTGGGCAAGTCTCTTCTCTCCAGGCCCTGGGTTGTTGCGGCTGCACGGAGTGGGTGAGGACCTGGAAGTGCTTTTTGGGTCTTACAGTAGTGGACACTTCAGTATTTGGAGGGACATCTGAGGCACAATGTCCACAAGAAAACCAATACAAGCGGAGCGGCTCTGGTGGGGGTGGGGGAGGGCCTGGGGTCCCACCGTGTCCCTGCGCGTCTTCCCCAAATCCGTGGCTGGAAGCCACAGGACTGCGTGGTCTCTAAGGCACTTGTTCTCAAGGTAATGGGACTTCTGAGCAGCTTAGGACGGGAGGCCCAAGCGCAATGCTATGGGCTGGAAAGATGTCCACAGCCAGTTCAGGAGTGGGGACGGAGGCTGCCAGGCCCCTTGTGGCATGCTCACGAAGAGGACATTCTCACACAGAACCAGGTCCCCAGGGAGGGTCCTGGCTCCAGCGGAAGGAGCAATACGATCGGCCTCGCTCCTGAAACTGTGCGTGGAGGGAGACCCCCACTCTCCTTAGGAGGCTACTTGGGGCGGGCGGGACACACTGCCTAGGGCAGGAGGCCGATCCAATGACCCCTGGGGGCCTGCACCTGGAAGCAGTGTGGAGGAAAGCTTGGAGTGTGAATCCCCCCGCCCCATCTAGAAGTGCCTTGAGTCCTTGTGTCCAGCCTTGCTCTCTCCTGGGGGAGCCAACTTTGAGAGCGCCAGGCCAGCCCCTGCCTCCAGCCTCTGCCCCGGAAACCCCCTCATTCCACGCTATCTGCTTAATCCCTGTTAACAGCAGGCTGACCTCCCACCTCAACGTGGCCTCACATTGAGCCTGCCCTGCTCTTCACAGGCCTCCTTCGAAAAATAAATAAATACTTTCTCCATTATCCCATTAGCAGCTTCACAGGTTTTTCTGCTATTTGTTCCCAACTCCAGTGAAAGTGGAAACACGTGTCCTGAAGAGCCTCTGCTCACCCACCAGCCTCCGTGAGGCGGGCGCTAAACTCCAGGTGGGAGCTGTGCCTGTCCACCTGCAGCTGCCCCCTTGGGAGAGAGGGGTTCCCAACCAGCTTGGCTCCCCACAAGTTCTGCTGGCGCCGGTATACACACGGGGGCCACCACACCCCAGACAAGGAGCCGGGAGATGCTTAGTGGCTGTGTGCCTTCAGGCAAAGCACTTTCCCTCTCTGGGCCTAAGGCTGTTTCTTCAAGTGGAGATTGTAATTTCTATCTGGAAGGATTGGAGGACCAAAACAATCTGAGAGAACAAGGAAGGGGCTTAAAAGGCACAAAGTGCTTTGCCAGTGGGGGTGGGGTATTTGGGAAATAGTTTAGTTTTCTGGCTTTGGCTCCTGCAGATTTTTAAAAAGATTTTATTTATTTGTGTGAGAGAGAGAGCACGAGCAGGTTGGGGGGCAGAGGGAGAGGGACACGAACCCTCCTTGCTGAGCACAGAGCCCCTCGACCCCAGGACCCCGAGATCATGACCTGAGCCAAAGTCAGACGCTTAAACAACTGAACCACCAAGGCGCCCCTGCTCCTACAGATAGAAAAGGAATCAGCCAGGCCTTCCCTCACCATGCTGACAGCCCAAGAGAGGGGCCTGTGGAAGCTCACATACTCTGTGAGGTGGCCTGTCTGCCTTCCACTCAGTGCCTACCTCCACTTATCATGGCCACAGCTCTCTGAGAAGGTTCTAGAATGCCAGACTGTTGGCTCCTCAAGGTGGAGCAGGGGGCTGCCCGCGGCCTCATCGATACCCATCGCAGGCTCTGGCATAGAGCAGAATCAGGCTGGGAGCCGGGGTGTGTTTGTCTCTCCATCTCTTCCATCTCTTGGCTGTTTCTCCCTTCCTCTGCCCATGGCCGCAGGCGAGCGGCCCAGGGAAAGGCAAGGCCAGTCCTTCGTCCCAGGTGCGCGGCCTGTGGGCTGTTTCCGGCTGCCCGCTGGGCACCAGGGATGAGAGCAGGCGGGCGGGTGGCCGGGAAGGCAGCTCTATTAGTCTGAGCAGAGCCTGTCAGCAGCTGGGATCTGTCGACAGTGTCTGTGAGGTCACCGCCCTGCCTTCTTGGTCCTCATGAAGTAGGACTAAGTTCCAGCAGAAGCCGTCTCTGAAACTCTCTTGTACTATCTTGGCTCCCACCCTTGTGCCCCTCCCAGCCTCTCCCAGAAGCCGGTCCTACCTCACTTCTTCTCTGGCTTGTGGGTTCCTTGAGGCAGCACGGGTGTCCGCGGGCAAGCAGCGTGCCCGGCCCTTGGAGTCAGCCGTGCTCCCATCAATGCCATTCAATGCCAAGTTTGAATTGTGACTCTTCTTTTTTTTTTTTTTTAAAGATTTTACTTATTTCTTTGAGAGAGAGTGAGTGTGTGTGAGGGAGAGGGAGAGAGAATCTGAAGCACACTCTGCCCTGAGCACAGAGCCCGACGTGGGGCTCGAACCCACAACTGCGAGACCGTGACCTGAGCCAAAACCAAGAGTCGGACCACCACTGACTGTGCCACCCGGGTGCCCCGAGCTGTGACTCTTCTTTTTTTTTTTTTTTTTTTAANCCGATCCCATAACGCCGGGATCACGCCCTGAGCTGAAGGCAGACGCTTAACCGCTATGCCACCCAGGCGCCCCTGTGACTCTTCTTGATTGGCTATGTGACCTTAGACAAGTGACCTTCCGTCTCTGTACCTCTGATTCCTCATCTTTGAAGTGCAGACAGCATGTTGCATTGCTGCGAGCATCTAGTGAGACCGGGCTTAAGTGCCTGCCACTTCGCAAGCCCTCCAGAGCAGAAGCTGTTGTTAGGATTCTCCCTCCATCCCTGGGGCTCGGCAGCAGGAATGGTAGAGTGAGCCAATGAGTGAGTGAATGCATGCTCAGTCCTGGGCCCCAGGCCCCAGCCCCCAGCCCCTCCTTCCAGTCCCTGGCCAGGTGGGAGACGCTGTCAGCTTTGTCAAAATGGGGTTTCCTGCTGGACGGAAGGCTCTCCAGACACCTGGGAGCGGCAGGATGACTACGGCCCCGCAACCTCAGGGTCCTCAGCCCCCCTGGGCAGACAGGACCCTGGAGCGCATTCCTGGCTGGTGAGCTGGATTTGCCCACCTGTACCATTGCGCTTGGCCTCGGTGCTCTGTCTGCTGAGTTGGCCTCATCTTACTAACCCCACTGCTCCTTGCTGTGGGTCCGTGTGAGCGGCATGGCAGCACCTGCCCTTCCTTTCCCTGAGATTGAACCAGGCTGTTCTTCCACCTCTGACCTGCTAAGCCCCTTTCCCAATGACCCTTGGAGGGTGAGATGAGGCTAGGGGAGGCCTCTACCGTATCTTGGCCCATGCTGGTCCTCAAGGGGGCAGAGAGGAGGGCTGGGGCTTCTCCCTGCCAGGATTCTGGGCTCTCTCCTGTGGGGGCTGGGGCATTAGGGGAGGGTCTTGGAGTCAGCTGAGTGCTTGGGCATTGGTTCCTCACAGGCTGGGGTGGGGGTGGGCTGGCCCAACCCCCTCTTGCCAGACACTGGTGGGGGGCTGGGCACAGCCTTGTGGGGAGCTGGCCTGGACATGGCAGGGGGCTGGACTGCCTGACCTCCTGTGAGTCCAGAGGCTACAATTCATGAGTGATTCTCCCCTCTGAGAGGCTCTCCTGGGAAAGCAGGCAGGTCTGGGTCAAGGGGAGGGAGTCTGGTATGGACCATATTCAGGGGAGGATTAGCTGGGGGAACTGCTCCCACCAGCAGGGAGGGGAGAGATAAAGCCTGTGAGCTGGAGAAGGGGGCCCAGCACGGAGACATTCCCTCCCCTGACCCCAGGCCCGAGCAGAGCCGGTGTCTGTGGTGGGGGAGGGGGCCGCCCCCTTTCCCAGGGTACTGGCCGGGGGAGCCCAGCACTTTCTCAGGCCCTTTATTAAATTTCTCAGGAGCAAGAGGGGAGGTTATCCCTCCCCCTCTTCCCTGAACTCCCCTCCTTTTGTCTCCCTCCCCAGGAGGGTTGGAAAGGAGCTTTTCTCATTATTGTGGTTATTAAAAAATAAATGAGCCAGAGACACACACACAGAGACAGAGACAGAGGCAAGCAAAGAGAGACAAAGAAAGGCAGATAGAAGAGGGAGCTGGGAAGACAGAGACCAAAGGAGGTAGACGTAAAGACTTGGAGAGACAGTGAGAAATAGCTGGTGAGCCATTGGAGGCAGCTTGGCGAACTGGGAAGAACAGAGGAAGCTTTGGACTTTTCACCTGCTTCTAAAGGCCCACCTGGTGCTCAGGTGTGTGGCCTCAGCCAAGCTCCTTCATCCACTTGAGTCTCTGTTTCCTCATCTGTGAACTGGAAATAATAATTCTTACTTTGTAGTATCACTGTGAAATGCGGAAATATGTCCCTGTGCTGCTGTGTGCAAAGCCTGGAATTTAATAGGCGCTCAGAACACAGCTTGGGTGAAAAATAAATAAATGGATGTCTATGCTACCTGTGTGGGGGGCAGCAGCGGGCATGGGCCGTGCCCAGGGACACCTCCACTGCAGCCCCCCTCCCCCCCTTCCCGTAAGGCAGCAGCCCTTCGCTGGGGAAGAACAGTTTCTGGGGCCCGTTCCCCCCTCCTTGTTCCTCACCTCACTTCTGTGAGGCAGTTCTTGGTACGGAGTGGAGAGCCAACTGGACTCAGAACGTCCACCTCAGGAGGTCTGTCTGTTTTTTATCTCCCAAACGAAAGGACTTGAGTACTAGGTTTTGGAAGCAAACAGACCTGGCATTAAATTCCAGGAATTTCCTGTGACTGGTTTTGAGCACAAAAGGGATAATAATGTCATCTTATAGGTTGTTTTTAAATAGCTTTTTTGAGGCATAAAACTCACTCGTAAAACCCGCTGGCTTTAAGGATACAATCCAATGATCCTTAGTGCAAGAGAGTGGTGCAACCAGCCCCACAGTCCAATCTCAGAACGCTTCCATCATCCCCAGAATATCCCTTGTGCCCATTTGCCGTCCCTCCCTGTTCCCACCCTGAACCCCTGAACTACGCGTCTATGTTCTGTCTCTATAGATTTGCCTTTCCCAGACATCTCCTGTAAGTGGGATCCTATGATGTGTGGTTTTGTGTCTGACTTCCGTCAGCGCGCGTCGTGCGCGGGGGTCCGTGCACATCCCCCCCCCCCAGCTTTCTAGAGCTCAGGACTACTCTGCTGCAGGTGCGCGGCATGTCTGTCCATTCACCAGCTCACGGACATTTGGCTTGTTCCTCTGGTGTTTTAAGGGTTAAATACCATACCGTATATAAAGTGATTTGATCAGGGGCACCTGGGTGCTCAGTCAGTTAAGCGTCTGCCTTCGGCTCAAGTCATGATCCCAGGGTCCTGGGATGGAGCCCCTGCTCAGCGGTGAATCTGCCCCTCCCTTCCCGCTCATTCTCTCTCCCTCAAAAAAATAAATCTCAAAAAAAAAAAAGTGATCAGTAACTACAAAATGGTTTTAAATAGCTTGAGAAAGAGAGAGAGAGAGAGAAATTTCTTTGCGGGCTCACCCAGCACCAGGCACCTTCAGGAGCCCTTTATGGTACTTTTACTTCTGAGGTCAGCACCCTGGGGTAGGTAGGACTGGCGTCCTCTGCTTTACAGAGAAGGAACTCCTGGCGTGGACGGGGTCACACCTGGGTGACCACGGGCAGGGACGAAGCCTGGCAGTTTCTCCCCCACGCTCCACGGTGGAGGAGCCAGGACCTGCCCATCGCCCTGAAGGAGCCCAGCGGCCGGGGGGGGGGCGGCTGGATGGCCCACAGGCCTCCTTGTCTGAACACCCAGCACTGGCCTCCACGCAAGGGCCTGCAGCCTTCTGAGCAACCCCCCTACACGCCGCACTGCATCCTCCCCTCCTCCGCAGCCCCAGGAGTCTCCTAGTGGGAAGCACCTACTGCCTCAGGCACCGCTTTGTAGGGTTGCGTTAAGGATCAAGGACTTTAATCCTTGGGCAACCCCTGGGCGTGGCGGTGTTGGCACAAAGGCTCAGAGAGGTGCGGAAATGCGCCCAGGATCGCACAGCTTATGTGCAAGTGGTGGAGCCCGGATTCCAGGGTATCCAACTGTTTGATTCCAAAGGCCATTCTCAGTCTCTCTCCCTCGGCTCCCCCACCCCCAGAGGCTGGAGCTCCACATCTGGCTCCCAAATGACCCCCCCAGGAGGGAAGGCGAAGGCCTGGGGACCCAGATGCGGGGGGCAGGAAAGGGGGCTGGAGGGGATGGGCAGAGGGACTGGCTGGCCTCCTTCCCTCGGGCTTGCAGGCCCTCCCCAGGGCGCCAGGGTGCTGAGCTGCCCTCTCCTCTCCTAGCTTCTTCTGGGAGACAATGTGCTTCTCATTAGGCTGGCGTTGGGTTTTGCAAACCGCACGTCTAATTGTGAAGGTTTGGGGGTGTGAGTAACTGTGCCTCTCATGTGAGGGGAGAGCCGGCAGGCCTCTCCCATTTCCCAGAGTGAGTCTGAGCTGTGCCCCCAGCCCTTGCCGCCCTTGCCTGCCCAGAGGGACAGGGAACACACAGGTTTTAGAGGGGAGTCCTTTAAAGCCTGGGGCTGGAGGGGGCTGAGACCAGTCCACACCACCTTCATCCTCGTCCTTTAGGGGAATGGAAAAAACATCCAGCCATAGGCCTCTCTAGTACCCTCCCTCTGATTAGGGCTCCCTGAAGCCTGGGGCCCCTCATTCCTTTCCAGGGCTCCCTTCCTCGGCCTTTCCCCACAGCCTGAAGGAGGACATGGCAGGGGCAGTGGCGGCCGAGCTGGTAGGGTGGGGGCGACAGGGCACCCTGCCCACCCCCACAGTGTTGGGTTCACAGTGGAGAAGCTGCGTAATGAGTGTGTAACTGAGTTAGGCCCACGGCAGCCTCTAAAGGCTCGGGTTTCTTCCCCACCCAGCGGGTCTGTTTGGGTGACTACAAGGGGCCGGGATGCCGCCTTCTCAAAGGTCCAAAATCCTCTGAGTCCAAGCCAGGCTTCCGGCGAGGCAGAGGCCACCACAACGGGGCAGGGTGTGAGTGTCACGCGGCTGGAGCTCCTATCCCTTCCCACCAGACACCATCCCGCCCTGTCACAGCCGCGTGGGCGCATGGAGACCCACGTGAGACCCTCACTCCTGCTTACAAACATGTGCGTGCAGACGCACATACATGTGCACTCACAGATGGCCGTACGTCCTGCCACACACAACGCCGTGTACTCACACACATGGACACACACAGCCAGCCACCCTACGTAGACAGAGTCACTTACACTCACACACGCTCTTGGAGTCACATGCTCAGGCGTGCAGAAATAGGCACGCTCAAAGACACACGTGCTGATGCCCGTTGCAGACACACTCAGACGTGTCCTCATTCTTAGGGCAGGGCTACATGCAAGGAACCCTAGGTCCCAGCGCTGGAAAGGACCTTGCAAGTGTATCATCCAGCCCCTGCCTGGCTCTCCCCGGCCCTCCCCAGCTGCTGCAGCATCACCCAGGGAGAGACCAGCTCTTGGTCCTGGCTCCAAGGTCAAGGAGTTCTCATAACACGAGAACTTTGGTCAGATGGATCTTATTGCTCTGGTCCTTTGAGAACCACCTCCAGTGACTCAGAACTTCAGGTGCTAGAGCCTGGGGGGGCTTTCAAAGAGACGGGGGTCTGGGGAGGGGTGGGCGGGCAGGAAGACTTGCAGGGAGCCCTCGCCAAAGGGAAGCATTGGTTTGGATTAGGGAGGACACCTTGTCCGGTCCAAGCTGAGAACATTCGGCTTATTTGTTTGCTTAAACAAAGGAGGAGGAGACGGAGGCTCAGGCCTTTGTCCCTAGGATGACCGTGGCCAACAGCAGAGGCCCTCGGCAGACAGGGAAAATGTGGGGGTGGGAGCAAGGCAGGGTGGGTCAGGAAAGCTGAGCAGGATAGCTGATGTGGCCCCCAAGTCTGGGTAGGGGCTTAGCAGGGAGGGGTGGGGGCCTGGGCCTTGAGGTAGGAGAGAGGCAAGGGACGAGGGCCATGTGAAGGAAGAGGCACCTCACCCCGTCTGGGGCCGAAGGGACCAGAATGAACACCTTGAGAGAGAGCTATAACAAGACTGGCCTCTCTTGGGCCTGAGGCCTGAGCTCCAGGTCACCCCGGCTCTGTTAATTTACTCCCCTCCTGTCTTCCTGGGTTAGGGCCTTCCTCCCAGGGTGGGAGCGTGGGGGGCATGGCTTCTGGTGCTCCTTCATTTATTGACTCGTCATTCTTACTAGCTGCCTAAACTGGGGCCATTAATTATCTTCTCTAAAAGATAGTAAGAGTCCCCTCCTCAAGGATTAAGATTGAATGAGTTATTGCATGTAAACTCCCAGCACACCAAAGGGCATACAGCCAGTGCCAAGTAAATGTTATCTTAAAAAAATTGACAACTGCAGGCCACACCCTGATAGGTGCTGGGGATACAGAAATGAGGAAGGTGGACGTGGGGCCTGCCCTCAATGACCTCAAAGTCTCGGGGGCTGGAGGATAGAAGGGGGTGTCATCCTTAATCCAGTAGTCGCAGCAATGCAATGGCTGTTGTAGTGGGTGAAGGCAGGGTTTGGGGGGAGCACCAGGCAAGGGGTCCTAACCTAGGCACTGGATTGAGGGAGGGTCTCCTGAGGCAGGGACGTTCAAGGTGCATGGGAGCAGCCGGTGAAGACTGGGAAGAAAGGTGTTTCAGGCAGAAGGAACAGCAGGTGCGAAGGCCCAGAGGGCAGGATGTCTAGGTCATTGTTCTAAATTCCAGAGTCTAGCCCAGAGCCTGGCCCAGAGTAAAGCCTCAGTCAACAGCTGTTGAATGGAGCATTGATCTTTGCCCAGCTCCTGTAGTGCGCGCTCAGATATCATCCCATAGAATCTTCGTAGCATCCTCGCGAGGCCGGGGCTGATGTACCCCTATTGTACACAGCTGCACTGAGGCCCAGCAGCTTACAAATGTGGTCAAGGCCACACAGCTGGTGGGTGACTGGTGGAGTTAGGACTCTCTACCTTCTCTTTTTTTTGGCCTTGATGGACCAGGGGAATGTTTCTCTGCTGCTACCGTTGAGGCCCCTAAACAAAGACCCAAGCATGAACTGCGGACCGGGCCCTGAGGCCCTTTCCTTGGAGATGCAGCCCCTGGGGTTTCTGAGACAAATTCCCAGGATTTCTCAGAAGCCTTTGTCCATCCTAAGCTCGTGGTCTGACCTCCTCCCACACCCAGGCTCTCGATGGCCTGGACCGGAGTCTCCCACTCCCTGGGCCCACCTCTGCACATCTCTCCTTCCCTGGAATTCCTGGTTGCCTCATCCAGTTCCCGTCAGGTGGAGACCTCTGGGCCTCCATTCCTGGGCCAGTTTTCAGGAATGCATGTCTGTCCCTGTGGCACATGGGGGCCTGGGATGAGGCCTGCCAGGACACCCCATGTTGGACACCCATCTCCAGGCCCCTGCCTGCCCCCACCAGCGCCAGCCTCTAGTTTTCTTAGCGGATCCTTCAAATGCAGACATCTGGGGGAAGAAAGGACAACGCACCTTCCTTTGGAAACCTGAAGTCCAGGAGGAGGTCTTGGTGTGGATCGTGGGGGGTGCGGAAGCCAGGCCCAAGGAGCTCAGGGCCAGGGGGTGAGGGCATCGATGTGTCTGTGGGGTTGCTCGGGCCCGGCTTATAGCCTTCAGCATCACGTGTGGTCAATTATCACCCTGTCTCCAATTGAACAGTGATTCTTCCTCAGGGTGCCAGGTTTCAGACCCCAGAACTAGCACTAAGCCCACAGTGTGGAGAGAAAAACCAGCCTTGTGCTTGCTAGGAGGAGCTGGGGGCAGGTCTGCCTGCCCATTTCTCCCAGGGCAGCCGTTCCTTCCCGGGAGAGGGGAGGCCAGTCTGTCTGTCCTTCCACCCAGCCATCCTCCGGCCACTCTCAATTCCCAGCCCCTCTGGGTACTCCCTGGAGCCTGTCCCCAGCGACCCCCTTCCAGGGAACGTGATGAAAGGTCTATTTATTATACTTCAGCTCGGACAGTTGTTTCAGATGTTTCCAATTCGTTAGCCTCTCAGACATCTGTTCCTGGTTGAAGTCAGCGGAGAGAGAGAAGAAAGGAAAACTGGGGCTTCACACACCCTCCCTCAAAAGCACATGGACGCGCACATTCCCCGCCTTCCTCTCCCCCCTCCCTCCCCTCCCTCCCTCCCCTCCTTCCCCCCTCCTCCTCCTCACCAACCCAGACCTTCCGGGTCCACTCCCTGACCCTCCCTGCACACACTCAGGTCACGTTCACCTCCACTCCACCACGCGTGGGTGTGCTCACCATGGTCGTGCCTCGGTTGTCACAGATGTGCACAAGTCCACACACACCGCCGGGCGTGCACAGCCCCACGCCTGTGCACCTGTCCCCTCCGGTGTGCACCGCCCCCCCCCAAGGTCCTCCACTATCTGAACAGCTCACAAGTCACAGGTGAGCCTCACACGCCAGAGAGGGGCCCGGACTGGAACCCAATCTAGATGCTAGACCTAGATCTAGACTGGAACNCACGTTCACCTCCACTCCACCACGGAGTGTGGGTGTGCTCACCATGGTCGTGCCTCGGTTGTCACAGATGTGCACAAGTCCACACACACCGCCGGGCGTGCACAGCCCCACGCCTGTGCACCTGTCCCCTCCGGTGTGCACCGCCCCCCCCCAAGGTCCTCCACTATCTGAACAGCTCACAAGTCACAGGTGAGCCTCACACGCCAGAGAGGGGCCCGGACTGGAACCCAATCTAGATGCTAGACCTAGATCTAGACTGGAACCCAATCTAGATGCTGACCGTCTGAGTCATGTGACCTGGCCCTCGTCCTCCGAGCCTCTCAGTTCCCTTGCTTATCAAATGGGGTCGTCAAACCTTCCTTACCTAACGGGACTATTGTGCCGGCTCAAGTCCTGGGTGGGAGCACCTGGCCTGGCGCCTGGAGGCCAGCGGGCGCTCCAGGAACAGAGCCCTGGTCATTGTGACTGTTACTGTTTCCTCCTTCCCCTCCCAGCAGGCACCCCCACATGCCTATTTGCTCCTGCACTAAATGCAGGGGCACAGGGTGGGATAGAAAGTTCTCCAGGGTCCCTGGGAACATAAGGTTCCACGATCCCTGACTCTACCCCCCCCACTCACGCATGCGTGCTCAGCAATCCAGGCTCCCCGCAACACACACACACACACACACACACACACACACACATGCGGAAACGAGGGTACATACCCTCGGAAGTGAAACCTCCCACATCCACACTCAACACACGCACACTTTTCTACACACTCACGCATATCATAGAGCTCACTTGCACACTCAGCTCACTCCCACTTCCTACCCAGTTCACTTGCTTGGAGGCCTGGGAGAGGGGTGGGGATTAGATGGGTGGGGGGTCGCTGGGTTCCCAGCACCAGAGGTGGACTTGCTGGGATGGGGGCTGAGGGAGGAAGTCAACTGCTCCCCTGCTTCCAGGCAGGCTGGGAACATTACTGTAGGGGCCCAGCCCCACCTGACCCTGGGGGCCCGGGGTGGGTAGGGTAGGAGAGGATGAACACCTCTCCTAATGCCTGGCAGGGCTCAGCCCAGTCACTCACACCCCAGGAGAACTCTCCAGAAGCTCCAGGTGAAAGGGAGGCTCTATGGGGGCAGGGACAAATCAGTAGGGTGAAGGGTCAGGGTGATGACTTCCCTGCCCCAAAAGCCCATGGGTTGGCACTTCCTGTCCACCAATCCTAGTTCCCAGATCTGAGCCATGAATTTGGAAACAAGAGTCCGCCCTCTCTGCCCTCCCACCTACCCCAGTGCCTGCCAGCCACAGGTGGCTTCCATCATGGCTCAGACCAAACCAGACAGCTCCCGCCTGGGGCACTCTAGGCAGGCTCACCGACCCTCCACCAGGCTCCCCAAGCCCCTAGGAGGGGGAATCATGGTCGGCCGCTGTGGGGCCGAGGAGCTCTGAGAACTGGAGGGTAAGGAGCTGGGATCTCCAGGGCTCACCCTACCTCCCTCTGCTTCCCCCGCGCTGAGCCTCCAACCCATGACTCACAGCCACTGCTCTCCCAGCGCAGACCTCCAAAGCAGGTGGGAAGATAAACCTTGTTAGATCTCGACGAGCCCAGTGCAGCTAGGGCGCTTGGCACACGTGTTCATTGGGGGCCGAGTCAGAGGCCTGCTGTCAGAGCTCCCCCCGCCCAGTGCCCCAGTGCCCCTCCCTTCCCTGCTCAAACACTGGGCCCTTAGGCAAACCAGGGCCGCCTCCTTCTCTCCTCTGATCTCGGAGTCAGAACAGACCCAAGTTCAGGTCCTCTCAACTATTGACTTGCTCTGTGTTTTGGGGCAAAACATTTTACCTCTCTGAGCTTTGGTTTGCTTCCCTGCAAGATGGGCACCATATAAGCTTTGCAGTAAGGACGCTCTGGAGTCATGGCCACCCAAACCCCTGACCCTAAGTAGGTGCTCAGTTAACAGCTTGTCGACTCAATCCTGAAGCCAGATGATCGGTCCCCACTCCAGGGTAGGTGTACCCTTGGGAATTCTCTCCTTTGGCAAACACTCCCATTCGGGCCTCCACCTCGGTAGGACAGCATCCTGCCTGGATGCGGAGGGGCTGCTGCCTTTTCTGGCTCTTACCGTTTTCTTGTCGATCCCCTGAATCTTCAGGACCATCTGCCACTGGGAAAGGAGGGGTGTGCGGGGTGGCAGGCAGTGCGGGTGATGCTTGGAGCTGCCCAGCGACCCCTGAAGGGGACCTCTTCTCCCAGCCGCAAGGCGGGCAGTCAGGACAGAAGCCCTTCTTCTCCAACCTGCTCCAAGGCCAAGGGCAGCACTGGCTACTGCTGTGCTTTTAACTATCGCACACCCGCACGGTTCACAGCATTTCCCACCCCATTCCTGCCCTTGAAGGAGGCTTCTGCAGGAATCTGGGCTGGAGTCGAGAATGGCAAAGTGAGGAGAGGGTGTGAGAGGGGCTCCTGCCTTGCTCCTCACCTGGGAAATAATCCCAGGTAGGAGGAAAGGGCAAGAAGTACGCATTTATTGAGCACCTGCCGTGTGCCGGGCGTTGCTTCAGGACAATACACGTAGTAGTATGTACATACCAGAATGTACTCCATGACGGTTGAGATTTTTCTCAGCTTTGGTCAGGGCCTAACACCATGCATGGCACATGGTAGGCACTCGTAAATACATGTTGAAGAAATGAATTTGTACCTGTCATTCTCTCATAACTCTTGGAGGTAGGTACAATTATTCTCTTTGCCTAAAGCCCAGAGAGGATAAGTGACTCTCTCAAGGTCACACAGCCAAGTAAATAGCAGAGCTGGGCCTGTCTGGCTGTAGAGCCCTTGCTCTGTCCACTTCCCGGCTAAGCAGGCCCAGATGACACAGCTATTCTGTGGGGGTAGGTGCCCTAGCATGAGAGTATCATATGATGGGGCATGTTGTTCCCCCCCCCCAGTCTCGTGGACACACACAGAAATCCTTACATGTTCTCAGGATGTCTTTGAGGGCTTCCAGGTACGCTCTGCATTCAGAAACCTGGGCCTTTACCAACCCCAGCTCTAGTTGACCTGGACACCCACTGAATACGGACTGGATGTGGGACATTGGGTGCAGGACGCAGGCCAGGGCACCCAGGCCTCTTTGCGGCACACTGACCTGCCAGGTTCATTCTTTCTCTTTGACCAGCGTCTAGACGATGTGAGTGTGTGTGCATATTTGCACTCATACTCGGCGTGCATGTGTGTGTTGGGTATGTGTGTGTAGGTGTGTAAGCCCGAGTCGCTTCAGCCTCAGGGCAGACGAAGCCCAGTGGGTGGGGGGAGGAAGGCTGCGAGAAGGAGCTGGAAGAAGTCAGCCTTTGGCCTGGTGCCACAGGGCAGGAGTGCTTCACAGAGCGGGCAGCTGCGGTGGGCGCCAGGGCTGGAGAGTAATGCCGGGGCCGGGAGAGCAAATCCTAACCCTTCTCCCTGCTACCAGAAGAAGAGCGACACGTCGGATCTAGAGCTCAGTGCGAGCCCGTGCACGCTCACATACACACAGTCCCACAAACACACAGGCTGGTGCAAGCACGTGCCGTAACCATTGATTCCCACACAGCCAAACACACAAGCGTGGACACACACTGACACGGGCATCCCCACAGACGCGGATTCATGTCACACACACACACACACACACACACACACACAGACGAGCTTGCTCATCCACAGACATATGCATTACAGCAGACAGATTCCTTCTCCTCCAAGGGGCTCCTGCCTGACTCCTGCACCTGCCCTGGCCACCCCGTCCCTCCCCCAATACCCGTTGTCCCCACACCTGAGCTCACCCAGGCCCTGAACCACACTGGAGGGTTTGCTCTGCAGGTTGGCGAGGCGCCGTCCATCATCCCCTCCCTCCAGAGTCCGGGGTCCCCAGTGCCTGACCCTGACAAGCTGTGTGGCCTGCTCTGGGTGACTCCTGTCTGGGGCAGGCTGGCAGGGGGAGGGGCCGGCACGTGGACTCAGACTCAGGCCGCCCCCCCCAGCCTGTGTATGCAGCGTCAGCCCTCGGTGCTCCCCCTTCACAGCGCCTTCTGCTTCCTCTGGGTCTCTGGTGATAACTCACCTTCAGCCTCCAGGACTGCCCCCGAGCTCCTGCCCTCGATATAGACCTTTCCCTCCCACTCTTGGCCTGACCAGCTTGTGCTCTCTCGGCCTGGCTGAGAGTCACTTTCTTTAGGACCCTTTGGGGCTTGTCCACCTTGCCCAGGGGTGCCACTACCTCCAATTCATCCCAAGGGGAGCACCATTCCCCTGAATCGTCATTGCTACGTTCCTTGTCCCTCTCCTCCTCTGGGCTGCCCTCAAGGGCAGGGACAAAGTCTGTTTTGTTTGCCATTGTTGTCTAATTTTGTCTGGTTTCAGTTTAGAAGTTGGTAGATAGTAAATTGCTTCATACATATGAGTCGAGTAAATAAAATGAGTGAGAGAGTGAATGAGAGCTTCTGCCCTGTCTCCTTATAGACACCCTGGTGTTGCTTGGAGATGCTGGGTGATTAGGAGAGGGGAGCTTCAGCTGGGAGTGAGGACACCTGGCCTCCAGCCTCTAAACTGTAGTGTGACCTTGGGCAAGTCACCTCCCCTCGCTGGGCCTGCTTCCCTCCTCTGCGAGGTGAAGGAGCGCTGACGGTTAGGCATTCCTGAGGTTCTCCCAGCTCTGCCACTTCCCACGGCCAAGGTCTCGGGCTTCCCGACTGACCGTGGGCCCTGCAGTCAGGGCAGGGCTGGCCCTTGTTTTCTGGGAGGCGCATAGATGTGGGTGGGGAATCGGAGTGTCCTTTACTCTGTAGAATACAGTCTGACTCTTTGGTTTGGCATTCAAGGCCTTCCACAATCCACTCTCAGCCCCATTCTCTTCCTTATTTCATTCCCTCCCCTCCTCCCATGCAACACACACACACACACACACACACACACACACGCACACACACGCACACACGGAGTCATGGATACCCGGCAAAACAAGAACTCAGCTGAAGCTGTGAGTCTGGCCTGCAAGAAAAAGCAGTTTGGGGCCTAGACCAGCTGCCCGAGGTTGAAGTTGCTGACTTGGGTTCTGCCCCGCATCTCGGTGTGCCGGAGGAAGCCTGGACATAGGGCCACACAGCTTGAATTCAGATCCAGGCTCGCCCGCCGCTTACAATCGGTACAGCTCAGGGGCAGGTCCCTTAGCCTCTCTGTGCCTCATCAGCAAAATGGAAATGGTAATCCCTTCCCTGGAGGGGAGCCTTGGATCAAAATAAGCGAGAGTGTCCACAAAGCTCACGACACGTCACGTGACCCCGAAGCATGATTGATTAGAGACCTGCTTTGTGTTCAGCCTCCTGACAAGGATCTAAGAGACACAAGAGAAGTTGGAGGTGCTGTTGCCGCCTGCTTTTTGAGACTCCTGGTCTACCCAAGCAAATGGGTGCCCACTCAGGAGCCTGTGGGACAAAGTAACGTGATCTGGGGTGAAGGGCCATCAGGAGGCGGAGGGGGATAGTTGCAATGAGTACAATAAGCAGATACTTCATATTCCTGCCATACAACAATCTTACACACCTTAAGGGGGAAAAACCCCCCACAAAGACCCCAGCAGATTAATGGGCAAATGATATAATACAGAATTCGCAGGAGAGAAACTAGAGACATTTGTAAAATATATTCCACCATATCAGTCATCAAAGAAATGCAAGTTAAAGCAACGAGAACATTTCTCTCTGTCAAATTAGCAATTTTTTTCTTGAGAGAGACTAGCCGGTGTCGGCGATACGATAACAAAGACAAATGCTGTCACCTTTTTCATTGTCTGTGCCGTATTTCACAGGCATCTACCACGTGCCACGCGGCGTCTGGGGCTGGAAAGCATGTTGGTGATACGCATAGAGAATCCTTGAAGCGTTCACACCAGCAATGCAGGAAGAAGTGTCTATGGCCTTAACTGATGGGGTGGAGATGGCTGGCCATTCACACAGGTGTAGGTCCAGACCCAGAGCAAGTCATTCGTGGTTGGGGCACCCCAGGGGGGGCTGCCTGAGTGGGCAAGCCCTGTTTCCTTGTCCTGTATGATGAGGATAATAATACCCGCTCCCAGCATTGTCGTGCGCACTAAGGCAGCCGCAGGTGTAAACACCAGGCCTCCGGGGGCAGAGCCCAGGTGTGATGCTGTGCGTTGTGTCTTATTTGTCGTGGGGGCAAAACCCACCCAAGTGCCCAACAACGGAAGGGGGAAAATATGTGTTGTCACATTCACCGCTTTGCCTACAGAAACTGTTCAAAATGATTTCAAAGGACCTTTAATGGCCTCACCCAATACTTGCAAAATGACCCTTGATACAAACCGTACGCGATGAGTGACGTAATTGTTGCAAAACAGCAAACCTGGAAAGAACGAATTCTACCGTTGAGGGGGGATTAAGGGCCCTTCTAATCCTCCTATATGTTTTCTAAATAATCGTCATTGCTCTTATAACTGGGAGCTAGTTAAGGATAATTAATGTTATACATTATAACGAGTGGTTCCTGTATTGCCGGAAGGGCCTCCTCAGGCAGGGAGTCAAAAAGCTATCGTGGTGAGTGCCGCAGACCTGTCAGGAAACCTCAGGCCCTAGAAGGCGGGAACTCTACTTGTTATCATTTTACGCAGAGGAAGNGGGCGCTTGGGTGGCACAGCGGTTAAGCGTCTGCCTTCGGCTCAGGGCGTAATCCCGGCGTTATGGGATCGAGCCCCACATCAGGCTCCTCCGCTATGAGCCTGCTTCTTCCTCTCCCACTCCCTCTGCTTGTGTTCCCTCTCTGCTGGCTGTCTCTATCTCTGTCAAATAAATAAATAAAATCTTTAAAAAAAAAAAAAGCTATCGTGGTGAGTGCCGCAGACCTGTCAGGAAACCTCAGGCCCTAGAAGGCGGGAACTCTACTTGTTATCATTTTACGCAGAGGAAGCTGAACTTGTCAAGTTCAAGAGACGAAATGAGCGAGCAGAGCTGGCATGTGAGCCCAGGTTTGTCTGGCCCACAGGGGCTTTGCCACTGTGCCCTGCCCTGCCGTGGGCGAGCGTGGACCCTCGCCCTCAGGGGATGAAGACCAGGGGTCGGGAGAAGACAGCGACGTGCCTGGGGGTGGGGGCGGGAAGGCAGGCACTCCTTCCGAGGCCCTGAGATGCGTGAAGGCAGAGGCAGGGTTCGGAGTTAGGCTGGGTCAGAGACAGGAGAACTGGGCACATGAGCCAGATTTGGGGGGAAGAGGAATCTGGCTTTTTCTAAGCTGAATTTAAAGACATGGCAGGCAGCTTGAAGTATTGACTTCACGGTGTGAAGATAAGAGAACGAGGCTGGAGGCAGGTGTATCAGGAAGCCAGAGCGCTATGGGCCTGTATAATGGAAGGCAGGTGGGAAGGGAAGAGTGTTTGATGAGGACGCGCTACGTGTCAGAGTGCGACGAGTGCTCCGCGTCATGGCAGATGTGTTTTGGGGGTGCCTGCCTGGTCATGGCTTTCCTTTCTTCGGAACTGTTCCCGTCCGCAATCCCTCCTGAAGACACGTGGCCAGGCAGCCACATGTGTCTCATGACCTCATTGTCTTGCCTACAGGTGATGGCATAAGCGGTTGATAATGGACTCTCTTCAGGGCAACTGGATGCTCTCTTTCTGGAAGGGTTGGGGACCCTGGGAGACAGAAGTATGTCCTGGGCAGCTACGCTGTAAGGTAGCAAAGAGTCGAGGCTGTGTTGGGCCGTGAGTGGCCACGTGGAAGTGGAGGAAGCTGGTCTTCAGAGAGAAGGCACCCTTGCCCGGACAGATTGGTGATGAAGGACTGAGTGGCCTCATAGAGGGAGGGATGGGGAATGATGACCGTCACCTCCCTGTTCCCCAGGAAGCAGCCCATCTCTCCTGTTTTTGTTTCCTCTCCTTGGATGCTTGTAGATCGTGGGTTGCAGGTTTCCAATAAACCTCCTCTCCTTTGAGCTGGCTTGCCACCGATGACCTTGAACTAAGACAGGAACATTCTATGTTAAGTGTAAAGTTCCTAGTGCAGGGCTTGACTCATTATTGACAACAAAAGGCGGTAGCTAGCGTTACCTCGTTTATTCCTCGAAAGAAGCTTAACAATGGGGCGCCTGGGTGGCTCAGTCTGTTAAGTGCCCAACTCTTGGTTTCAGCTCAGGTCGTGATCTCAGGGTCGTGGGATCGAGCCCCGTGTCAGGCTCTGCGCTTGGCAGCGAGCCTGCCTGAGGATTCTTTCTCTCCCTCTCCCCTTGCCCCCTCTCTCTTTCTCAAAAAAATAAATTAATTAATAAATACAATCTTAAAGAAAAAAGAAGCTGATGAGACAGAAGTATAATTATTGGAAAAATGAGGAGACCAAGGCTCATTGATGCATTCAGTGAATACTAGTTGAGTTGAAGGGTGGGTGACACTGGTGTCACAGGATCCTAGCTTTGAAGATGTCTGTTTTCTAATGGGGGAGATGACAACCAACAAATAAACAATCTACAGGAGAACATCAGGCAGAGAGTAAGGGCAAAGAAGAAGATAATTCACAATGGCCCGGGAGTGCTCCTTGGGACTAGAGAAAGCTTCTCTGAGGAGGTGACATCTGAGCAGAGGCCTGAATGACCAGAAGGAGCAGAAGGACATTGAAGGAAGAAGGGAAAGCATGTTTGGTGCACACAGGGGACAGGGACGTGGCTGCCACGGCAGACTAGGTGAGCAGGGGCAGGCCCTGGGAGTTTTTGAAGTGGGGGGGATGTTTGCCTCTAATTCTAAGTGCAGTGGGGGGCCCATGGGGAGGATTTAAGAGCTATGTTAGAACCCCCCAAAGATGTCTGTATCTGAATCCCCAAAACCTGTGATGTTAAGGATCTTGAGATGGGGACTTATCCTGGGTCACCCAGGTGGGCCCGTATAATCACAAGGGGCCTTATAAATGGGAGGTGGGGGGATCGGCGTCAGAGGAGAGGTGATGACAGGAGCGAAGGTCAAAGTGATGCAAGGAGGGGCCGTGAGCCCCGCACGTGGGTGGCCTCTAGAAGGTGGAAAAGGCACGCAGCCCCAGTAACCCATCTCAGACTTCCGACCTCTAGAACTGTAAGGTGATGCGTTTGTGTGTTTGAACCCACCAAGTTGGTGGTAATTTTTACAGCAGCCATAGGACACTAATACAAGTGCTGTGATAGGATTTATGTCTTTTAAAAATCAGAGTGATTTCAAAAATCGCTCTGGCTGCTGTGGGTTGTGGGGTAGGAGGGAAGGTGGGGGACAGCACCAGCAGGCAGGTGATGGCGGCGCCTGGAGTGGGGTGCTGGCAGAGCGGACAGAGCCTAATGCGTGCGTAGGAGACCCTCTGGAGATGGAAGGGAAAGAGCGTGCTGGTGGATCAGACGTGGGGAGTAAAGGAGATGCCAATCCAATCTCTTAGGTGTTACCCTGAGCAGCTGGGTAGCTGGCGTCACTGTTTATTGATCTGAGCGGGACTGGGACTTGGATAAGGTCATCCACCCAGCCAGTGGCAGACCCGGGACTAAGACCTGGGCATCCGGACTCTCAGGCCCAACAGGCTTGGATCTGTGAGAGTGGTCTCATTAAGGAAAAGAGTTTGGGAGGGATTTGGTAACATTTAATTATCACTTAGTGTATTAGAGATCCCAGAGAAACAGAACCAAGTGTGTGTGTGTGTGTGTGTGTGTGTGCGCATATTTTAAGGAATTGTCTCACATGATTGGGGAGGCTTAGCAAGTCCCAAATCTGCAGGGTAGGCTGGCAGGCTGGAAACCTGGGGAAGACTTGGTGTTGCAGTGTGAGTTCAAAGGACATCGGCTGGCAGAATTCTTCTTGCTCAGTGGACGTCAGTCTTGGCTCTATGGAGGCCTTCAACTGATTGGGTGAGGCTCACCCACACATTGGAGGGTCATCGGCTTTACTCAGAGTCCACTGACTTAAATGTTAGTCTCATTTAAAAACTACCTTCACAGAAACATCTAGAATGATGTTTGTACCATGGCCTACCCAAGTTGACATAAAATTAACCATCACATTTACTTCTCTTACTACTGGATATGGTGCTTTTTATCTGTATTAGTACATGGTTGAAGGGAAGGGTAGAGGGCCAGAAATAATCTTGCACCTGCCTACAGTTAGGGTCTGGAGGAGAGGTGGGCAGAAGGACAAGATACTGGAACCAGGATGGTGGAGAGAAGCATTCTAAGAAGGAGGGGGTAACAAGTGTTGCAGAGAGCTAGATAGAGAGGGAGGAAGACAAAGGAGTGGCAGAATATGGCATTTCGGAGCTTGTTGGTGAACTTAGCAATGGGTCCTTCAGGGCGAGAGGGCCGTGAGAGAGAGGAGGGATCTTTCACACACAGGCACAGGGACCTCGAGGCTGGGAGGGGAGCAAATGGGGAAATGATTACCAAACATGTACCCCATAGAATGAAAAGGAGAAGGAGGCAGTGGTTGGGAAGGATGGGGGAGCTACCAAGACAGAGAGGTCAGGTGGCCCTTCCGACAAAGGGATGTTGAAGCTGCCCGTCTGAAGAGCTGTGCAAAGGCCCTGAGCCCAGGAAGTGGTCAAAGACTTGAAAGAAGCCCAGTGAGGCTGAAGCCAAGAGAGAGGAGACAGATGAAGCCAGAGGGATGTGGCCTTATAAGGGATGGTGTTTGGATTTGATTCCAAGTACAATGGAAAATCACTGGAAGGTTTAAGCAGGGCTGTGAGTGATGGGATCTGCCTTATAATTTTTAAGATTTTTCTCTGGCTACTGTGTGAAGTCTGTGCTGGGGGGGGAGCGGAAGCAGAGGGGACAGTCAGGGACGCTTCCCATCGGCCAGGTAAGCAGCAGCAGTGAGGTGAGCCGTCCCTGGGTTTGGGGATGGTCCACTGGTCGACCCAACAGGATTTGCCAAAGATGGAGTGGGTGTGGGAGAGGAGAGGGGTGAGAATGAGAATGAAGCCCAGTTTCCTGTTTATCAGGTTCACGGCTGTTTACCAAGAAGGGGCAATGTGGGAAGAAGGAGGTTCTGGGTAGGGATCGTGAGTTCAGTGTTAGGGAAGGAAATGAAAGCAGTGCCCTGGCTGTCCCAGCTGTTTTGACCAGGGTGGGGCCCCAGGTGGCTTGAGGGGTCAACACGGGCAGCAGAGGGCCCAGGGGAGCCTGGCTGTGGATTGGCGGTGACACCATCCCAGGTAGCTGGGGGATGCTTCTGCGGAGCTTGGCCAGAGGAGGCAGACGGTTTGCCGTGCCGTCGAGATGCGGGGGCCAGGCCAGCACCGAAATCGTGAATCGTGACCGAGTGGTCAAAATGTCAAGAACCTGAATGAGGTGGAAGGGAGCAAGAGGTCTGGAGCAGAAAGAGGTCATGGTGGAGATTTGGGGGTCTGGGGGTCTTAGAGTCTGTGGTCTCAGTGACGGAGCAGCTGGAGGTAAAGAGAGAGAGAGACAGAGTGAGAGAGAGAGAGAGGCTGAGTGGGAGGCTGAAGGGAAGTGGATAAGACCAGCACTGTCCCGGAGGTTCCGGTGCTGAGAGCGGCTCAGACAGGAACAAGGGGGTCCCCGGGATGATGCTTGAGCTGCTATGGAGGAGATGACCTGGAGACTGTTGTCAGAGTCCTGTGTGAGCACAGCAGGGAGCCCAGGCTCTGTGGCAGGGACCTTAGGTGAGGAGAAGAGGGAGGTAAAGAGCAGGAAAGATGGGGGCATTTGGGGGATGGTGGAGGGAGGGCCACGAAGGGAGGGTGTGGGGGGAAGGAGGCGGTGGCACAGTCCCCTCACTCCTCGTGGGGAAGAATGAGTGGTTTTCCCAGACCCCGCAGGATGAGGGCTGCAAGTCCCAGGTGTGTGTTCGGGGATTTCGACGAGGTGGAGAATCTGGGAAGGTGTGTTTGCGGTGTACCGGGCTCCCAGAGGATGCAGCCGGCCCTCTGAAGGGGACGCCGAGGAGGGAAAGGGGAAAAGCTGAGCTGCGTTCTTCGGAATGACCCTGGCCCATCTCTCCCCTGCAAACGAGCTGCCCGGCAGCCCAAACCCGCCGCTCAGGCACCTCCTAAACTCTAGGGGTCGCCCACTGCCCTCAAGGTAAAGTCCCTGCTCTTCAGACTGGTACACAAGGCCCTTCTGGAAAGATCTCATCTCCTGCCCCCGCCCACGTCTCTCTTCCTAAATCTCCCCAGAGCAGAACCACTCTGGTCTCTGAGGGCCCCTAACACATGAGGCCTCTGGGCCCTCGCGCTTGCCGTCCCCTCGGTCTGGGATGCCCTCTTCATCTCTCGTGCCTAGAAAGTGCCAACAAGCCTTTCAAGCATCTCCTCCTTGGAGAAGCTTCTCCGAGTCCCTCAAGGAGTCACGGTCACCCTTTCCTTTGTGCTGTCACTCTAGCTCATCTTCCTCGTCTCGGACGCCTGTCCCTCCCACTAGACCAGGAGCTCCTCAGGAGACAGACAGCGGGACGTTCATTTCTCCATTCCCAGCCCCGTACCTCAGATACAACCGCACTCAGTCCATATCTAATGAAGGAAAGGACAAATTTATAGCTAATCATAAGAGCCAGCGTGTACTAAGTACTATCATTACTAAGTACTATTACTATCATTCCCAGCATTGTGTTAAGCTCTTGGAATGCATCACCGTATGTTCTCCCATAAGAAGGCTGGTGTAGATATCGTTCCTGTACCCATTTTACAGACGAAGGAACTCAGCCGCAGGGAGGTAAAGTGACTTGCCCAAGGGCATTGAGCTGGTTGGTGGTAGAAATGGGCTTCGAACTCAGGGCTAATTCCAGCGCCCATGCAATCTGCCATTATCCTATATTGCCTTTATGAAAGAGAGAGTAACAAGACCTCAGAGAGTAACAGGATCAAGGAGACTAAGGGTGCAGGGGACTCTGACAAATTGACAACAAGGTCAGCTTTTTTTTTTTTTTTTGAGTAACAGTGATGGTCACAAACACTGTTGGTTGCTTGCCCCAAAGCCCATTTTCCCTTCTTCAGTGCAACAGAGTTCTGCTTTAATCAGCGAACACTCTTCCCCACGTAATCGGGACTGGCGTGTGCTAATCCCAGCCGCAGCATACTTCTTGTCTGCAATGGGTTCATTGGTGGGCACGTGATGCAGTTAACTTCAAAAATTTTTTTAAAAATTGTGATAAATATACATAACACAGAATTTATCATTTTAACCATTTTTAAATGGCAGTGAACTCTTTCAAAAGAGACTGCTGGACTTGTTGCTGGACTTAGTCGGTGAAGCTGTGGAGCCTGGAGCGGCTGCAGCCATCTTGTGATCGGGAGGCAGGAGCTGATGCGCTGAGGAGGGTAGAACAAGCATATAGGAAAAAATTGGATTCTTGATGTGGTTGCTGAGCTGCTGGGTCTTTCCTACCTCTGCCCTTCTGGATACATGAGACACTAAATCACCCTGCTGTCTAAGAGATTTTGAGCCGGTCTTCTACTCCTCGTAGCTGAAAGTATACTGGTCGAGGGACAACCCAAGTGGGAGAAGAGTTCTCACCTGGTAAAGGATGACATAAACTATAAGGAATTCTGCTAATCTCCAGGAGCTCCTGCCCAGGTCTGGATCCACTGACCTTTGGTCTTCTAATGAGCATGGTGATCTCGGTTTGGGGGAGGAATGTTAATGACCTGAGACGTCATCTGAATAAGCATTCAGGATCTACAAAAGATACAATCCTAGCCATCTGGAGGTGCAGGTCAGCAAACAGCAGTTAGGCATGTCCATGGTGCTGGGATCCTAAGGATGAATTGGACACAGTTTTTGCCCATAAGGGGCTCACAGTGCAGTTGGAGAGATAATCACAGGCCAGGGATGAGTGACGGACAGGTCCACACAAGGTCCAGAGCCTGAAGTGCAAGGTGGCCGGGTGAAACTTCGTGTAGGCATTTTGAAGGATGATAAGAGAAGGGTCAGAGAAAAAGGCATTTCTTGGCAGAATGAACAACATATGCAAACTCAGGGCAACAGGGCTCTCTCAGGGAAATTACCAGTCATTTAGCATAATGGGAACCGGGCTGCTCACTTACAGGTCATATGTCTCTGAGCAAATTGCTTGATGTTTCTGAAGCTCAGAATTTACATTTATAAGAAAAAGAGAAAAGGAAAAAAGGAGGAAAGTAAAGTGGTTGCGAAATTAGGCAACAGATTATATTTGCTAAGCCCAAGGCTTGGCGTGTAGTAGGTGCACAAGAAATGCCCTGTATCATTGTCACATGGTTCTAATTCATTATCTTCCCTGACCCAGGTGGCTTTCTTCCCTTACTCATTCCTGAGCCTGCTAGTGAGGCCCCCCAACTCCCGCAGACTTTTCCTCAGGCAGGAAACCCGAGCCCACAGTCTGGCCTAAGACATCTTCTAGGGCCGGGTGGTTTGTATGATTTCTTCTCTCTCTCTCTCTCTTTTTTCCCTAAATGCAACAAAATAAAACCAAACAAAAAAGCCCAACGCCTGGCGTGGCTTGTCAGGGAGTTATGCAAGTGTGTAAAAAAATAAAATAAAATAAACATTGAGTTTTCGGCATTTGGGGCTTGTTTGATTAGGCGGGGAGCAGAGCCAAGGGCCGGTGAGACACAGGGAAATCTCAGGGCAGAGGGGAGAGGGGAGTCGCTTGAGAGGGAGTTGGGGGTGGGGGCAGGGGCAACTTGGAAGTGGCTGTTATCCTCCCGCACACTTGGCAATGCTGTGGCTGAATGAACCCAGACACTGCGCATTGGGGACCCAACTGCTCCACACGCTCTGGCCATCCACCATCCCTGTTCCCTGGTCATCAGGACACCGGGGTCATTCCATCTATTCCCCCGTCACTGTAAAACACTCTGCACCCTTGTCTCAAGAGTTAGGGCTCCCACCTCCCCTCCTAAGGAGATTCCACAGCCTGTCTTGATTACTCACCACCCCGATCCGCTCCCCCCCGCATCAGTATAGCTTTTCTGCTCTAACTTAACTCCTGCTAACTTCAGTTTTAGCCCATTTCCCTTTACCCAATCTGAAATGCAGCTAGAGAACAGCTGTTTGCTGCCCCAAGAAGTGTCTCCCTCCCTTCTTCAGGCTTGACTTCAATGTCATTTGGGTCACTGCAGGTGTCTGCAGCCCTTCAAGACTCCTTCCACACGCATTCATAGAGCCTCTGCCATTTAGGAGGCTGTTGGATCTTTCATTTCACTAAACAGGTGAGGCTCAGAGAGGTTAAGTAACTTAGGTATGGCCGCACAGCTGGTAAGTGATAGAGCAGGGATTTGAATCTAGGGTTTATTTCCATTTTCCCCCCACTCTTCTGCAGCAGCTCACCTGGATTCCTGGTTTTTACAGCCTCACGTTTCCGTTGAACTGGGAAGGTGCTTTAAAGACTTGACCCTGAGAGGAGGAGGGCGTGGCCAGGACCACAGGCCCTGTTGATCCCGTTCCTTGTCACTTTCTGGATTCTTGATAGGGAAACTGAGGTTTCTCGAGGCTCTCAGACCCTGTTCTGACCCCCACGATGTCTGGAGCTGCGGCGGGTGCTCTGGCTGCGTGGAATCCCCAGGGTGAGGGGCGTGGGGAGGGGAGGAGGCAGGGGCAGAGGGTCTGCGCCGGGGTCCAGAGGACGTGTGCGGCTGCGTTCCCCGCTCTCCAAGCGCAGCGCCCCAGCTGTGGGCAAGGGCTTGCGGGAGGGGGCTAGGGACTCCCGGGCCTGGCACTCCAGTCCGTTTTTTGCTGCGGATCCCGGCAAGGGGGGCCGGCTCGGGGGGTGGGACTGCAAAGGGGGGGGATTCCCTCCCTCGTGCGAGCGGAGGACTGGCCCCTCTCCGGGCTGGGAACTCGGGCAGAGCAGAGGCGCGACGGAGAGCACCAGCCCTGGGCGGAGAGCGGGGAGCGGACCGCCGGAGTGGGGCATTGCAGAGAGCGAGGGCCGGACCGAGCCGCCCCAAAGGACCGATGCGCCGGGTGGGGCGCTGGCCCCGGAGGGCGTGAGCCGCCCGCAGATTGAGCAATTTAGGAACGCGCGGGCGGAGCGCGGGCGAGCCGAGCGCCCAGGACAGTCCTGCGGCAGGCGGGTGAGCCGGCCGCGCCCTCGCCCCTCCCGGGCCTGCCCCCGCCGCGGCTGGCAGCGCGGAGGTGAGTCCCTCCTCAGCTGCTCCGTCCTCCTCCCTAGCGCCCCCTTTCCTGGGACCTGGGGTGCCGGGTCCCTCCCGTCGGGGCTCGGCCGAGCTGAATGCCGGGGGCGGGGGGAGGGGGCGACAGCGAGGGGAAGGGGAGTTCTGGTTACCGTCGGGTCAGAGGGCGGGAGAGGGCACCTCCTGGAGCCTCCCCTGCTAGTCCTTGCCGCCTACACCCCCGTCATCCTTCAAGCCAATGGGCAGCCCCCTCCCGGTTGCTGCCTCGGGTTCCCCTCAACCCCGCAGCCCCCCGTGATCGGTCACTCTGAATCTGATCTCATCTGACTCTGAATATGAAACTGATCGAAACTGAGCGTTCTGGATTCCCCAAGCCCATCAGTCCTATTCACCCCTCCTCCCCAGTCCAGAAGCTCCCGATCCCTGATGCCATCGCCTCGGATTCCCCTGAGTGCCATGGCTCCTGGTTCCTCCCATCTCAGTCCCGCAGCCTGGGTCCGGGTCCGACGTGGCAGGCTGCGAGCATGACCGCCCCCAGTGCGCTGCGAGGTGGCGCGAGTCACTGGCCCTTGGGTCGGGCGCTGAGGGACGGATGGTACTGCTTGGTTGGGGAGAGGTGGGGGCTGTGGTTCACCCGGGGTTCAGAGGAGGCCAACGACGGATTCTGGGTGCGGTGCTTGGGGCAGGGGCTTTCTTGTGAAACTGGCCTTTTGGGGAATTCTCTTGGATTTGGGGGGTACAGTGAGAGGGACTTCAGATCCGCCTCCCCTCCCCCTGCACCTGCTAGGCCTCCCCGGGATAGTGGGGAGGGAAGAAGAATTTGCGCCCATGGGGTTAGAGATGGAGGGACGTGAAGGAGCCTCTCCCGGCTGCCCTCGGTGTTGGAGGGGTGGGGGGCGGCCCCAGCACCTGGCTTGGCTCTGGCCGACAAGCTAATCCCGACAGGTCGGGCAGGCACGTACTTGGTCCCGCCCCCCGCCCAGCAATACTTCTGCCCCCGCCCGCCAGCCCGCTTGGCGGCCGCAACTCCCCACCCGTAGCCGGTCCCGGGGAGGGTTAATGAGAAATTATCGGGATGGTTTACATTTTTGGGTCTGTATCCGGCCCCGGACGGAGTACCCATTTATCCTGATAGTGTTACAGGCAAGAAGGTGAAAGTTACTGCAACCTTGTGGGGGCACCGAGTCCCCGCCCTCAGCCCCCCCCCCAGCTGTGTTCCCCTCCGCAGCCCGCGGCCTCCCCTCCCCAGACCACCTAGCCTGTGCACGGCCTCTCTCCTCGTCTCCCGACGCAGCTCTGCCTCTGCCGCCAGTTCCTTTCCCACCTCGGTGGTCAGCTCCCTGTCCCCTGCCCCGCCCTGCAGACATCCAGTCCTAAGCAACAAACCCCACTCGCTGGTCTCTGGACGAGGTTTGTCAGTGCCAATAAAATGGGACTAATTCTCCTTCCTTCCCAGAGTTATGCTGAGTAAATGAGGGCCTAACACATGGCATGTGGTGCAGGCAGCTCATGAATGCAAGCCCGCCACCCTGACCCTGGCAGATGCCTGAGACCTTGATGACTGCCAGCAGTGCCCCTTGCTGGCTCTGCCTGTCCAGGGTAGTCTGTGTGTGTGCCCACCGTGCTTGTGCGGGGTGGGGATGGGGGGGCGGGGGCCAGCTGGAGGGTGATGGATGCAGGGACCTGTGATTTTCTGGGGGTCGGTACTGCAGCATTCTTAATCTGAGAACTGCCCAGCTTTTAACGTTGGATTTCACATAAAATTCTGAATTTTCAACTTCTCTTTTTTAAAAAAAATCAGAAGATCTGCCAATATTAAATCATTATTTCTGCCTAGTGACAATCCCCTGGAGTGGAATAGCACGTGCTCCCTTTAGATGGGACATCGGCCCTCCAGTGTACCTCCCTCCACAACCAGCTAGCTGCCCTCCTGTTTGTTGCTTATACTCCAGCATAATGAAGACTTAGCTCCTTTTCAGGGTTGATTCTATAGGCATATACTTTTTAAAGTGCTTGATTCTCTTCCCATCCAGTGCTAGGTGAGCGAGGCCAGGGTCAGTTGCTCTGGTGACATTCAGATCTGGATCCTCCTGTCCATTTCCCAGCTGAGATCATGGTTCAGTAGTGGTTCATGGGGGAGTGGGCCAGAAGATCCTCGCGGGCAAGGACCTGGATGAGCATAGCAGGAGGAAGCCTGCAAGCGAAGACGTAGGAGGATTGAGGGGAATAGAGGCAAAGGAGAGGGAGGGCGAGGAAGGGAGCTATTTGTGGAGCGCCCAGCCTGGTGTGCCAGGCACCGAGCTGGGCAGGCACAGGACAGACAAAGGAGACCATTTCTGCCCCTGGGATCCCATTGCTACTGAGCACACAGTGAGCCCAAATTCTCACAGACACCTGATTTAACTCCAGGTTTGTCTGATGTGGCCTTCTCTTCCAGTGTTTGTCCAGCGCAAGGACTGGTGGCATCCTGGGAATGTATCTGCCAGGAGTCCTCCAACCTCAGTTTCACAAATGCTTCCATTAAATGTTAACCTGCCATAGTGAGTGACCACACTGGGGATAAATGCAAATATGGAAATCGCATCACAGTGCTCAGGATTAAGGTCGTATCCAGATGATACCAAAACAAAACACAAGCCCTGTATTGCTTTTGAGATGACCATTGGCATGTAGACACAGAATTGTGTCCTCTTGGCTCCAGAATGCAGCAATCATTAGTGAGTCCTCATGATGTGCCAGGTGCATGTATTAGCTCGTTTAAACTATGAAACCCACTCCCGCCCCGTCGCAGGTAAGGAAACCGAGGCTCGGACCAGCTAAGCAGCGAGCCTGAGGTAACCGCTAATACGTAGCACTGCCAACACTGGAAGCCAAGCTGTCTGCTTCCTCCCTTAGCCATCCCGCTCTACAGCCTACAGCCGGCCTCTGGCTAAAGACCCCAGTTTGATAAGCTCAGCTGGAGGACAGACCTCAGTTTGCAGGTGAGGGAAGTGCGTGGTGGGGGCTGGGGAGGAGGAAGGAAGGTAACCGCAGTTCACGCGCAGGGAGTACTGGAGGGGCGCGCAGAGGCTGGCGTTTGGGGGTGGCTGGGGGCATCCCCGCCCCAGCTCCGCTCCAGCCGCAGAGCCAGGTGGGACCCGTCAGCCTCGTGTAAACACTTCTCACAGGGGCAGCTTAACCACTTGAGTGTGACTGGCCTTCAAAGCTGGTGGGAGAGGCCGAGGAGGGGAGTGCTGAACTCCCTCAGGGGATAATGATTTATCTCCCATGCAGGTGGGCTCCCTGGGGCCTCCCCCAGAGGCCAAGGGGAAAGGGATTGGGACAGGGTGGGAGGGGCACTGCCACTCCAGCATTTCAGATTTCTCCTTAGTAAGCCAAAACTCAGCCAACTCTCAGAGCAAGCCTGGGAAACAGGCATCTTTAACCCCATTTTATAGATGAAGAAACTGACATGCAGAGAGGCCGGGTGACTTGTCCAGAGGCATGTAACTAGCAGGTAGCTTGTAACTAGCGGGTAAGAGGGCGATGCTTCCCTGGCATCTATGAAGTTTCCTGAAGGCTGGCTGGCTCCTTCTGTCCCCGGGCGAGCATGGGTGGGTCTGCCTGCAAGCATGCAGGGCAATGCTCTTGAGCAGGCCTCGGCTGGGAGAATGTGCGGGAGTGTGTGATCCCAAGGGTGAAGCTCCGGGTTTGGCCCAGACTCCCAGGTCGGGCTCCAGACACATAGCACAGGGGAGGGACCAGCTCCCCCTGCCCCCATCACCCGGCCAGCGGGTCCAGAGACCTGGCTCTCGCTGGGCCGGGGGATTATCCCCATTCTCTGTGTCTCTGGCCAGGGCGGGCACCGCTGCCTCTTTTATCCTCTCACAAAGGCCAGGCCCGCAGGGCCTGCTGTGTCAGAGTTTCTGTGGCCGGGGGAAGCCTTACTTCCTTTTCTCCCGCCAAGCCCAGAGGGCCACGCAGAGTCTGCCAGCTTGTCGGGGGGCCACTGCTCTAGCTCCATAGGTGAAAGGCACAGGGGTGACTCAGCACTGGGAAGAGAGGGCTGGAGGGGTCACTCACAGAAGGACAGAGAGAGCTCCTCTTCAAGACACAGGCTGTACTGCAGCATGAGGTCTGGAGGGTAGATCTAAAGAAGCACTTCCAGTTAGGGCTGGCCAATATTGGGCAGGGGTGGGGCCAGCTGGTTCCCAGCCATCCACAGATTGGATGTGAGTGTCTACCATTATTCCAGCTGCTTGGGTAGCCGGCTCCAGTCCCAGGTTAGGGGATTCTGCAAAATTCCTGGGAAAAGGAGCAGATTTCTTCTACAGGGGGGCCAGGTGGGTAACTTGTCATATTCAACCATTCTGCGTTCTCACAGTCTTCTGGGTAAGAGACCACATGGGAGGGTAGGAGGCATAAGTCGGGGGGACCCCATGGTTCCCCAGAATTAACCTTTCTTTCTCCTCCCCCAACAGGTTGGTTTTTGGAGGTGTCCCTGCTGAAGTGACAAAGAGTTGTCCCATGTGACACATCCCGAGGTGCCTTTGGGGAAAGCTCTCTGGACCTCCCAATGGGCTGATGAGGAAGTGGGCTCCACACCCTCTCTGTCCCCAACTAAGATTATGGTGGATTTGGGATACGGCCCAGGCCTGGGCCTCCTGCTGCTGACCCAGCCCCACAGGCGTTAGCAAGAGCCCTGCGCTGTCCACCCCCCTCCAGAGACCACCCCTCCTACCAGGGGCCTGGAGCTGGCAAGTGACTATGCGGCTTGGGCTGTGTGTGGTGGCCCTGGTTCTGAGCTGGATGCATCTCGCTGCCGGCAGCCGGGGGATCAAGGGGAAGAGGCAGAGGCGGAGTGAGTAATGGAGCGGGGCTGGACCACCGCTGGCCTCGGGAGCGGGAGGGGGTCGCCTGGGGACTGGAGGGCCATCGGTGGTTTCATTCTGTGATGACCATTGCGGCTTCTACTTTGTCTATCACAGCTGTGTAGATTACTCAGTAAATTATCCTGTTTGTGGATTAACTTGTTGAGATTACCCATTCTATAGATTACCCGCTTTGTCTGTTTTCCCCTTGGTGGATCTGCTTTCTAGATTAACCCCTCTTGCGAGGATCCAGTGCACGGATTATGCCCTTTGATATAACACCAGCTTTGTGTGGTATCCGTGGAGATGTGTCCCCCTGCTGCTGTGGCCCCAGCCCCAGGGTGCTTGTCCCCCACCTCACTGATAGGAGTTCACGGCTCTTTTCCTTGGGTCTTGGCTGAAGTGCGGCCCCCAACCCCTTGGGGCCAGGAACTCTGCTCAGCCTGGGCAACAGCTTTCCCTGCCAAGACCACGGGGGCAGATACAGCAGAGTGGGGAGGCTTGGGAGACTGTCCACTCCTATGGTTTTTAACTCTGTACAGTGGGATTCAGGGAGCTGCACTGGGGGCTGAAGGGGAGGCAGTGGGAACGAGTCTGGCCCCACCGCCCATCTAACCAGAGTCCCTCACTCTTTCTTGTTTATGGCAACATTCCATGTAAGATGTCACTGGAAGGAGGGGTTCTCACAGTTCTAAAAAAAAAATAATAAATTCTCTTCTTGTACAGATAGGCCTAAGGACATGGGTCAATACTGGAATTCAATTCCCGTGAGCCCTGTCTTCCTAAAAACAGAGCTTGATGGAGTTCACGATTAACCTGTCCCCACAGAATCCCATCCCAGGGAGCCCTGAGAGCCCTGGGGCCTCAGCCTGGCTCCTGGCTCCTGGGATGGAGATGGGCGATCCGTACCTGTCCAGCACGTGATAGGAGTGGCCCCTGCCTGGGACCTGGCTAGGGAGTAGGAAGGAGGAGGCCTCTGGTACAGACCCCAAGGCCCCTCTCCCCCATAAGGGGTGTCACACCCACAGGCGGGAGGCTCTCCAGCGAAGCACAACCAGCTCTTGCTTCACTCTGAGGCCTTCAAACATAGGCCCACCAGGAAAGATCGAAAGACAGCGGAATTTTGTCTGGTCTCCACCTGCGCGGCCAAGGCCAGAACCCAGCCCAGGGAGAGAAGCTCAGAGAATTGGTGAAGCTGAAAATCCCTGGCTTAACAAACAATTAGAGCCGGTTAGGTTTAATCAGCAGCGGGGCCTTGATTTTCCTCCCGGCTCCTCTGCTGCGGCCAGTATGTTGGACACTACGGGCCAGATGCGGTTCTGTGGTTTATAACCAGTCTCCTCTGTTTCCGAGAGGAGGGAGAGAGAGCGAGAGCGGACGAGAGGGGCCACTCATGCTCATGCGACACACATTAGCGGTCACACTTCCACGCACAGACAGAGCCACACCCCGCCCCTCCCAAAGCCCAGGGTGGAAGACCTGGGTTCAAGTCTGTTGTACTGAAAACAACCAGCACAACAAAGCACCGGCCTGAGCGTCAGAAAGACCCGGTCCCTGCACCGGCCAGGCCAAGGCAGCAAATGGATGGGTCCACTTAGGACGCAGCCCCTGGCCGCAGCCCCGGCAGTTGTAACCCTGTTTTTACTACCAAGTGGCGTGAGTGACAGATGTCCTTGGTGGTGACATGGGAGGGTGGGGAGAGACTCGGGGTGCAGTGAGGACCCAGAGAGGGATGAGGGTAAATGTTGCTAGACAACAGTTTTGACTAGAAGCCATAAAGCTGCAAGGGTAATTGCAGAAGGAGAGAGTGAAGCCTATGGGAGATCTTATTTATGTGTGTGTGTTTGTTGGGAACCCTTTATAAAATCCCAAGCTCCGTCTGGACGTCGGGGTGCATGTCGTTGTTATATGAACAATGTGTGGACCATGTGGCCCTAGGGTTTCCGGGGAGTGGGGGGGAGGAAGAAAGAGGACCACCATGCGGTGTGTGGCCGACCTTGCAGCCCCGGGGGGCCGTGGGGAGCCAGCATGTGGAGGTAGGCTGGCTGTGCGGACAGCCTCAGGTCTGTGGACTCTAACCGACTCTGTCTGCCAGCTGTAACCGCGTGTCAGTAGGGCTGGCAGAAGACACCCCATAGAGCTCTGATCGGGAGGCACACACCAGTTTTGAGTCCAGAAATGGCTGAGCTCAGGCCTGGGTGATGGTCTCCCTGCACGGAGCGGGTGACACTGAGCAAAGTGCTCTTTAGCTGCGAGTTAGGAACCCTGGCGGGGTGACTTCCTCCTCGCCCATTCACTAAGGACCCATCCCCTCCCCGAACCCCCTCTTCACTCACAGCCTCTTGTCTCCTCACTGGCCCTCACCCTCTCCTGAATGCTTTCCTGCCTGGATTTCCTGCTCCTCAGGGTGCCCACCTTTCCTCACTACTCCTTGTATTGAGTACTCCTTCCCCTTACTGAGGCCCCTCTCCTATCTGATTCCTGGGCCCCATACTCAGGCCTGCCCCCATGAAGCCCTCATTCCTTCACTGAAGCCTGACTCCCCCATCCAGCCCCATCCAGACTTGGTGGGGAACTGAGATCAGGGGAGACTTTCTGGAGGAGGTGACTTTAGTTCTGAGGCATGAAGGAGGTCATCAGGCTCAGGAGGTGGCAGAGAATGTTCCAGGCAGAAGGGCCAACTTGAGCGAAGGCACAGAGGTGTGCAATAGTGTGATGTATCTAGACAAACAAAAATAGTTCTATATAGCTGAGGGGTAGTGTTGCGCAATGAGGCGGGTAGGATCAGCTCATGGAAGCTTTTTAGGCCAGGTGGAGAAGTTAATAAGACCAGATGGGTCTCAATCCTGCTGATGATAGGGAGCCATCGATGGAATTTAGGGAAAGGTGTTGGGTTTTAGGAACTCAATTTGCAAGGTTTTATCATAGAATGGATGAGGGAGCCTAAGAAGCCCCAGGGAATGGAGGGCCGGGCACAGCCTTGCCTTCCTGGGCTGGGGAAGTGGGCTTCACTGAGAACTTCCCGTGTTTGGGCACAGAGCTGTGTGAGGGGGTTTTGTGAAGAGGTTGGGAAGCAGGCTCCATCCCCTCTCTGAGCGCCCTCCACTTCCCCCAGCCCACCCAGCCTCCACAGTGAGGTTACAGCCCTACAAGGCTGCCTCCCCTGTGCACCTCCCTGCATCACAGGCATGGGAACCTTGCGTGTGATGAATCTGGCCATGCCCTTCCGAGGTCCCCTTCCCTGCCAGTAGACTAAAGCCCTATTTTGCATTCTCTGAATGTACTAGGATGGTCGGTGCCACAGAGCCTTTGCACAGGCTGTTCCTCTGTGTGCCACACCCTCTTCACCCAGCCGGCTGGGTAAGGGAGTGCCTTCCATTACTCATCCACTTACACGGTGCCAGCCAGCCCTGCTTGCCGCATCCCCAGGTGGGCCTTTGTTTATACCTCAGCTCTAGCTCTAGGTCCCCAGCTCCTAGCACTCGGGGGCACGTGTTAGGTGTGCAGTAAATGTCTATGGAATAAACGAGCCTCAGTTTTTCCCTTTGAATCACTGTGCACCCCCTAATGCCCACCATCTTCCTTGGACCCCATTTCCCCCACACAGAGGCCCCCCCCCACCGTGGCTGTCTAGCGCCCCACTGCCCATGCATCTGTCTCACTAAGCTGAGAACACCCTTGGGTTCCTATCCTTTTTGACCAGCGTCCCTTTCTTCATTGAACTGACCCCTGTCCATCATTGAACTCCTCTCCTTCTTGATAAGTTTTCCTTCCCCTTCCTGAGCCCCCAAGCATCATGGAGCTCAATTCCCTTTGTCCTTGTCTCAAGCCCCAAGGCCAGTCTTACCACCTGAGCTCTGCATTGAGACTCTCCTGTATCTTTGGGTCTTCACTCCATCAGTTCACCCAGCCTTGGGGTCTCAGAGTCTTGTGATCACAGCCCCTGCTCCCAGCTGCTCTGCCGTCTCTGTTCCTATGTCCTCTGATGCTCTCTGGCCCTCGCCTCCCTTTACTTCCACCTTCACCCCTTCCACTCACTTCCCATCCCCCATTCCACCAGAACTGCTCCTCTTGGGGTCAGCCAGTTGGTCACCTCCCTGTGCAAGTCCATGGCCATGGTCTCCTCCCAGCTGTCCCTGCACATCTCCCCCTTTGGAACTTGGTTCCTGTGCCCACTCTCCCTCAGTGGCCCCACCCCCACCCCAGGATTCCTTCTCAGTTCTCTCTGAGCCCTTCCTCCTCAGCTGGCCTGTTGAGTGAGTATTGTCCCGCTGCTTAGCCTCTGCCTCAGGATGACTCCCACTCCCATGATTTAACCACTGATGACCACGGCTTCCACGGATGGATCCCTGTGTTCTCTCCCCCGCTCCACAGCTGATTTCTTGAATGAGATGGCTCTCCTTCCTCTACTCCTCGATCACTGTCCTCTGCCCCCATCAGGGGCGCTATTGCTGCCTTCTTGCCTGACAACTCAGTGGCGTTTGGCACAGCGACACCTCCCTGCCCTGACCAGTGCGCTCTGCTCTTGGCTTCCATATTTACTGTGCTTTTGAGTGGCCTTTCTTTTTTCTGCACTTCCCTCAAATTCCTAGTTCCTTTGCTCACCATCTCGACCCACTGTCTTGTGGACCCCCATGACTTATGACTGTTTTCATGTTAAGGATTCCACATTGCAGTCTCCAGCCAAAATGTTTTTCTTGAGTTCCAGACCCACAGGTTCAATTGCCAAATACACACCTTCCCTGGATGTCCCACAGGAGCCACAACCTCAACACCTCTAAAATCTGACTACCCATCATTCCCCCACCCAGACCTGCTCCTCCTTCTGTGGTCCCCTCTCGGTGAAGGGCCAAGGGCCACCCTGTCACACAAGCCCAACACCTTGGAGTCACCCTCTGCTTGCGCTTTCCCCAGCCCCTTAGCCCCATGTCCAGCCCATCACCTGGTCTTGTTGATTCTCCCACCTGAGTATCTCACCTGTGTCCTCTCCTCTGCATCTTCTCAGTTCAGCTCTGTCTCTTCGAGCTTGAGGCATCTTCCTGCCTCCAGACTTGCTGTCCCTACAACCCATTCTCCATGTCACAGAGTGATCCTGACCATATCTCTGATTTTAAAGCCCCCAGTAATTCTCCACTGCCTTTAGGACAATGTCCAATCTCCTTTGCACAGATTCAAGACCCTTCCTCATCTGGGCCTACCTCCCTTTCCAGCTTCACATCTAACCACTCCCTCCACACTCCCACCATGCTGATTTCAGACCCCAAGTGTTCCACGCTTTCTCCTCCTGTGTCACTGACAGATCCGAAGAGAAATGCACACAGAGATGTGTCGTTGGTTGAATGAGAGGAGGGCAGCAGGATTCTGAGAAGGCCTTTTGCAAATCTGTCCTTAACAGAAGTGACAAGGATGGAATAAATGAGCAGGGAGCATCGCTATATGGCTGGCAAATGGGATGCTGGGATCAGTTCAGTTATTGAGGCGAGAATGGAGGGAGCATTCATTTCAACAATGGATTCAGTAAAAACCTTGACTAATAGAGGATATAGTACCTTATAAGTAGAAGCAGTACCTGAAATCTACAGCAACTTCTGAATTTGTAACACGGCCAAATAAAGGCCCAAAGTGGAAAAATAAACCCTGGGGCTCCCTCCTAACACCAACGCAGCATTTGAGTATTTTTGCTCTTAGAAGAACTAAACCAAGAACAATATTAATTTTTAAATGTATTGACATCAACTCTATACAAATCAATTCTAGATTTAAGAAGTCACCCACCTACCTGTACTTCCAGTCTCCACATCTCCTCACGTGGTCCTGCCCCTGGCCTTCCTAAACTTTGTTCCTTCTGCCCGGGACACATGCTGGCTGCGAAGCCTCGTTCAAGTCATTGAACTTCTCCATGTTCTCCTCTGTAAAAAACGAGGCTTACAAACTAATAATTGCACCTGCTTCGTGGCTTGTAAGGATCACGGAAGTGAATGTGTGCTGAGCCCTGAGAACAGAGTAAGCGCACCACGTTTAGACTTAGCGGCCCTTACTATGGTCATGGTGGTTGTTATATGGCTGTGTTTGTTCCTGCCCCTTCCCCTTCTGCTCACCTTCTTTTTTTTATTTTAAAGATTTTATTGTATTTATTCGACAGAGATAGAGACAGCCAGCGAGAGAGGGAACACAAGCAGGGGGAGTGGGAGAGGAAGAAGCAGGCTCCCAGCGGCGGAGCCTGATGTGGGGCTGGATCCCACAACGCCGGGATCACGCCCTGAGCCGAAGGCAGGCGCTTAACCGCTGTGCCACCCAGGCGCCCCTCACCTTCTTAACTTGCTCGTTCTCCTGTTCTGGGATCAGGGATCACTCCTGCAACAGGTGCTCCTCCCAGCAGCCCTCCAGAGTGGACATCCTTACGTCCGTTTCCAGTGGTGGGAGAGGAGGCACACAGGACACTGTGCTTTGCCCTGGGGCACAGGCTGGGGATTTGGCTCCAGGTCCAGCCGACTCAGAAGCCTGAGCTCAGGGTCCACTATGCTGCGTGATCTCCTGCCATCTGTTCTGATCTCCCCCGCCCCCCACGCTCTGCCCCCAGCCTGCGTCTCCAGCTCCTCTCTTCATGCTTGCTCCTAAGTGGCTCTAACCTCTCTTTGTGTTACTTTCTGCACTTGCTTCTCTTTCCGCGGGGTGGACCTCGTTTAGTGACCTGCCCTACTGTTCCACCACCTACCCTAGCACTCACCCCGGACTCCTCCCTCCTGTTGGTCTCCTCTGCCAAATTCTCGCAAATCTTCTTCTGTCCATCTCCAACTGAGCAGAATCTTGTTTAAGACGTTCTCATCTTTCTCACCTGGATGCTCTGTTCAGCTTCCTTCCAAATGGTCCTTCAGCCCCTGGTCTCCACCCAGGCTGCCAAAGGAACCTTCCAACGTGTCAATCAGCCTGGGTCCTGCACCTTGCCGATAGCTTCCTACTGCCTAGTCAGTTATGAGAGAGGTCTCAAGAAAAACTCTGCAAAACAAGTGTTCTTTTGCCGAAGTGTTTAGGAAATAAAACTTCCTCTGTCCCCCTCTTAGGGAATCACTGTGCACCAGGGGCTTAATAAAGTTTGAAGAATCCCTGCGGTAAATAATCCTGTTTAGACCTGTCGGACCCAGTGGTTCTGTCTTCCCTGGCATTGTGGCCTTCCCTCCACAGCCTCTGATGAACATCTGGGGAAAGCGTGTTCCAGGGATGCTCTTTGGGAAACACTGCCTGGCAGGATCAAGTACAAGTCCCTTAGCATGCTCACCTTTCACCATTCCCCTTCCCACCCCGCTGGCATCCTAAATCATCTGCAATTCCCTTTGGCTTCTTTTCTACCTCTGTGGGCCTGTCCCTAGAAGGACCCTCATCTCTACTTCCTGATGGACAAATCTCTACGAATTCTTCAAAAGTTGGCCCAAAGGGCACTTCCTTTGTGACTCCTTCCCTCTCTTCTTTTTGGGTTCACTGTCGCTAGGCCTTGCGGCTGTCAGCATTTGCCTGTTTGCAGGTCTCTCTGCACCCCTGCAAGATCAGTTTGGAGTGGTCAGGAGAGCCTCCCTCCATGTCCCCAGCGCTCACATGGCACAGGGTACCCGGGAAGGGTGTGGGGAGTGTTGGTTAAACAAGCGACATCAAAGGTTTGAGACCCTGTGCTGGGGGCTGGAAGTCACACTGCCTCATTGGATGGCCAGTGTTTCCCAACCTCAGCATCACTGACGTTTTGAAACAGACAACTTGTGGGCCCTCCCATACCCCATGCATTGTAGGATGTTAGCGGCCTCCCAGGCCTGTCTCCCCTCGATGCTAGCAGCAACCCCCCCTCCCCAGTGTGACAATCAGAAATGTCTCTAGACGGTGCCAGATATCCCCCGGGGAGCAAAATTATCTCTGGTTGAGACCACTGTTCTAGACCTAAGTTTTTCCAGTTGTTTTCCTGTCTCTGAGCAGATGATCTGTTTCTCAGATAGTTTAACCCATTGACCTTCTTGACCTTAAAACTTTCTCAAGGATAAAAAATCCCCTCCTTCCACACCTGAGGCTGAGCTTTCCTTCCTCTGGGGAGGGATTGGGGGGTTCCAGGAAGGGTGCAGCTTCAGAAGCTCCTTGGGGAATGGCCAAGCAAGCCTGGAGAGTGAGCCTGTGTTGTGCCTGGAGCTGGGGAGACATTTAGGTTGGAGGGGGGCTCTTGCTTCGGGCACCAGTGCCAGTTCCCTGGAGCGATGATGCTGGGAGCTTTGTCAAGCAGCCTTGCACGGAGCTGCCATCCTGGCCTGTACTTTTTGAAAAGCACATTCGTAGTGTAGGAAGAAACTCCAGTCTACTCCCTTCCCACCCTTGTGGGAGCCTGGGAAAGATGGAGGTCTCTCCTACACCTTCTTACCCCTGTTCCACCCTTGCAGTCAGTGCTGAGGGGAGCCAGGCCTGTGCCAAAGGTTGTGAGCTCTGTTCCGAGGTCAACGGCTGCCTCAAGTGCTCGCCCAAGCTGTTCATTCTGCTGGAGAGGAACGACATTCGCCAGGTGGGCATCTGCTTGCCTTCCTGCCCACCTGGATACTTCGATGCCCGCAACCCCGACATGAACAAGTGCATCAGTGAGTGCAGGGAGGGCTGGGGAAGGCTCTGGACACGGGGGGGGGTTGCTTTGAACTGTGATGGCAGGCAGGTGGAGCAGAGAGCACGCGGAGGAGTGGAGGGGAGGCTCCTGGTTCAAGTACCCAGCTGCCAGCCCAATATCTCAGAGAGTCCGTCCACCTTTCCAGCTCCCCTGTGTCCATATAGCAACCGTATCTCCTTCCTCCAAAGCTGTACCTGCCTGCATTCCCGCAGTGTCCTGGGCCACTCACGCCATGGACCTGAGAGCCAGCCTGTCATTCCTGTCATCTCCCATCCATCTAATGACCAGATCGTGCCTGCTGCCTCTCCTTTCCATCCTCACTGCTGTAGTCTCGCCCGGGCTCCTGGCTCCTCTCTCCTGCATGATCCCAGTTGCCCGCTTTTCTGTCCTCCAGCACTCACCCAGTTCCTTTCAACCCTCCCTCCGCACTGCAGCCAGGAAGTTGCTTCTGAGCCATGTGTCCTGTCCCATCACACTTCTGCTTGAAAACCACCCCAGCTCCACTGACTGCAGGGAAATTTGAGCCCCTGTCAGCCTGTCCACTCCCCCCACCACCACCTCCGCGCCCCTGTGCCTAGGTCTCCTTGCTGGCTGGGCTTGGCCCTCCCACAGCAGCTGCAGTTCGCTGTGCTCTAAAGCATGTGCTGTCCCACCTCTGCTCAGGCTCACTGTGACATGCTGGGGGACAGGCAGGGAGCACACTCCCGTGAATAACGCCAGTGCCCCTCCTGGTTGCTCAGTGCCTTGGAGACTAGAATGCATTTCCAGATCACATATCAGTTGAGCCTCACAACAGCCTTTGGAAGGAGAAGGGACCTAAACGACAGGTGCCGTTTTGGGGGGCTGATAAGAGTGAGGTCTGCAGGGGAAATGGCTGACCCGAGATTGGCCTTGGGTTCTAATCTCAACTCTGCTTCTTATTCGTTGTCTAACTTCGACCCTGTTGCAGTCTCTTGAAACCTCATCTGTAAAATGAGACTGCTAGTTTTCACCCCCTAGGCCTGTCGCCAGAGGCACAGGGAAAGCCTTTAGTGCCCGGCGCTCCACTGTCCTTACCGTATGTCATCTGCAACCAGACCCAGGGATCCGAGCAAGAGAGGAGGGAGGGGAGGAGACGAAGAAACCGAAGAAACCGCAGAGGCACAGAGGAGGGGTGGGGTGCGGTGGGGTGGGAAGCTTTTGAGGATGGAGGGGGGACCCTAGGGCTGCCCTCTTGGTCCTCAGGGCATTTGGGATAGGAGTTCCTGGCTGTGTCAGCTCCTGTGAAACTGGCAGCCCAAGCTTCAGGTGCCAGACACTGGGAGGAAGTCAGCCCAGCCCACAGTCTGGGAAGGGAGAGGTTGTGAAAGACTCTGCCTGCTTCCAGCCAGGGCCCTGTGACCCTCCCTCCCCCAACTTCCCCAGAGGAGGGAGAGCTGGCAGGAGGGGATCAGGGAGGGACCCAGGAGTCCAACCAAGGTGGTTCCTGGAACTGGGCCTTGCGGAGAGAGAGGAATTTGCCCTGGGACCTCTCCCCACCCCCCGCCCAAGCAGATTCTTTTCTCAGGGCAGGAGGGGAACCAGGGTTTGGGGTGTTGCGGGTCCCCAGCAATGGGGAGAGGAAGCCACACAGCCCTGACTGGGGGCCATTGTATCCCTCAGTTCAACTCTGATTAGGTGGCACTCTGGGGTGCCATGACACGCTGGGACCCTTCCCTCCCAACCCCATGAATCCTGGAGGGTCCCGTCCTCCTCCTCGGAACGCAGCTCTCTTAGGCCTCACTGTTGTTCCAGGGCCTGGGATAGGGTTTGGGGTGGCGTTAGCTGACGGGCCCAGCCAATCCTGCAGGGTGGCCACTTTGGCCTCCTCTGCCCACCCTGTGCTCGCCTTCCCTCCCTCCCAGGACTCTCCTGCAGTCATGGCAGCTCCAGGCCAGGGTCCTGAGCTGGGGGGGGGGGGCTGCCCTCAGGCTGGGGGGCATTGGGACCAGGCGGTGAGCCAGAGGCCCCCAATCTGGCCCTCTCCTCAGAGTGCAAGATTGAGCACTGTGAGGCCTGCTTCAGCCACAACTTCTGCACCAAGTGTAAGGAGAGCTTGTACCTGCACAAGGGCCGCTGCTATCCGGCCTGTCCCGAGGGCTCGGCGGCCGCCAACGGCACCATGGAGTGCAGCAGTCCTGGTGAGTTTGCAGGGAGGGCCGGTGGGCCCAGAGGGCTGGGACCCTGGGGAAGAGCAGGGAGAGCCTACTTACCTCCCCACCCGCACCCCACCCCCCACTGCCCTGGGGTTCCAGGGCCTTTCTGCCCTCTGGACCGAACATGCTTCCAGCCTCAGGCTCAGGCAGAAAGAGCAGGTGGGAGGGGCTCCCCTGGGGCATTCTGGAGTACCCAGGAGTGACCCCCTCCTCCCCTTCTTTCTCTCCCTCTTCCCTCCCTTCCTGCCAGCACAATGTGAAATGAGCGAGTGGTCCCTGTGGGGGCCGTGCTCCAAGAAGAAGAGGCTCTGTGGCTTCCGGAGGGGCTCCGAGGAGCGGACTCGGAGGGTACTCCATGCCCCTGGTGGGGACCACGCTGTCTGCTCCGACACCAAGGAGACCCGCAGGTGCACAGTGCGGAGGACGCCCTGTCCCGAGGGTGAGCTGTGGCCTCTCCCTCCTGGGGGCTGGGAGTCAGGGACAGCCATGGAAGTCTGACCACTTCTGCCTCCTGCCTGTCACCCGGAAAGGGACACAGGCCAGGGCCAGATGGAAACCCCCAACTCAAGATGCCATGCTGGGGGAACCAGTGCCAGGTGCTGGCAGAGAGCAGTCCCCAGAACTCTGTGTGGTGGGACCTGGAAGCTTCGGTGTCTGCGTCCTCCAGTTTCCCCATTTCCTCTGAACCAGCAGATGTTGGCATTGGAAGGATCCTCAGAGGTCAGATGGGTCTACAGAAAGGGATGCTGAGACCCAGAGAGGTGTAGGGATGTGACCAAGGTCACACAGCCTGTAGCTGGCAGTGATGTGGCAGTTACCAGAGGCAGTGGAGTGGGCCAGAGGAGCTGGGGGCTGTCCTGCTTGTCCTGAGAGTTGCACCAAACATCTTGGCCCATTGGTGTCCAAGGTCTGAGGAAGGCACAAGGAAGAGGAGGGTCTCTGGTTCAACGAGGGTTGGAGGGTGAAAGGCTCCTGGGACCCCATCTCTGTTCCCAGATTGCAGGGTCCTCTGAAGTGGCCGCTAGTCTGAGGAGGCCTTGAGGGGGACCCCGACTGCCTAAAGGCAGTGACTCCAACCCCCCCCCCACCCAGCTTCCTCCCCACTCCCCTCCTAGAGCCCTGGGTCATGCCCAGGGCCTCCTCCCTGGCAGCAGGACATTCTTTGTTGACTCTTCCTGCTGTTGGGCTTGCAGGGCAGAAGAGGAGGAAAGGGGGCCAGGGCCGGCGGGAGAACGCCAACAGGAACCCGGACAGGAAGGAGAGCAAGGAGGCGGGCGCCGGCTCTCGGAGACGCAAGGGCCAGCAGCAGCCGCAGCACCAAGGGACTGTGGGGCCGGTCACATCTGCAGGGCCCACCTAGGGACATTCGTCACCTCCAGGCCCGCATGGGAAGAGTCCAGCGCTGCTCTGTGTGATGAAAGCTTTACCGAACTGGAGCGCTGGGGGCAAAGCGTGCACACACTCTCCATACATATATGGACACACAGACACACACACGAAGGGCCTGTGTCCAAACATGCAACCAACAACATGTGCACGCATGTGCGTACACACACACACACACACACACACACACACACACACACACGATCAAGGCTCCCGGAAGAAACCTCTATCTCTCGGACATCACCGCATGAACACGGTGGGGAGGTGGAGGGGTCACCTTTGCCTAGCAGAGGGCCCAGTGGCACAGACTCGGTTTGCAATGCTCCCAAGGGACATGTCAGAGGGAACATTTCCCAGCGTCTAAGCCCAAACAGAGTGGAGCCTTCTGGAGGAGCTGATAGGATCGGCCCCGCGTGGCAGACAGGAACCAAAGCTTGAGGACTGTTCAGCATTTCCAGCTGTGTGACTTTATCATTGGAGAGTATTGTTACACACCCATGATCCGTATCAGGGCTGCCCCTACTCTGAAAACTGCTTACAGGTTTATTTCAAATTAAAAACAAAACCAAATGACAACAGTAGCCAAAGGCACCACATTCCTTCACAAGGTACAGCGATTGGTGGGGTATATGGGAGCAGGACGGGACGGGGCTGAATGTCGAGAGACTCCCCCCCCCCCCATGGCCTCCTGGACAGAGTGTCCAGAGCAGGAAGAAAACTTCGAGGATACTCTGAGGATGTGATAACCAGCTTCTAACTACAGCCTTGCTGCTCAGAGTGTGGTCTGTGGACAAGCATCCACATTATCACCGGGCAGCTTGTTAGAAGGGAGAGACTCAGGTCCCATCCCAGACCCGATGAACCAGAGTCTGCATTCTAACAAGGTCCCGGGGGATGGGCACACACATCCAAGCTTAAGAAGCTCTGCTCTGACTACCTTTACGGGTGGAACAAAGGTCCTGGCCGCCTGCCGCAGGAGGGATTCCGATCCGCTCTAAAGGAAGACTTCCCATCCAGGCAACATCGAATCTGAGTCCTAGAGCACATAGGGGCACCCTGGGGGGAGGGAGTGCTCAGGCTCTCCGGGACAGTTGGGGACCGTCGGAGCCAAAGGCAGGACAGCGGACAGCATGACCTCCTGTGGCATTCTGAGGTATCTACTGGCAGCCACATGTGCGCCAGGCCCTGGACTAAGTGGTTTCTAGGGGGAGCCAGGCATGGGCCTTGCTCTCTTGGAATTAGAAATTGGTAGGGGTGACAGGCATGAACCAAGGGATCATTCCAAAAAATGTGTAATTACAAATGGATGGGATTAAGGCCAGGCAACCGCTGGCACATACACAGAGCTATGAAGGTGAATGAAAGTGAATACAAATAAGACTTTATCTCAGGGAGGCTTTTCAGAGGAGTGGTATTTGAGCCAAGCTCTGAAGGATGAGTAGGAGTAAAGACGACGAGAAGGAATGGCATTCTAGACCAGTGCTGTCTGATACGAATACCAGATGAGCCCCTTACGTAATTTAAAATTTTTCTAGTAGCCACATTTAATGGGTAAAAAGCAACAGGTGAAGTTAAAAGTTAATTATAGCTTTTATTACACCAAATATATGCTAAAATGTTATCTTTTTAACATGGAATCAATGTAAAAATTATTAACATCTTTCACATTCTTTTTTTTTTTTTCAAACTAAGTCTTCAACGTTCTGTGTGTTTTTACACTTCACGGCATATCTTAGTTTGGACACTAAATTTTCACCAGAAATACTTGACTTATATTTGGAGTTCATAAAAATTGAAAAGTAGACTCACATACTGAATTCCTGCTTCAGGAATAGTTAACAGTTCTCCAACGATTGAATGGACTATGCTTTGAATTTTAAGTTGAATAATTAAAATTAGGTAACATTCACGATTCAGTTCTTCAGTTGTACCAGCCGTGTTTCAAGTGCTCACTAGCTACTCATGGCTGGTGGCTACTGAGCTGGACAGCAGAGTTCTGTATAGACGGCACTGCATATGCAAATGCCCTGTGGCAGAATGGAGCATGGTGTTCAAGGAACTGAAAGAAGGCCAATATAGCTGGAAGGCCTGGAGGGCAAGTGAGGTGAGATGATTCTAGAAAGGTCTTCTGGACTTGGGTCTTTATTCTCAGAGCCAGAGGAAGCTGCTAAAGGGTTTTAAGCAGCAGGCCAAGATGACCAGATTTGTATTTTGCAAAGATCCTGGTGGCTGTAGTGTACAAGACAGATTGGACGCAAGCTGCATTGGGGGCTATTGCTGTCATCCACGTAAGACGTGTTGGAGACACGGACTAGGGTGGAAATGGAGAAAAGTGGATAAAGTCAAAGGCATTTGGAGAGTAAAATTGGCAGAGTTTGGTGATAAACTGGATGTGGAAGACGGAAGACAGGGAGAAGAGGTGTCAAGGACAAAGTCCCTGTTTCTGGCTTGAACACCCCCAGAGTGAAGGTGCAGTGTTCTGAGATGGGGGACCGATCAGGAAGACCAGTTTGGGAGGACAAGATTTTGATCATGTTGAGTGCGAGGTGCCTTTGAAACATCCTGGTGACCATGGCGAGTAGATGGTGTGTAGACATAAGTGGTCTAGCGTGCTCAGGGCAAGTCGGAGCTGGAGCATGAACTGGTGTAGAGAAGGTAATTGAGGGTTTGGAAGAAGTTGCATAAAAAGAGAGCTGGGGGAAGAGAGGGCAGGGGACTCAGCTGTGTGGCCCTCCAGGTACAAGGATCAGATAATGGGGATCAACCGTCAGAGAAGGCAGAGCAGGAGCAGAGGAGAGGGAACGAGGGAATCTGCAAGCAGAAGAGAGATCATGAGGACCCAAGGTGCTCAGGGACCAAGTAAATGAGGACTGGAAATTGACCGTCGGACTTAAAACACATGTGCCAATGGTAACTTCAGCAGGTGCCTTTCGGAGCAGGCATGGGGGCAGAAATCAGTACACGCAATTCCTTCAGGAAGTTTAGCTGAATAAAGGGGAGAAGCCAAACAGGAGCTGGAAAGAGAGATGGGGTGGAGAGAGTCCTTTTCTTTTTCTTTTCTTTTCTTTTCTTTCTTTTCTTTTCTTTTTTTTCTCCTTTCTTTCTTTATCTTTTTTTTTTATTTTAAGGTGGGAAAGCCTTGCAAAAGTTTAAAACCCCCTGGGAAGTGTCCAGTTTAGAGAAAGAGGTTGAATCCACAGGAGAACAAAGGAGAAATCAGAAGTGGACGGCTCCCAGCGGAGGGATGGCTAGACGGGAGCCAGGAGAGGCTGGTGCAGGTGAGGGAAGGCTGGAGGTTTAGAAGGTGGGGGATCTCAGGTGTGTGCACCTGACGCTCTGGGGGGCTCTTCCCACCCATACCGCTGGCCAGGATTGGGAGCCTGAGCTGCAGCCTGGGGGTCCGGCTGCCCACGGCCTCCTCTCCCTGACCCTGGTGCTATCTTTGCCATCTCACTGCTCATCTGTCTTCCATCTCTGGGTTTGGTCTCTGCCTCTGCCGCCTCCCTGTTTCTCTGACTCTGTCCTCCTCTGTCCCTCTTTTTGTCACCGCATCTTTTTCTTTTCCCACCTCAGCCTCTGAGTCTAGCCTCTCTGCTCTTCTGCCTCTCTTCTGGGCACCAACCCTCAGCCCCTCCGTGTCTTGGCTGCCTCTGACTCTGATGTGTCCTAACCTCCCAGATCCCTGAGGTCCTCGATTCTCAAAAGCACGGCCCATGGATCAGCAACCTCAGAGCCTAAAAGTGCAAAATCTCACTGCCCTCGACGACCTAAGCACTCTAAACCTGCTTTAGATCCCCAAGTCATTCACATGCATGTAAAGCGTTTGGGAAGCATTGCCTTAAGCTTTCCTCTGAGACAACATTAAAGCAAAACTCAGAATCTTAGAGCTTGGCATGATCCGAATCCTCCTCCATCTCCTTGTGCTACTCTAAGGCATTCAGCTGCTCTGCGTCACCTCCTCGAGCTTCCTAAAGCTGCTCTCAAAGTTCTAGCCCTATTAAGGAAGGGAACATGACGTGGGCTTCCGTGGGTCCTGAGCTACCCGCCCCAGAATTACTGGTGGGAGGGAAGTCTCCTGACACCAATAAGCTGGGTGCTTCCTGATGGAACCCTAGTCCCTCCTTGAAAAGTTAGCCCACCTGGACCTGTCTCACCCCTGTCTGTCTCACTCTTATCCCTTCAAGACATTAGAATGTTTTTTGAGCTGGTGGTGGGGTGTGGGTTTCACGATGGGGTTCGGTTACCTGCACACAGCCCCAGAAGGAGCACACGGTAAGGATTGACCAGAAGGCCCACCTGGTGAGTTTCAGCAGGTGCTGGAGAGAGGGAGTCCATCGAGATTCCTAACCCTACTCCCAGGTTTAGGCAAACACAGCCCATGATTCGTATGTGGCTGTTATGTGCCCGCGTTGTCATTTGGGAAGTGTTAGCTTTTCCCTCGACGGGGTCGCAGATCTGCCCAGACTAAGGCACTTCTGGCTCCCTCATCCAGTGCCAGCTCTGGCATGTTTCAGACCAAGTCTCTAGAGAATGGATTTGTTTTCCACTTCAGTATTTTGAGTGATGGAGTTATTTTCTGAATTTTTTTTTGAGTGGATTTTCCCCTCTCTGGTTTGTTTGGTTTGGTTTGCTTTGGTTTAGAGGACTGAGAGAGAATTTAGGAAAAGGGTCAGCTTCCTGGGCCCCGATTCAAGCCTTTAACCCAGGGCCAGTTGCTGAAATGCTGGCCTTGTGCCCCGACTCCTCCAGCTGTGGTCCAGCCCAGACTTCAGTGGACAACAGGTGAAAAGCCCGGGGAAGGTGGTAAGGAAGGGGAAAAGCAACCAGAGAGCACAAGTTCCATTTCGGAGGATTAAAGAGATTCCCTGCAAAGGGGTTGGAGTACTGTCTGGCTAGTAAAAGTGAGCGGGAACAAAAGCCTTGTTCTAGGGGAATAGAGGAGATCTAAAGATTAGATGCCCCCAGGGTTGCTGAGGCCAAGCATACCAGAGCTGGGTGCACCTGCTTTGGTGTGGTGTCTCTCCTGGCTCTCCCGAGGGAAAGAGCCGATGCGGGGTGAAGAATAAACAGGTTTTGGCTGGAGGCTGGGCTGAGGCTCCTTCAACATCAGAGAGACCATGGACGAGCAGCCATGGGTGGAGATAGTGGGAAAGCGACAAAAGTGGGACCCCCTTTCTCTGGTGCCTCCAGCCTGCCAGGGCGGTGGTGAGAAGGACAAGAGACCTGGGCCAGTGGCTAGAGAAGGTGGCTTGGGTCCTACTCTAGAGCCTTCCAGAACTTAAGTAGGAAATTGCGAAACAGAGCTACATTTTGAAAGAGAAAGTATGTGAAATATGGCTCCTCCCTCGCCTGTTCGCTCTCCCGGAGCTTGGTGTAGGGAGGTGGGTGAGATGGATTCCTGGCTAGACTCAGGCTGGTGTGGGAAAGAGGGCAGAGCCAAGCCCCCAGGGGCCCCTCGGGCCAGGCCACACCAGCTGCCAGCCTTTGATTATCGATTATTGTGATTGGGATGTACTTTTACCCTCTGTTGAGCATCAGCCTGGCCCATGGAGAAGGCCAGCTCCTTCCTCTGGCTGAAAAGGCTGGCTTCTGAGGGCTCCCTCTGCAACCCAATATGTACCATGGGCTGCTGATTAAATACTTGGAATGTCTTCAGGTCGAGCCAGGCCTATCCATAAAATGGGAGGCATTTTGGCACTTCCAAGGCCCCTGGCACCCAGTCTTGGCACTAGCCCGGCTGTCTTCTTCAAGGAGCTGGGGTGGGCTTCCCGCCAGCATGCTTCCCTGGGAAACATCGAAGTGAGTTAAAGTCAACAATGAGTTCATCTCCAAAAGGAATAAGCCGGCAGCCTTCAGGGCAGGGGAACAGGAGGAGGGGGGAGCGGGGATTTGGGGGCAGCGGAGGGGGTTAAGTGATGCTGGAACAGCCAGACCAGATCCAAGCCTGTCAAACAAGCTGGCAGCTCCAGGAACAAAGAAAAGTGCTTTCACCGGCCAGCCCTGCAAAGCTCCCTTGGCAAAGGTGGTCACAATAAGGATGTCACAATCCCAGGGACCATGGGAAGTGTCCTCTCAAGGACTGGGAGCTGGAGCAAAACACCGTCATGGAGACAGGCTCGGGTGGTGGGACAAGTTCAACCGTGAGCTCTGGCTCTGCTGGCCCCAGGCCTGTCTCATGGGCACATGAGGATGGACACTTGGGCCGTTGAACTCCACCGCCTCACGTTGGAGCATGGAAGCAGGAGGACCTTAGGTGTGAAGGCCACGTGAAGAGCCGGCTCACGATCTCAGAACCCGGCATTTTAATCTGAACATCTCTGTTACTACATTTATTTATCTCTGAGGGCTTTGCATTTGGATAATGGCTCCTGAGCTGAGCCAGCAGCTCCCTTCTGTGCTCTTGACCGCCAGGGGCATGAGGAAACCACACCCTTAATGGCATCAGGCTGCTCTGGTCTCACTTGATCCAAGGCGCTGTGGGACTGGGGAGCCAGAGGCAGAGCGAAGTCTAAAGTGAGCCATAAGACTGGGACTGGCCTGAAGCAGGGGCCACCTCCCTTTGGGCACTGAGTGACGTCATGGCCTGCCGGGGCCACCTCAAGGGCTGGGCTCCCAGTGGAAGGTGGGGATTAGTGTCTCCTTGCTTTGGACACAAAAGCCTGATGACGGCCCAGTGGCTACTTGTGCCCCCTGAGACACAGAGAACCCACCCCCTTCAGATCTCCTCGGATCCATCCCCAGGGCTGGGAGCCTGGCAACAACCGCCTCAAATCTATACTTGGTTTTTCCCCAGGGGCAGGACCGTGGCGGGTAGACTGTGTTTGATTTCTCTCCTGCCCTCTCACTTGCTCTCACAAGGTACTTTATTGTACGAGGTATTTGCCTACCACGCATATTTATAATTCTTTCCCTGCCACCAAACCAACAAAATCTCCGTAGACATTGCATCTCGATTTCTCACAAGCACATTCTCATCACATTCTCGTGGCTTGCCCTTCTCCTAGTTCCATCTTGAAAAAAACAAAAACAAAACAAAAGAAAAAAAGCGCAAGCAACCTTCTTGTCCTTCTGGTCCTACTGATGGCTCTCCATGTTGGCCTAGTGGGCATTTCCACTCCCGTAAGAGCTTTTTTGGGCCCTTCCCACCTTTTCGTTTGATGCGCAGACACAGGTCCTTCCCAGCCTCCTTCCCAGTAGGCTCGCCCAGTCCCTACTTCCCCTGCATTTTTGACCCATTGCATTTGACCGTTGGGATGACAGCCTAGATGTTTGTTGAATGAATGAAAAAAAGTGAATGAATGGAAAGGTCCCCCTTGAGAGGGTTTGTTCTCGTATTATCCCCAGAGAGCATAATTATTGATCGTGACTACTCTTTTTTCCTTCTGGGAGGAAAAGTAAGGCCAGCATCAACGTTCATCAGGGCCCTGAACCAAAGGCAATCTGACCTGGATCTTTTTGTCATTTGGCTGCCACCAGTGGGGACAACCCAGCCTTCCAGTCCTTTCCAGCCACTCCCACCTCTGTCTACTCATCTACTCCGAACGACTCAGTGGTGCTGTACAAATGAACTTTCAGAGTTCAGTGACTTTGCCTGCACTCTTCCCTGGCCCTAAAATGTGCTTCCCCCGTGCTCTTGTCTGTGGCTTTTCTACTTATAACTCACACCCAGACCGAATAACCACGTGAAGAAGCTCCCTGTACTGCTGTCTACTCCCCTCTCTCTATTTCTGTGTCTGCACACCTTTGTCATGCCTATGTCTATGTCCCCAGCCATACGCCACCTCCTGAGAGCAGGGACTGTGGGATTCATTGTTGCATTCCCTGCTGTTGCCCACGTCCCACCGAGGTGCGGGCGCTGCTGGAAGCATACTGGTAAGAGCCATGGCCAAAGTATACGCCCTGACACTCTCAGCCTTGTACTTGCACCACTTCACCTAATCCTCAACCCGGCCGCGCCAGGGGAACTCTGTGATCATGCCCATTTTGCCGATGAGGACACCGAGACACGAATTGGTGAAGGCATGTGACCAAGGGCACACAGCTCACGAATGGTGGAGCCAGGACTGGAACTCAGGAAGTTTGGCTTCACACCGCCCAGCTGTGTGAAAACTCACACTTTCACATGTGCTTTTCCTCACCTTGGGGCCGTGATGCCCAGCCTGTTCACATCTCGCTTGTTTATTGGGAAAAGGAATGGGATCCAGGAGATGGATCACATGAGCTCACCAATAATGCCCGAGGGTCCTCACGGCCATCCTGCCAGGCCCTGCGTCTCCCCTCCAGCCCCTCACCAGTGTCCATTGCTCGTGAAGCTGCTCGAGACAGTCTTAGCGCCGCACGGCCACCACCGTGGATGCCAGTGTCGCTTGAATCTCCCAGGCAGAAAAAAACCCTAAATGTACCTCTGTGTTGGGACAGACAGGGTTCACTGTCAGAGGACAGTGGCAACTGACAGCCCGCTAGAGTCAGGTACATGCCGGCTCAATGCGCAGAACATACAGCAGAGCCCTAGCACAGGGTGCGGGGAAAGCTTTTTCTGTAAAGAGCCACAGAGCTACTCATCTCTGTCATTGCAGTGCAAAAAAGCAGGTGTAGGGGCGCCTGGGTGGCTTAGTCGTTAAGCGTCTGCCTTCAGCTCAGGGCGTGATCCCGGCGTTCTGGGACGCATCCCCACATCGGGCTCCTCTACTAGGAGCCTGCTTCTTCCTCTCCCACTCCCCCTGCTTGTCTCTCTCTCACTGGCTGTCTCTGTCACTGGCTGTCTCTGTGTCAAATAAATAAATAAAATCTTTAAAAAAAAAGCAGGTGTAAATTACATATAAACAAATGGTGGGGCTGTGTTCCGATGACATTTTATGAACACTGAAACTTGCATTTCATGTCATCTTCAAGTATCACAAAACATTATTATTTTTTTTAAGTAGGCTCCACACCCAGCATGGAGTCCAACATGGGGCTTGAACTCATGACCCTGAAATGGAGACCTGAGCTGATATCAAGGGGCAGATGCTTAACGGACAGAGCCACCCCATTGCCCCAACAAAACAATATTCTTACTTTGATTCTTTCAACCATTTAAAAATGTAAAGATCCTTCCTAGCTGGTGGGCCACAGAAAAACAGGCAGCTGGGAGGATTTGGGAGGCAGGCTGTAGTTGCCTACTCCTGCCCTTGGAGATGAGATGCTCGGTTTATGCCTGGTGCACCAGTGAGGTGGGAAGGGATGGAGGGTACACAGCAGAAACCTGAGTCCCCAGGTCCTGGGCACCACGTCCAGGCTTCCTGGGGATTTGCCCCACTCTGGATGGAAGCAAAACGATCCACTCTGAAGTCTCTCAAAGGGACCCTTAAGGCATTTAGAAGATTCCTCCAACCTGGTTGCACGCTGAGTCAGAAGGATTGCTTCCCCCCCCCCCCCCCCCCCCCCCCCCGNCACGAGGGAGTGGCAGACTTGACATTTTCTAATGAAGCCTCTAGAAAGTTACATAAATCAAGATTTTGATCTGTTCTTCCTCCGCTGCTTGAAAAGGTATTCATCCTAACTTTCTTCCACACCTCAGCCTTCGTCTCTACTTTGGGAGGCAGATTTTGTTTCCAGTCTAGACTGGACCAGAAACGGGGGCAAGAGGGTTGCAGGAGGCCAAGGAAAACCTGAGTGTCTTGCTGGGCAGAAGCCGCCTCTAGGGCAAGAATGACCTTCTGACAGACAGAGGCCCTCTGACACACGGGTTTCAGGAGTTGACTTTTCAGATTCTTTGACGTGACATTTTTCTTCTGGAAACAATCCAAGGGACCTGGTTAACATTTTTAAAAGTGTTTTCCTAAGGAAAAGGGGGGAGGTAGGCAGGAGAAGAGGGGGGTAAAGAATTACACACAGATTTAGTCTAACGGCTTAAAAATCAAAAGGATCATTGGACAGATAGATATCAAGTGTAATAGGAAACACACTGATCCTGGGGAGATGACTTAATATGGGCCCTTCGGTCTCTCTGGAGCTTAAACAATTACGTACGACTTGGAATTATACTTTAAATTCCCACATTGGTGTGTGTTCTGGATCCGTTTTTCGGGATGCAGCCAGCAATCTCGAGCTATCTAAACGAGGCTGAAAATTAGAAGCCATTAATAGCCTCTCATAAAATTGCTTCTCAGATTTTCATAAGCGAAACCCGCTGAGGGCCACAGGGATTCACTGATAGGAAGGAGCAAAATGCTGCTAGTTATTTTTCTGAAGCTTCATCTAGAGATTTTTTTGAAGAGCTCCTTGCCCAGCAAGACGATGAATGCCAAGACCAATACAGACCATGTTTTCCCCACTTAGAAGTGGTGACCAGATACATCGCTCACATGGAGAGGTTTCCTGAGCTTCCCAGAGTTGAGCCTCTCGGCCACTTTTCATAGCCACTCGGCCCACCAGCTTGCTACACCCTTGTCCCCTATCTTCCCAGGCATCCTAGACTGAAAACGGTGGGCAATCTAGCCCATAAAAGTCCAAGTGAGCACACCTTATTGTTCTTCTATTCCCTTATGAACTGTTGAGGTCATCCGACCGAGGACTCTGTCTTTTTTGTTTTGTACAAATGACACAAAAGAACAAAACCCTGAAAAATCTCTTCCGAGGGCTTCTCTGTTCTTCCAGGGTCCCAGCCCCTCTGCTTGGGGGCCAGTCACTGTCTCCCATTGAGCGGCAGCCAGCCAGGGGCCCAACTCTTGGCCCCAGCCGGCGGGGGTCAATTCATCACGCACTTGCCAGAGAGGAGACACACAGGAGACTGAATAGAGAAGCCTCCTCTCTCAGTTCAACTGGGAAGGATAAACCAACAAGCTGGCACTAATTAAGAGCTAATGGCCTTACAATGGAGCTTTGCCAAAGGATAACGACCCTCAGGCTACGGCATAAATATCAAGGCATTTGGGGCAGAGCCAAGACATATATTTTCAGAGTACATTAGACACTGCTGCAGCCTTCCTCACCCCGGCTCTGCAAGAAAAAGGAGGATTTAAGGTAGTGGGGAAGGAGCGGATTGTGCTAGGGCTGCCTTCTGGTCAGCTGGTCAGAAAGCCTCAGGGTGACTTTGGGGAAAGGAACTGCTTTTCAGATCCATAACTTTTGTGTGCACCAGAATTACCCGAGGAGTGCATTACAGTGCATACTCACCCCCCCTCCCCTCCCCTTCCCAGTCCAGAGGGTTTGATTTCAGGAGCTCTGGGGCAAAGTCCAGGAGTGTGCATGTGTAATCAGTTCCCCCCTGTGGTTCTGATGCTGGTGGTCTTCAGACTACACTTTGAAAAATGCTACGGAGGAAGCTGCCGTTACTTGCCCGTTAGATCCTAAAGAAAACGTTTTTACAGCATGAAGTCTTTAGAACGTGAGGTCAAGCAAGATTCCCCGCTTCCTGTGAAAATGACAGCCCCATCTTTCCTATCAGAACTTGGCATGAGGCTGTTTCAGAAAGGTGACATCTCCAGCCAGTTCCTGTTGCGATCTTCTCCTTCAGACCAACCTGTGGTTACTGGGAGCAAGATTCCCGGGAAGGAGGATCTAACCATAGGTCTGGAGGAAAAGAGCAAAGAGCCCATCTGCGTGGTGTGTAGCATGTCTGCAATGTTTTCATAGACCGTAATTCACATGACCATACTGTAACCTTTCGGGGTAGTTAAATAAATACATCTGTTTAAAAGCTGAGGAGTCATAGGCCTGGAGGTGCGTCTTTGCCTCCTCTGGTCACCATGACACGAGGAAGGAGGGTGAAAGATCGTCAATGTATTACAATTGCGGTGAGCAGGGCAGGCAAACCAATGCAACAACTTTGGCCTGACCTTCGTAGATCAGACGTATTATTGGCTGGTGGAACTCAGGTTGGCTGTTGGGATCAGCAAATACTTGTAAAAGGATTGATGGATCAGATTATAAAAATAGATGGAAAGTTCGTACGATGAATGCAGCTGAGTATGAGAACAGGAGAGAAACAACCCACCATATCATCTGGGAAAATGAAACTCCTTGGCAAGACTTCACAACAGCCTGATTCAAAATTTCATAATGAAATTATGTCTCTGATCAAAGCCTGAATGAGCTCATGGGCTGATTTTTGCCATTCGTGTTTACTCTGGTTCGAACCAAACTGAGGCATCAGAAACACATTATCCTAGTCTTTTCTCCTGGAGTGGGCTATTACACCTGCTTTTGGGGGGCCAAAGGGACAGTGTGAGGAAGAAGGGGACATCTCTGGATCCTCACTGGGCATGAAGTTGTTTCTGACTGGCTCTCAGAGACTCCCTTGGGACACCACGTCCGGGTCAAGGCCTTTGTAGCAAAGTTGTGTTTAATCTCATGATACTTGTCCTTGGGGCAACAAAAGGGAACATCAAGGAAGAGAAGGTCCTTCCCGCAGTTGTCCAGGACGTGACCTGCTTTTGCTTTTGGAATTTTTTGGTTTGTTTGTTTCAGACTCAGAAAATAAAGATGCAATCATCCCGTCACCCACCCCCCCACCCCTGCCAGAATATTCACTTTATACCAAGTTATTTGTTTTTAGGGACTGAACTACACTGGAGGTGGGAATCCACCTTCTTCCTGCCTAATCACCTCTTCTCTCACCTAGCCTCAAGGCCCGGTGATGGGCACTTCCTGACAACTTGAAGTGTGAAAAACAGGCATCTAGAGACTTCCCGTAGTTTGGCTGTAGAAATAGCAACGGCTGTGTTTTACCTTATTCACCCTCAGGGCATGAAGCATTCCCATCTGCTATTGACTAAATGTTTGTGTTCCCCTAAAATTCATCCACTGAAGCTCTAATTCCCAAGGCGATGGTGTTTGGCCTGTGGGAGGTAATCAGGTTTAGATGAGGTTGTAGGGGTGGAGCCCCTGAGATGGGATTAGTGCCCTTGTAAGAAGAGGAAGAGACTAGAGTCCTCTTTCTCACTCCACGCTGTGAGGACACAGTGAGAAGACAGCTATCTGCAAGCTAGCGGAGAGAGTTCTAGGAATGCAACTAGGAGGGCACTCTGACTTTGGACTTCTTAGCTTCCAGAACTGTGACAAGAAAGTATTTGTTGCTTAAGGCCCTCAGTCCGTGGTATTTTGTTACAACAGGCTGAGCTAAAATCACCATCTATTCATTCCTTCGTTCAGTGAATATTTATTGAGTCCTTACTGTGTGTCAAGTGCTCCTCTAAGTCTTGGAGTTACAGTGAACAAACTTACAAGGTCCCTGCTCTTAGGAAACTTATATTCTAGTTTTGGGGAAGCTCAGATCAACCTGTAAATAATGTAATTTTAGCTGGTGATAAATGCCATTAAATAAAACAATAAATGCAGAAGGGCAGGAGATGGCTGATTTGGGCAGATCAGACCGGAAAATCTCCTCTCAGTAGAAGGGATTGCCAGGTAAAATCCTGGATGCCCAGTTAAATTTGAATTTCAGATAAACTATTACTTTTTTTAAGCAAAATTATGTCCCAAATATTGCATAGGACATACTTACACTAAAAATTATTGTTTATCTGAAATTCAAATTTAACTGGTTATCCTGTATTTTTATTTGCGGAATCTCGCAACCCCACCAGTAGGTGACAGAACAGAATGACCAGAAGGAACTAGCTATGCAAAGGTTCAAGGAAGAGCGACGCCGGCGGACGGATCCAGTGTAAATGTCGGGACAATCAGAGGGAGGGAGGTACAAATGAGGTCAGATAAATCGGCAGGGGCCAGGTCATGCAGAATTCTGTAGGGATGGCTATGACATAGTTTCTTTCTGTCTCTTTAAGTGTGATGATGCGCGACTGGAGTTTTTAGAAGGGTGAGAAGGTCTGACTGGTATTTGGCTGCTGTATGGTCAGCCACTTTTGGAAGGGTTAGAGGACAACCTCAGGAGATAACTGAACTTAAGCTTGTGCCATTGACCAGGGAAGTGGGGTGAGCCCACTAAGAGCTCGGAGCCGCGCGTGCCGGGTACCTAGGCGGCCGCTGGGGAGGGGCAGCTTGGCGGTTGCTAGGCAGCGAAAGGGGCGGTGGCTCCACGCACCGCGACGAATAAGCTGCCGGGACGGGGGCGGAGTCAGGAGTGCGACGGCGCGCGCCGCGCGTTCGCAGGAAGTCGCGCAGGGGAAGCAAGGGGCGCGAGCGGAAGTGACGTCACCGGCACCCACGTGGTCAAGCGTGGTTCCCGAGGGTCGCTTCGGCAGGGCCTGGGAAGTTACAAGCTCGTGTACCCGTCCAAGGCCGGACCTAGCGCTCCGGTTCCCGTCCCGTCGGCAAGATGGTGAAGCCCAAGTACAAAGGACGGAGCACCATTAACCCCTCCAAGGCCAGCACAAACCCTGGTACAGGCGGCGGGACTCGCGGAGGGTGGAGCTTGGAGGAAGCTTGGTGGGGAGGGCTCCGAGGAGGTCGAGGGGGAGGAGGGACACCCAGGCGGCGTTGCTTGGAGTGGCTTCGAGCAAAAGGCTACTGGGGACGAGAAGGGAGAAGGTGGTTTTCTCATTCGGAGACACTGAGGAGGGCTGACATCTTGCACGCCTCTCAGGGCCAGGTGCCAGGCACCCGGTCTAACGTCGGGGAAAGTGAACACTCAGGTCTGGCAGCCTTGGGTCATCTCCAGTTGTCAGATGCGGAGGCTGAAGCTCTGCGTTGGAAAGGGCAGTGATCTTGACCTCCTCTCGCGTTCCTGTGTATGTCAGCCCCCCCCCCAATGTTTCAGTCTTGTATGATTCCAGCTTTCCAGCTCAGGGAATTGTTAGAAATAATTTAGATAAGGTCAGATTACCAGTGGTGTAGGCCGACCCAGCTGGCGTTTCACGCTTGACTGCACTTGCCTGCCCCTCTTACTTTGACCATTTAAATGAGAAAGGGATTGTACACTTGGCTCTTGGAGTCCTCCCACCTGGTAAAGGGCACAGAAAACCCTACAGATAGATAACTAATGATCATTTCAGTAAAGCTGTTTTTAGAGATGTTTATGAGTTTGGCTGAGTTTCCACCTGCAGGATGAACAAGATAGTCTTTGGGGGAGTCCCTTCTATTGGGTTTAGTTCATAAAACTTTGTTTTTAAATACGGTTTAAAGTTTTTGAGGACCTGAACTAATCACATCGAATGTTTTCCCTGGATTGCTAATAAATTATTCAGTTTGTGTAGACTGGAATCTTAGACTGGTAGACCCAAAAAGGCCCTTGGAGGTTATGACGTTATAGGTGAAGAGGTGGAGCCAGTATTGGGGACGTGGTTCATCACGGTTGGCACAGTTGGTGAGCAGTAGAGCCGCCAGTGCTGGGATTTCAGCCTGTTTTCTACTGCATCACTTCAGGAGTAGACGGGTGACTTGAAGATAGCCCCAAAAGGAGAAGCTAGGCTGTATTAGCATGCTTATTTGTCCTTCTCTTTCTCTCCGAGACGTAAGGCAAGAATCGCTACTTACTTTGCTGTTGATTAAACTAAAACATGAGGAGGTTAAGAAACTGGTACAGAAGGAACACTTAAGTATCAAAATTGTAGTCTCCGTGGTGCCTTGAATATAGCAGGCACTCAGCATTTGTTCAGCCGAGACCCACAGGTGAGAGCACAGATGGCGATCTAACGCTTTTGTTCAAATTCTGGCTCTGCCATTTAGTAGCTGTGTGATCTTGGGCAAGGTGTCTGGCCACCTGTGCCTCAGTTTCTTAGCCTGCAGAATGAGGATCACGTATCTCTCTATACGTCTATCCTGTGGATTACATGAGGTGATGCCTGTAATGTGGGTCGCGCAGCATCACAATTAATGCTCGAAATCATTAACTCTTATCAAACACAATCATACTGAGGATCAAAGATTAGGTCAGGTTTGTCATACCAGGTAGTGTCCAGTAATAATAATTTTGTGGGAATGATACAGGAGAGAGTAGATATTTTGCAGCGAGGCAACAGCTCGCCTACTTTGAGTGAACTAGTTGGTGTATTTGAGGCAATGACCATAATTAAACTTGGTTTTCAAATAGTTTGCGGTCTCCTTCTGTCTCTCCTAGATCGAGTGCAGGGAGCAGGAGGCCAAAACATGAGGGACCGGGCCACAATCCGCCGCCTGAATATGTACCGGCAAAAGGAGCGCAGGTGAGCATTACACGCTGTCATCCTCTCCTTTCCTTCATGCCCTGGACTCCTCGCTGAGACCTAATCACCTTTGACATTCCCACCCCCACTTTCCCCAAATAGGAGTAGTATATGTTCACATATCATCTTCCATGGGTGCTGTTAAGATAAATGGCGAATTTTCGGTTCAAGACGTGGGTAGAGGGTGGTGAAATAGTGATTGTGTCACAATACTGTACGACAAATGGAGGTTTTATTCCCCACAGCCTCGGCCTCCACAGATGGCACATTAAATCTCAAGTTAAATATCCCTCAAGTAGAAATCTGGTTTTCTTTAACAAAGCATATAGGACTGTAGTGATGAAAGCAGCCAGATGCGAAACTTTAGATCACAACATTGTGGCACTTGGAAACTCATCACAACTGTGAGTTCTGCTGAGACAGCCTCTACCATGGGGACTTGCTGAGCGTGGCATTTTGCTAGCTGGTCTTAATTTGTTTGGTAGTTAGATTCTTCATCCGTTCTGAAAGATGTGTCTAAAACACAAACGGCAATGAACTTAATCAATGAACTTAAGCCTTAGTCACCTACTCTGCTGTTTGTTTTAGAATTTTGAGTTCCAGCATAAATCACTCTCTACTTAAAATTCGTTTAAACCAGTCTTCAAATAATTATCCAGAAAACTCAAGTATGTGGTTTTCTTTTTTTAAAAAAAGCAAACAAACAGTAAACAGATTTTTAGACGTCAGCATTATTTGTTATTCATCCAGCAGGAATCATTACGTGCTCTGTTGCAAGAGGTTAAATGACTTTTGGACAATCTGTTTCAAATGTAGAAGTTCTTTTTGTTTACTGAAATCTGTATTTCATGATCATTTAAAACCAAAAAAAGAAAAAAACTTCCTTTTGATGGAAAGGGTGCTCTGGAAACCAAGCTTTGCTCTTGCCTTTCTTCTGTCATCAACCGGAATCTGTTACTTCTTCAATTTAGGAACAGTCGTGGTAAAGTGATTAAGCCTCTGCAGTATCAGTCCACGGTGGCTTCTGGCACAGTGGCGAGAGTGGAGCCCAATATTAAGTGGTTTGGTGAGTATCGGCCTCTGTCACTTTTGCTCTACTGGACGTCTGCTATATGGAAAAGGGTAGGCTTAAAAGGTGCCTAAAAGGCAGACGTTTTGGGGTGAGTCGAACTCTGAAGCATTATATGAGAAAGGGCTGAGAAGTGCCTGTAGTGGGAAAAGTGCTGAGAAAAGTAGTAGTGGTGGTGGATTCCATAAATAAGTTCTTTTTGTAAAGAGCTCATCGTCGTTAATTGTGAGTGAATCCTCTTAAACAGATAAAGCCATCCTTTCCGCCTTAGTGAGCAGCCTTCTCAGACCTGAGAACTCTTATCTCTTCCTTTCTGGCGGCCTGGAGAGATGGCTGTTTGAAAGGGGCCTTGCAGGGGCGCATGAGTGGCTCAGCCATTAGGCGTCTGCCTTCGGCTCAGGGCGTGGTCCCAGGGCTTTGGGATCGAGCCCCACATCGGGCTCCTGCACTGGGAGCCTGCTTCTTCCTCTCCCGTTCCCCTGCCTGTGTTCCCTCTCTCGCTGGCTGTCTCTCTCTCTGTTAATAAATAAATAAAATCTTTAAAAAAAAAAAAAAAAAAGAAAGGGACCTTCCAGATACATTAGTACCTTTACCCTGAAGTGTAAGTGCGTTCGCTGGCCGTTCCCTTGAAACGTTTCTTGATGGGGATTTGCACTGAGTGACAGTGGAAGGATCTCTTGTTGGTCTTTCCCAGGAATGAATAGAATGGGACCGGGGCTGCTTTCTTGGAAACTCCACCTTCATTTCTGTCTGGGTTTTCCCTTAGTCCCTGCTAGGTGCGTGGGCCAGTCAGATGCTCAGACCCCATTGTTTGCTTGGTGCTTGACCTCTGTGCTTGGTGGCAGATGGCAGCTGCCTTTCAGTGTGTCTTAAATCTTTTGACGGCATATCACCCTCTAGGAAGCTGGAACTCGGGGAAGTGTCAAAGAAAACTTTTTAGAGAGGTGTGTAACCTGGTGGCTCTCTCCTGGTCCAGACCACCTGGGCGTGAATTCTCATTCTGCTATTTCTGTGACCGTGGCAAGTTACCACGTCTCTCTGTTCATTGATTTCCTGTCTCTAAAAGGAAGATGAAAAACAGTATCTCGTAGGACTGCTGTGGGGATTACATGGGCGAACACGTGTGCGGTGCTTAGAGCCGTGTGCAGCGGGCGGTGGGCCCGGTGTCGTCGGCACCAGCATCGTAGCCTCCGCCATCTTGGGTCCTGCGTTTGTGTGCCAGCGTGCTGTTTCGTTGAATATTTGTTTCAGGCCCCCTCACTTACAAGGTGTTCTGCAGGTAGTGTTCTGTAGCTTTATTTGGTTCCCTTGTGTGGATTTTTTGGCTAATTTAATAGTCCTTTCAAGCCCTCATAACCGTAAAAAGCAGCAACTGTGACCCGGGTTCTGTGCTTCAGCATTCTCTGTGTATACTGAGAGATCAGCTCTGATTGGCTCCAAATTTCTTTGCCAGATGTAGCAGGAAGTGTCGGACATTTGTCAAATCTCAGTTCCATTCAGTGATGTTGGTTTTTCAGTTTCATCCAGTCAGGAAATTGGGCTTGGAAAACTCTTGAAACCCTTTGTGTGTCTGGGTTGGTGGATTAGTTCGTAGTGTATGAGTGCAGGAGAGGCAGTTTTTTTGTTTTTGTCTCTTCCCCCCCCTTTTAAGTTTGAAAATGGATACATGGGATGGATATATGAGGTGTTTGGGTAAAGCCAGCGTAATTCAAAGTCTTGCTTTTCCTTGTGTCTTTGGGAAGAAGGACGCAGGAGCAAAACTGAGTTCTTTATTAAATGGCAACATTCTTCTGTAAAACAGGAAACACACGTGTGATTAAACAGTCATCATTACAAAAATTTCAAGAGGAAATGGGCACAGTTATGAAGGATCCATACAAAGTTGTCATGAAGCAAAGCAAGTTACCCATGTCTCTTCTCCATGATCGGATCCAGCCTCATGTAAGTTGGAGGATATCCCTGGCAATGGAATTTCTTAGGCACAATTTATGCCGATCCCTCTCTACCATTTTTGTCTTTCGTTTTTCCGTAGAGAAGAGTGGCTTTAGGGCAGTGCTGATGAGCTTTCCCCTTTGTTAGGGTCTTACCTTAGTATGAACTGCATCGTGTCAGGAAGGTGCTTTACCTAGTGGATCGGAGCACAGGCTTGGGAGTCAGGCCTGACTTAGTCTTTGCTCCCCTCCCGACCTAGAGCCATAGTTAGGTTTCTCCATGAGCTTTCACTTCTCTGGCTGTAAAGTCAAGAAAACCTACCTCGTTGGGTGATCAGATGCAGATGAAGCATTTGTCATCTAGTGAGCACACCGCCTAATAGCTAAATAGATCGTGGCTATTACTAATACCAGTTGTACGCTTTTTTGTTAGGCACCCTAGTTTAAGTGGTAACTCCATCAAACTTTAGGGAAATGTAGAGTCGGGATTGGGTTGGTAGGAGGGAGGTCTTAGGTGCTGTGTGCTTTCGGCTTCTGTGAGACCCTTGGAATTCTTTCCAGCAAAGGAAAGGGTGCTGGTCAGATGGGTTCTTAATTGCTGGAGTTGAAGAACGGTAAGGACGGAATCCGGCTTGAAGTGGAATGAGTTTACACAGAACCAAAGAAATGGCCTAATGTTTGCACGTTTTTACTTGCATTGAATAATAATTCCCAGAAATGTAGCCAGTACATAAGCCTTGGTTCCAACGTAAGGAGGGGAAGGAAACATTGACATGCATACATGGATTAAACAGTTCAAAGAAAATTGTTTACTCGCAGAACAAAATAAAAACCGAGGCCTGGTTATTGCCTCAGGTTTTGTCAATTATGCTTTGTTTTATGACGGACTAGAAGAATGGCGCCTATTAGTGGAATGACTGTTTTCTTTCAGGGAAACACATGAGTGTAATTCATGAACCACAGACAAGTTGCTCATTTCCCTTGTTCTCTTTTGTCTGTTCTCCCTAAAGCCATCTCTTAACAAACTATTGAATCCTGTTTATGAGAAGAACAGAGGGGTTTTTATTATGGATTTATTGCTTTGTTGCCCATTCCAGTTGTTCAGTGCTTCTAAAATTCAGGCTTCAGTCGCTTGTCCGTAGGCCGAAGGGTCCACAGCTGCCCAGTGAGCTGGGATTTTGATGCAGAAGGTACTCCGAGTAAGGGAGGAGTTTTGTGCTTTGGCCTTGAAAAACCTTCCCTGTTGATTTTAGTGCAGTATCTCCTACAGGTTATAAAACTTAATTCGGAGATGGCTGCACAGTGGAGTCAATCAGATTTGCTGTAACTTTCATCTCTATGCATGTTATAACGATTGCAGTTCTGTAGCGATACAGCAAACACACTGTAACTGATTTGATTTCTGTCCTTTATTGCCTCCTACCTGTAACTGCATGGTACTTGCTCCCGTACAGCTTTCCGTGCACACATCCTCGTGTGCTGTGCTTTCTAGGTCATTGATGAGATTTCCAAGGATAACTTTGATCCCAGTTTTCCCAGTGACATTAGTACCCAGTTCCCACGTAAAACCCAACCCTTCTGTTTGGGGATATTCCCTTGTGGGAGGGTAGCGGGATAAACTGAACTAAGCAATGGGTTAGAGAATCTGAAAAGGTGACCACAGCTTCAGGAGCTGTGGGAATTGGAGGGGGGAGTCAAGGTCAGAAGCCACAGGAGTGGCTCCATCATCCGCATTTAGTAGCTGGTGCTGACAGGAGCTTCGTACTGAGGGGCAGAGGGCACATTTTTTTCCCTTCTTTTTGAGGGTTATTCTCCGCCGGCTGTTAACATTCTGTTACGTGATAGATGCGAACTCAGACTTTGACTTTTATCCTGCTTCAGAAATTCCTATGCCCGTAACTCCTTCACAAGCACAGCAAGTTCTAGTTAGTATCAGGTTCCTTTTATCACATCTGAACGATTATTTTGGACTTTTGCTAGATGTTTTTCATCTGAAGACTTTCCATGTGCATTTAATAAAAACGTTACCTAAATTAGGGAAAATGTTATCTGAAACGAAAATGCATCTTACAAAACAAGCAATTCCTTTTAGCCGTGAAAGAAGTTAACTTCCAAGAAAAAGTTGGCATTTACAGTTGGTTTTAAAAAAACACACAAATGTGAGCATGATTGTCCTTGACAAAATCTGTGAGTTTGGCAAATTTTACGTGCTTGTCTGAAAGTTCAAGAAAAAAAAAGTCTGAAAAGATAAGGTCACGTTCATCGTGGGAGCCTTAATTACATTTGACTGAAGTTTATGATAAATGAAATAAAGCAGAGTTTTTGGCAAGTCTTACACAACTCTTCATACTTGCTTTGACTATTTGTATGACTTTGTGCTTCTCCAAGGAGGCTTACGGAACTTCAGAATTGGGGAGCAAGTGCTTTTGCGATTTTAGGCTGATTTGAAACCAGACTGCATCCATGTGGTCGTTTTTGGTACGGGTTGAGCTTTGGAAAAATAAAAGAAGAAAACCTTTCCCGGGTCGGTTTTTAACTTTTGCTTTTGCTCAGTGCCTGCCTTAGCTTTATGCATAATTCTCGTTTCTCTTTAGAACTCAAAGGTGCACATTCTTGATACTGAAAGCTTTGAAACTACATTCGGCCCGAAGTCACAGAGGAAGCGACCAAACTTATTTGCTAGTGATATGCAGTCTCTTCTAGAAAACGCAGAAATGTCCACTGAGAGCTACGACCAGGGCAAGGATCGTGACCTGGTCACTGAAGACACTGGTGTCAGGTACAGTTTGAAGGTTCATACCGCTTTCATTTGCTCTTCTGCAACAAAACATCGTCTTTACCTTTATTTTACCTACATGAAGCTCAGTGCTTTAACTCCTTTTTTTTTTTTTTTTAAAGATTTTATTTATTTGACAGAGAGAGAGCATGCAAACGGGGAGAAGGGGAAGCAGGACCCCCAACTGAGCAGGGAGCCTGACACAGGGCTTGATCCCAGGACCCTGGGATCATGACCTGAGCCAAAGATAGACACTTGACTGAGCCACCCAGGTGCCCCAGTGCTTTAACTCCTGGGTGGAGTGTACTCTTCTTCCCTTTGACTAGAAAAATTTGTGAAGCTGGGTCCAGACTGAAAATAATTTGAGGTGGTTTGTTTTCTCTAGGTCTCTCTTTTTTCACTCCCAAAACAAAAATAAATAACTTCTTTTTTTCTTTGTTATAATAGCAGTAAGGTCTAGGATAGACAATTTAGAATATATAGTTAAATTAAAAGAGTTAACACAAAGAAACTAAGAACTCGTCATGTCACCGACCATGTTATTAAATTGTTAAAATCGTGAATGTCAGGGCTTCCTTAAACAGAGACTCTGGACCACTGGGGATTCATGGATGGCCTTTGAGTTTCCTGTGGCCCTCTGAAGATCACATGGAAAAGACGTATATGCATAAAGGTGGCAATGTTTTGTTGGTCTTAAATTTGTTTTGGGGAGGGGGTGGAGAAGGATTGGTAGCTTTGTCGTATTCTCATAGGGGTTCATACCCAAAAGAAGGTTAAGAATCAGTCGCTGTTGCATATGTTATTCTAGATCTTTTTTACACTCCATGTTCATTTATAAATATAACACTTTAAGACTGTATTTTAACTTGCCCTTTATTTCTTTTTTTAAAGATTTTATTTTATTTTTTAAGATTTTATTTATTTGGGAGAGAGAAAGCGAGGGTGTGAGAGAGAGATCATGAGCAGGGGGGATGGGTAGAGGGAGAAGCAGACTCCCTATTGAGTAGGGAGCCCAATGCAGGACTCGATCCTAGGACCCCGGGATCATGACCTGAGCCGAAGGCAGATGCTTAACCAACTGAGCCACCCAGGCGCCCTAACTTGCCTTTTATTTTAGGTAAATATTTAGAAAAAATATTTTCCTAGATTATTAACAATAGATTTCCATGTCAGTGCTTAATCAACAGTCCTGCTGTGGAACATTTATGCTGTTTATAGTTTTCCCCTGTGATAAATAAGGCAAGGGTAAAATATCAGTGTGACAGAATCTTCTTAATTATCCCCAAAGACACATTCTTATGGGGGAAATGACTGTCTGAGAACATGCGTGTTTTTGGCAGGCAGCTACCCGGCACCCTCTGAAAGGGTTGACCAGTGTTCCCCATTTCCCCTGGTGAGTGCTCCAGGTGCCTCAGCCCCACGGTGCTATCGCTCGCCTGCAGCAGGGCCGCCCCAGTGCTGTCAACGGCCTGTGTCTAGCTGTGCACCTCTTGGAGATGATGTCAGGCCTTTTGAGGCCAAGCAAGAGAGGTAGTTCATTTCTTAGAAGTATTCAGACTTTGTGTGCTTCTGCTAATGTGAATTTCCTCCTCCAAAAGGTTCTGTAGATAATGGGGGAGAAGAAAACTATTTTTGTTTCTGAGACACTGGGTAAGTGTCTGTGAGGCTAGCAGATAACCAGATTCTCAGCCTTATCAGAAAAATTTCACTTCCTGTGGAAGTATAGATTATGACTCAAGTCCTGCCGATTCCTTTCATAATCTTCTGTGACGTGTCACATAGCTACAGTCACTTTTTTTTTTTTTTAGAATTGATTTATTTATTTGAGAGAGAGCGAGAGTGTGGTTGGGGGGGCAGAGGGACAGAGAGAGGAACTCAAGCAGACTCCCATCCTGGACGTGGGGACTTGATCTCACCACCCTCAGATCATGACCTGAGCCAAAACCAAGAGTCAGATGCATTTTTATTTTTAAAATTTCTAAATGTTTTTGTATTTTTTATGTATGACCTATGGTTTAAAACTTCTAAAAATTTTTTATCATTTATTTATCTTGCACTCTTCAACCCCCATCACCTCTTTCACCCATCCCCTCACCTACCTCCCCTCTGGTAACCATCAGTTTGCTCTCTGGAGTTAAGAGTCTGTTTCTTGGTTTATTTCTCTCTCTTTTTTTTCCTTTGCTTGTTTATTTTGTCTCTTAAATTCCACATATGAGTGAAGTCCTGTGGTATTTGTCTTTCTCTGACTGACTTGTTTCACATAGCATTATACTCTCTAGCTCCATCCATGTTGTTGCAAATGGCAAGATTTCGCTCTTTTTGGAGGCTGAGTCATATTCCAGTGTGTGTATACACCACAACTTCTTTATCCATTCATCAGTTGAAGGACACTTGGGCGGCCTTCATAATTTGGCTATTGTGAATAATGCTGCTATAAACATAGGGTCGCATATATCTTTTTAAAATTCGTGATTTTGTATTCTTTGGGTGATACCCAGGAGCGCAATTACTGGATCACATGGTATTTCTGTTTTTTACTTTTTGAGGACCCTCCATTTTGTTTTGCAGGGTGCCTGCACCAGTTTCCATTCCCACCAGCAGTGCACGAGGGTCTCCTTTCTCCACACCCTCGCCAACACCTATTGTTTCTTGAGTCACTTTTTTTTTATGTTACATTTTTTACTATGGTAAACTGTACGTAAAATGTATCATTTCAGTCATTTTGAAGCCTGCAACTCGGTGGCATTAAGCACATGAACGTGGTTAACACAGCCGTCGTGGCTCCGTGTCTGCTTCCAGAACTCTCTCATGTTCTGGAAAGTCTTTGCCCAGTAGACAATAACTTGCCCGTGCTTGGCAGCCACCATTCTCTGTTCTGTCTCTTAGCAGTTTGACTACTGTGATGAGAGGTACCTGATGTTACGTACAGTCCTACAGTCTTTGTCCTTTTGTGTGTGGCTTATTTCATGACCAGAATGTTGCTGGGGTCATCCCATGTTGTAGCCTGTGTCAGTTACTTCATTCTTTTTCGTTGCCAAATAATACTCCATTATGTATACAATGCATTTTTAATCCATCCATCCATTGATGGACATTTGGATATAGCCACTTCTTCAATGAACTTTGCTTTTGCCCCATCTCCCAAGTAGTTGTGATGCCCTTTTCTGGTGGCACGTGGTCGACTTCTCCCTAAACATCCTCTTCATAGGGTTCACTTGCTCATTTTGCGTGTTTTTCTATTTAGAAATGAAGCCCAAGAAGAGATCTATAAAAAGGGACAGTCCAAAAGAATATGGGGTGAGCTGTACAAGGTAAGACTTTCAGCTCCTTCTTGTTGAGTGCTTCCTTTGGCTTTCATGACCTTATATGAGAAAACTGATCTTGTTATATGGAAGCTCTCTCAAATAAATTACAAACTCCACTGCCCTTTCCATCCTCATCCCCCACCCCCACTCCGCCAAACCAGGACAGATATGGCTAGGCACATACTACCATTGTTCTGGATACTGCCCCCCCCCCGTTTTTTTTAAATAATAGTTAAAGCTACATTACATGGACTTCAGATTTATCCTACATGGTTAGAGCTGCATGGGGTTTTAAGTTATTGAGCCTAGTCCTGTCATTTGTAGATGAGAATACATGTCTAGAAAGGTTGAATACCTAACCCAGCTCACCCAGCCGGTTCGTGGAGGAGCCTTCACGCGTCCTGAGTCCTGGTCCAGCATTTTTCAACTGGCTGAGTTTTATGTCCACGTACTAGAGATAATTCTTGGTGACAGAGGCTTTCAGGCACAGTCCCATAATCCAACGGTAACCTAACAGGAAAGTAGTACCCTGAAGGCAAACTAAATGTTTTAGTTTTTTGTAAAATATAAAACCTGTGACGGTAGAAACTTGAGAAGTCTAAGAAGTAAATGACTTCGTTCAATAATGAACAGTAGTTGCGAAGCAAGATGGGTTACATCCAAGTTAGTTTTCCTGTTTGAAATTCGACGTTTCTTCTACTCACAGGATGGGAAAAGTTTAGAATTCTGATCACTGGGCGCTGAGATTGACCACAGCCTACCCGTGTTCTGAAGTTCTCACTGTTGTGTTTTCCCCGGGTTCCTCTAAATGTCCTCCGTCTCCCACTTCTCATCTGTACTAAAGCAAATCATTTCCGCCCCTTTGAATCGCAGGTGATAGATTCCTCGGATGTCGTAGTTCAAGTTCTTGATGCTAGAGATCCGATGGGCACCCGTTCCCCTCACATCGAGACTTACTTGAAGAAGGAAAAACCCTGGAAGCACCTGATCTTTGTTCTTAACAAATGTGACCTTGTGCCAACCTGGGCGACAGTAAGTACCGCTGCTGACCCAGAACGTTCTGCCAGGCCGCTCGGCTCCTCGGAGGCCAAGCGCTCTGTCAATAAGGCTGTTCTTGGATTTGGGGATTGGGGACATTAAAGTGCTGAATTTCCTGACCTCCTAGTTGTGGAGGCGTTCACACTGGAAACAAAACTAAAATATGCTTCACCGACCGCGGGCGGAGTCACATCTTACCCCGCGATGGTTGGCGGAGGGACGGCTGCAGTGCCCACGGGGCGAGCGGTGCGGCCCCTTCGCAAGAAGAATGCCGGCCTGTTCTGCATTCTGTTAGGTTAGCTGCGTTCAGTCGCAACGAAGGCGTTTTTGTAATTGTTCCTTGTTTGTCAGACAGAAGACAAAGCGTTAACTGTCATTTTTTGAAAAAAGTATTGTAAAGAATTACAGCTAACATTTTCCTCAGACAGCTGTGTATGTGAAATACAGTGTGTAACTCAAGCCCTGAGTCTTCCTGGGTTGGAGTAAACCAGTATGTTCTCTTCCCGCTCTAGAAACGTTGGGTGGCTGTCCTCTCCCAGGATTACCCGACCCTTGCCTTCCACGCAAGTCTCACCAACCCCTTTGGCAAAGGAGCGTTTATTCAGCTTCTCCGGCAGTTTGGAAAGGTACTGGGACCCGACCTTCCTCTCCTCGAGTGTGTAGCTCTGGGTGCCTGGAAGGATCTCTCTTGCCAGTGTGTGTCAGAAGGTTACACACCTCACTTCCCCCATCTTGGTAACGAGAAGTGTGTGGTTGAGAGACGTAAAAACTGCCAGAGCCTTGGGGTAATAGGGAATTTCGGAAAGTATTTTCCAGCTCAGCCATCGCCCCTACCTTTGACGAACATTGCCTCCCTTTCTGCCGGATCCCTGGTACCTGATGGTCCGTCCTCTGCTTAAGGATGGGCTCCTCCCCACACTCCCTGTGTTCCCCGTCCTGGCTTTGCGAGACCTGCCGTGCCTCCTCTGCCTCAGGCCTGTGCAGTTTCTCCCCCCCGGGCCCCGGGAGGCCCCGGGCTGATCCCTGGTCCCATGTCACATTCTCTGGGAAGCCCTGTGATCAGGGCGTGCTCGCAGATGTTCTCAGAGCTCCACGTTGTGTACCTGCAGCTTGGTGTTGCTGTGTCTCATTCATTCTACCTGGCTTCAAAAAAAGGACGCATGTCCTCTGTCCTGCCCTTCCCCACTTCGTGGAAGGAGACACTGCCAACTCGTGGCTGTTAGTTACTTCCATTATTTTCTTCCATATTTTTTTTTTAAAGATTTTATTTATTTATTTGACAGAGATAGAGACAGCCAGCGAGAGAGGGAACACAAGCAGGGGGAGTGGGAGAGGAAGAAGCAGGCTCACAGCAGAGGAGCCTGATGTGGGGCTCGATCCCATAACGCCGGGATCACGCCCTGAGCCGAAGGCAGATGCTTAACCGCTGTGCCACCCAGGCGCCCCTTTCTTCCATATTTTTAATACCTGCTTATGATTCTATTTTTGATCTCCACCTCAACCCCCCCACGCCCCGCCACCTGCCGTTTTAGACACTTGCTAAGTCTCTGCTATGGAAAATGAGGACTAAGTTTCTTACAGCTGTCCTCTCCTCACACATACTCCCCTCACTCTGTGCTCCCTGTGTTGTTATACATCATCTGGCTAGATGATTATTTCCTTCAGCGTTTACGTTATTATGACCGTAGAGTATCAGTCACAGCTGATCCATACAGTGCCGATTATAATTCCTTTCTAGTAGAACCCTCTGTCTTCTCTGGTGTTAATTAGCTCCTTGTCATCTGTCACTAACGTGTCACCAAATCCTCTGGCAGAGTGGGATCTCTGAGAGTGTTGGGGCATCTCCCTTCCAGTCGGGACTGGCTGCTCCCAGGCCGGCTGCAGAGTCGTCTTCCTGGGATCCCGACTTCACCGTCTCCCTGGGCATTCCCGTGGCTCTCTACTGGATTGGAACCCTTGTTCCTTGGGATCAAGGGTACCAACACGGGATCTTCTTTCTTGGTTTTTCTTCTTTTTTGCTTTACTCCTTCCTTTTAATGGAACATATTTTCTGGAAGCTTCCTGAGAAGCAGTACTTAGAAGGTACCTTTTTTGAGACCTTGCGTTCTAGAAATACCTTTATTCTGTCCTCACGCTGTTTCTCCCCAGAATGCTGAGGGCACCACTGCGTTGTCTTCTGGTGGCTTCCGGTGTGCCATTGAGAAATTGAGGCCATTCTGACTCCTAGTCCGTTGTGGCTGGGATCTCTTAAAAAAATTCCCATTTTAAGGTTTCACAGTGATGTGGCTTAAGGGGAGTCGCCGTTCAGTGAGTTAGGCACTAGATCGGACTTTGTCTGATGGTGTCCTCTGTTATTTCTTGGAGATCCCCCCCGCCCCCCACCCCATCATCTGTTCTCATTCAGGAAATTGGTTTTATCTCCTGGTTTAAGTTTTAAAATTTTCTTTGCTTTATTTCGGTGCCTTTGTGATGTTCTGCTCTATATTATGGGAAGTTCCTCTGACTTGATCGTCTAGCTGTTCTTTAGCGACATTTATTTTCTCTCTCACTTTTAAGAATTGCCCTGCTCCTGTTCTCATTTCACGTATGAACCATCATCTGTTTCTGAGAAGGATAATGAGACTGTATTTTGAAGTTTTCCTTTCTCCCTACATTGACTCTATTACCCGCCAGTTTTTTTGTGTTTTTCTGTCTTTTGTACTAGAGTCACAGTTTAAATTTCTGGTTATTTTTGGCTTTTTGTTTGTATTTAAGGGTGAGCCACTAAAAAGCCAATGGAAGTTTTATGTGGGGGGGGGGGCTATTGAATGATAGACTTCACTGTAGGGTAACTAGGTAGAAACCCAATATTTTGTTGGCGGGCACCCTTGTTATCAGTGTCTATAGGTCTTACTCTTGGATCTGTGAGTTTCTCTGTAAAGGAGTTTTCCAGCCTCCAGCTCAGGGATGTATAAGCTTGACTGCTGGGGTCCTGGGAGCTCAGCGGAAGTTTAGACTTTCAGTTAATCACACTGGGAATGCTTGCCTTCAGCTGCTGTTATCCTTAAAGCTAGTTCCCGTTTAGGTCTGAAAATGAAAGATATTTGTGAGACGCAGGGTTTCCCAAAAAACTCAGTATCTGTTAAGGCACTGGGGCAGAGAAACCAGGTGCCCGTGCTGGGGGAAGGAGGGGTAGAGCGGCGTCACTGCTCTGCAGACTTCTCGCTCGTCTTGATTTCAGACCCCCTTAGCAGTAGCTGTCCTGCCGGTTCCCAAAGGGCTTTTGTGATTCTTCGGCAATATTTTTGCTGGATTTTTAATTTTTCTACTTTAGCTTTCTTCTTTGTAGTGGGGCCAAGTTAGGTACTGCTATTTAGCTGGTAGTATTTTGCTAACATCATATGTTTGTTTTTATTGTCTCATTTCCAGCGCATTCTTTGGTTTTATATGCCTGGTCCTGGGGGTTCCTATGTGTTCACTCCCACTGCTGCCATCGTAGTGGAGTTTGTGGCTGGAGAGAGGCCAGTGTGGATGTTCGGTCCGCCATCTTTAATCAGAAGTCCTCAACCAGTTGTAGACTGTTGTTGAGCTCTGTCTCCTTGAGACTCTCACCCAGTTGTCTGACTTACGAGGTTTCCTTTTTTCCTTCTGTCGTTTGTTTTTGGTAATGAAAACGCAAAATGTATTGTGCAGATAAAAGGAGGGTTGGGTCTTGGGATTGCCGGTTGTTGTATCTGTGGATGGTGTTCTAAACTGATGACTAACAAGTTCTTTCTTCCTTTGCTTCTCGACCTACATACTTTTAACCTTAAAACATTCAAGAACAATGGCACATGGACATCCAAGGAAATGAGTCATCTCTGATTTATTAATGTGTGTGTGTGTGCAGCCCACTCAGACGATGTACGTGGTGTATGTCTAGGCTTTAGATAAGTTGTGGTGACACTTTTGCTCTGTATTCTTTGTTTCATTAGCAAAGTAACACAACCTTTTTTTCCCAGGGGATGTTCATGACTATGTGTATGTGGTGTGTATTCGTTTTTTGAACAGTTGCACACGGACAAGAAGCAGATCAGCGTCGGCTTCATTGGCTATCCAAATGTCGGCAAGAGCTCTGTGATAAACACATTGCGGTCCAAGAAGGTCTGCAGTGTGGCCCCCATCGCAGGTGAAACAAAGGTACGTCCGGCTCCAGGGGGTCTTATTTACGTCTCCATATTTTACTTCCATGGAGGGTGGTTGTTGAGGCCACAGAGATTTCTGTCTACTCGTCTTGAATGAAGGCCACCATTGAGAGTTTGGTCTCCATAGGATAGTTTGGAATGTACCAGAGTTGTCTCTGCCCACTTGGGTCAGACTGAGAGTACTTTGTATGTCACTGTGCGCCTTTGGCACGATCTGGGAGGTGCCGTTCACGTTAAGTCCGTTTTAAGTTGTCACTCCAGCCTTTTTCTTTGACAAGCAAAACGAACCCGAGACTGTTTGGTCCCCGGATTATGAAAGGAAACTCAGTGTTGTGGTAGATTCTGGCCGTGGGGACAGGCCCTGAAGCGCAGTGTCTGGGGAGCGGCGCGGTTGTGCTGAAAGAGGAGGAGTCACCCAGGACTAAGATGCGGAGAGTACTTTGAAAAATCAGGCAGAGGCTGACTTGGTATTACGTGCCTTACCGTACACTCTGTGCTGGTGGAAACGGTAGTTTATACTTCGTGGAAGCCCCTCGTGCGTGGCGCGAGTAGAGGGGAGACTTTGTAGCCTTGTGAGGTGAGCCTGAGTGTTTGACCCGGTTCGGGGGTCGTCTCTGGCCTCTGACCGCAGGTGTGGCAGTACATCACCTTGATGCGTCGGATATTCCTTATCGACTGTCCAGGCGTTGTTTACCCTTCGGAAGACTCGGAGACAGACATTGTGCTGAAAGGAGTGGTGAGTATTTTTGGTCCTGACGGGCTCTTTGCCTTCTGTGGGGGGCATTCTGTGGGGGGCATTCTGTGGGGGGATTTCGGATACCTTTGCGTTTCACTCACTGGGAAGGCAGTTTGGGGTCAGCCCGTCTGGACAGACTTTAGGAACACGACGCTCTGCAGGGCGGCCTCTCCATTCCACCAAAGGCTGCTTGGGGAGGCTGTGCAGCCGCGGGCAGATCTGCTCAGTGTCATCACACAGCCGAGTTTGTAGTTTACACACGGGACCCAGAGGGAAGCAGGGCCTGTTTATGTTTAGCGATCATTCATCTTCGAGGGTTTTATGGGCTGAGTCATTTTGGAACTCAGGCGTTTCCTCACTTGTTTCTGAATATGTCCAGAACCTTTAAATGGCTCCACTTAACCTTAGCCAGGGCTGCTGGCCATACATCCTGTGCACATTCCTCCCCGCTTTCCTTAAACTGTCAGATTCTCTTCGTGTCCTGGGATTGGCAGGCTTTCCCCGTTTCTACAAGTGAGTAGCACGAGACGGTCCAACTTGAGATTGCTTGCGGAGCCACATAGTTCGTTTGTGGCGAGCGGGGATCGGTGCCGAGTCCTGGGCTCCGTGGCGGTGGCTGGCGTGCAGGGGCCTTTCAGCCGACCGCGGCTGGCCGCCTCGGAGACCCGCCCTGCCGGCCTCCCCTTCTGCGGTGTTGATATCTATTTTCAGATAGTGTTACAAATCTGCTTCCATATAAAATCTATAAGGCAGAAATTTCCTGTTAATGTCTAGGTTCAAGTTGAAAAAATAAAGACTCCTGAAGACCACATTGGTGCTGTGCTTGAACGAGCAAAGCCGGAATATATCAGCAAGACATACAAGATTGATTCTTGGGAGAATGCTGAGGACTTTCTTGAGAAGCTGGCGTTCCAGACTGGGAAGTTACTGAAGGTGAGCGAGGGTTTGTGAGAAGGTAGACCAGGATGGCAGACGTGTGTGTGGGCTTCTTTTGTGTTTTTTTTGGGAGAGGGGTTGTTTGTTCATTTTAAAGGTTTTATTTTTAAGTACACCCAGCGTGGGGCTTGAACTCACAACCCTGAGACCAAGAGTCTCATGCTCCACCGACTGAGCCGGCCAGGCGCCCTGGACCTTCTTTTGTATGTGTTGTGTGAGCGGTACGAAACTTGGCAAGCAGGCGGTGATGAACAACTAGGGCGGCTGAAATGCCTCCATGCTGGGAGGTGGTTTTGTTCTTTGAATGTAACGGGGAGTCTTTCTGTGATATTTCAGGGTGGAGAGCCCGACTTGCAGACTGTGGGTAAGATGGTTCTCAATGACTGGCAGAGGGGCCGGATTCCTTTCTTTGTCAAGCCACCCAATGCGGAGCCCCCTGCAGCCTCCCAGGTAAGAGAACAGGATGGGCCCATCTTCTGGAAAGTGTGGTTACTGACCTAGGCATGGTGCCTTTGATTGTCTTCCTTTATGGAGCACCTGTTTTCTTTGGGGTGTTTCCCTCCACTGTCTCCCATCCCCTAGAGCCGTTGCTATGACCTTGTCAGGGGTGGCATTTGGAGACCGGAAGGTGGGTCTTTGATAGAAGACCAAGTCTAAACACCAGTCTTTAGGGCCTTGAACAAAGAGGGCTCTAACTGTAAGTGCTCTTCTGATCCTGTTCCTTATGCACGAGGACCAGAGGCATTTCCGGGATTGACTTAACATTCACTTGTTAGGCCCAACCAAGTGGCAGGCACAGGGGATGTAGGAATAAATAACACAGCCCTTGCCCTCAAGAAGCTCGTAATCAGGTGGGAAAGGAGAGTGGTACAGTTTAAAGCCAGGGAAAGAAGCCTTAGATTTGGGGCCTGTGGGCTGGATTGAGACGCTTCCCTTCTGTTGTGTTTCCCTACCCCTGGCAGTGGACTGCCACAAGGCTCCAGCTGTGGCCCTTTGCTTTTCTATTTCTAGGCTCTTTTTCAGAGCTCTGCCAAGCCTTTGGAAGAGGTGGCTTTAAGTTTCGCTTCCATGCTAATGCTTTGGGTTTGCATCGTTCTGGTTCCCTCTTAGCTGAACTCTGTTCCCAGAGTTTCAGTTATCAGTTAGAAACTTCCAGTTGCATATTTTCTCCAGCAATTCAGAGTCCGTGTACCTGAAACGGATGTTAACTCCCCCCCCCAAAACCCCTCAAGCAGCCAAAAAAAACTAAACCCTATCGTTTCCCATCTTCTTTGTGTGTTAAGTCATTCCTTCATTGATTCATCCCTTCAGCGCCGGTGTGCAGAGGATCCCGTGTGCCGGGCGCTCTGCTGGGCACTGGCGGTACTACAGGGGAAGCCGGGAGTCCCTGCCTCTTGCACTTCTGTATCTGCGGGTGCTCTGATACCAAATGCATTTCGCCTCTCCATACCAGTCCTGCAATGCTCTGACACCAGTTGGGTGTCCAGTAATTCTGTTCAATTCTGACCCTACCTCCAAGAGTTAGCAGACCCCCGGGTTAAGGGTTCAGTCCCACAAGATGGCCCCCACTTCAGAGGCCAGCTGCAAATGGAGTTCCCAAGTCCCCACACCTCTGCCTAGCCAGCTACAAATTCAGAGGTTCTCAGGTTTGACAATTTGCTAAAACGACTACTAGAACTCAGAAAAGTGGTTTATGATGGCCACTTTATTTTAGAGGTTGCAGTTCAGGAACAGCCGAATGGAAGAGATGCGTGGGGCCAGGTGTGGGATTGTGGGTGGCACATCGGTTATTTCAACCCAGAAGCTCCCCAGACCCTATCCTTCAGGGCTTCTCACGGAGGTTCCGTTATTTTGGCCTGATTGATGAAAGTATTGGCTATCGGTTATCGAACTCCATCGCTAGCCCTCTCATCAATGCTGGGGCCTTCTGGTCCAGCCCCTGTTCTGAAGTGAGGCTCTACCATGAGTATCTCACCAGCATAAGCTCCGGGGTGGTGGAAAGGGGCTTGTTATGAAAAACGACAGGTGCCCCTTTTTTACTTAGGAGATACCAAGGGGTTTAGAGCTCTTGTGCCAAGACCAAACATACATTCTGACACTACAGGGAGACGGACAGTAAACAGATCAATAGAGAATGTCAGGAAGCACTGCTTACTGTGAGGAAGACAAAACCAGGGTAAGGGGCTTGGGAGATGGAGAGGAGTGCTCTCGTACGTGGGGTGGGTGGGAGTGGCCTCAGAGGAACTGACATTTTGGCAGAGACCTTAAAGGTATGAGGCAGAAGCCGAGTGGCTGTCTTGAGGGGAGTGTGGGACGGGCAAAGGCTGCGGCTTGCCCAGAGCACCCGGGGCGGGAGCCTGCCTGCTGTGATCTGAGAGCTGCGAGGACGTCATGGGGCTGGACCAAGGCACGAGTGGGGGGAGGCGTGGTGGGAAGCCCGTGGGTGTGAGGAAGGAGGAGGTGTGGCAGGGTCTGTTGTGACCTTGTGTGCACAGGTGGGGTTATCTTGATCTCTTCCTCCACGTGTGGTCGTTGTGTTTGAGATCATTAGTTTCCCCAGGCTGTGATTTTATTCTTTTTGGTAGTGGCTGAAACTCTTCCACAATCCAAAAGCTAAAAACTTAGCTTCAGAAAAAGGTATAAAAATGTACCTACAAATTTTGTATACAATTCCCTGAATTTTCTGGATTCCTGATTTAATGAACACTTTGTGTAGCCACTCTTGCCTTCAGAAACTCACCCAAGTTCCGTGAATCTCAGTTGCAAGGATAAAATACTACACATGCGAAGTGCCGGGAGAAAGCCTGGCACACACTTCTCCTTCACTGTGACCTCACAGAGGCGGGTCGTTTCCGTGGCCCCCAATTCACGTGGCTCCTTCTGGCCTCTCCTCGCCAGCTTCCCTCCTCTTGGTCACACCTTCCCTCCAGGGCCCTCCCCTGCGCCCCCCGCTTAGTGCTCTGTTTTCCCTCTGGGGCAGTTGTGTGCGCTGCTCGCGGGTGTCCCTATCTTCCATGCCTTCCCCTCCACGGGGAGGGTGGGGGGAGTTGGCAGCTCTGTGGGCCACGGCGGCCCCTCAGCGTGGGCTCGTCCTTCGGACCCGCAGCTGAATGCCTCTGATGCCTGAGTAGCGGCTTCCGGGTGTGATGCGCCTCGGCCTACAGGGGACGGGACTCCAGGGTGGGGGCGTTGCGCTCTCTCCCTCGGTCCCGAGAAGAGGACTGCCTCCTCTAAGAGCAGGCTGTCAGTTCAGAAATGGTTTTTATTTTCTGATCCCGTTTCTCTCCACCACCTGCCCCCCTCTTTGGCCTGAATAGCTCCCATCCTCCTCGTCTTCGGACGTTGCCGCAGAAACAAGCCAGAGGAGTGCAGAAGAGGAAGTCGCAGATACTGTAGCTGAAGCCTCGGAGTCTGTCACTGAGAAGGAAAAAGAGAACAGTCGCTGTGACACTGACTCAGAAATGCAGCAGATCCTGGCACGGGTTCGGCAAAACTTCGGCAAAATCAACGTCATGCCTCAGTTTTCCGGGGATGACCTGGTCCCTCTGGAGATGTCCGATATCGACGACGAGCTTGAGAGCTTTTCCGACGAGCAGGAGGAGGAGGGACAGGAGCAACCGGGAGACGAGGACGAGGAGTCTTGCCTGGAGCCCCCGGAAGCGCACGCAGGAAATGACACCAAGGCGGTTATTAAAGCGCTGGATGAAAAGATTGCTAAATATCAGAAGTTTTTAAACAAAGCCAAAGCCAAGAAGTTTTCAGCAGTCAGGTAGTATCCTCATCTTCCCTCAAATTGTGGTTTGTGCGTTCCTTTCTGAGACACTTGCCAAGAGGACTGGAGCTGTATTTTTTTAAAGATTTTATTCATTTGGCAGAAACACAGCGAGAGAGGGAACACAAGCAGGGGGAGTGGGAGAGGGAAAAGCAGGCTTCCCTCTGAGCAGGGAGCCCGATGCGGGACTCGATCCCAGGACCCCAGGATCATGACCTGAGCCGAAGGCAGATGCTTAACAACTGAGCCACCCAGGCACCCCTGGAGCAGTATTTTTGTGGGAGGTGGAAGGGAGTTATTGCCACTTTTTAAAAAAGTGATCTGTATACAGTCTCTGAGCTGCAGCTCCCTGAAGTAAGAGCAGCTTAGGTCCGCCTCTGACAAAGGCCCAGGGAGCTGCCGGAACTGTGGGGCGTCGCCACCTGCCAGCGGGCTGGGGAGGCAGCCGCGTGAAGGGGGTGGCGTTCTGCAGTCCGCAGTGCGGTCCCTGCCCCCCGGGCTGGCACGGGATTTGGGCAGCTGAGGGGAGTGATGGGCAGCCTTGTTACTGGGCTTTTCTGTTGCAGAATATCCAAGGGACTGAGTGAAAAGGTTTTTGCAAAATCTGAAGAACAAGCAGCTGCGGAAGAAGTTGTAGAAGACACAGGCAAAGGTAAATAGTCAAACCGCTCAGCCGCCGTGTGCGTCTTCAGAACTGCGGGAGACGTAACTTTCTACACTTGGAGGTTGTGCTGTCGTCCGCACAGGTGCTTCTCATTGCTGGCAGATGACCCCGTTCCGTATACTTTTTGTCGTATAGCTTTTCATTCTGCACATTTCTTGGGATTAACTCAGGAAGCTTCCTGTAAAAAGAGTATGTTAGTAACTTTAGAAATATAGGGGTGGGTCAGCCAGATTTTTTTGTGGGAGGCGGGACGTCCGGTCAGGTATCTGTTCTTTACTCCACTGGACTTGCAACTACTATGTGAAAAGTGTGTTTCCGTGGGCCCTCTGGCTTGGTGCCCTCCTGGCCTCATCCTGCTTTCCTCTGCACTGTGCCCGCCACACTCCATGCACACTGGCCTTCTTCCTCTAACACATCAAGCTCATTCCCACCTTAGCATTCACAGACAGGTTTTGGAGAGAAAATTCCCGTCTCTTTTCTGTGTGTTCGTGTGTTGTGTTTCCAGCACCTACCAAAAAGGGAAAGAAGAGGAAGGCACAGAGGGAAGAGGACCATTCAAACAAAACTCGCAGGATGCTTACATCTAAGGAAGTACGTGGTTTTGGTCTTAAACATCACCCAGGACGTAGAGGGGAGAAATTCATTTCCTAGGAGACACTCTTTCCAGAACTGATGGTCTGGAGTTGAATTCTCAGAGCTCCAGTCCTAGGTGACCTAGTTGAGATCAGTTCAATAGGGTCAAGAGTTGGCCCAGTGGATGAAGGTCCTTGAGTTCTCCCTCGCTGTCCTCAAACATGTGGACTACCCTCTAGAAGGGTCCGCTGGTTTTCTGTGGCCTGCTAGTTTTCCGTGGTGAGCAGAGCTGTGTAGGCAGATGGATCCCTGCCCTCAGCTTTGTAACTGGGCTCATCAGAGCTGGGGTGGGCCCGCCTGGGAAGGGAAGAGCTTGTTACTGGAAGTGTTCACCCTTAGACAGAGGACCACGTGTCAGGAGTATGGTAGAAAAGATTCCAGCATGGAGGACAGCTGGACCAAACGACAGTCTAGGGCGTGGCGCCGTCGTAAGTTACCGTGGACGGCCACACTTGGGTCGTGAGGGGGGCCCTTTCTTGTTACTAGTGCTGCTTCTAGTACTTGGGGGAGCAGCACAGGAAGGGAGCACAGAGAAATGGAGGCCTATTCTGTGACTTCTCTGTGATTGGGTTTTTGGTCTTTTGTTTTTGTTCTTTTTTGTCGTTGTTTACAGCGGAGGCGAGCCGCACGGCAGCAGCAGCCCAGGAAAGTTGGTGTACGCTACTATGAAACACACAACGTGAAAAATAGGAACAGGAACAGAAAGAAGACTAATGACTCAGACGGACAGAAACACAAACACAAAAAGTTCAAACATAAGCAGTAACGTTTTAAAAGTTTATTAAATTATACAAAAATATGCAGTTAGAAACTGTGTTCCTTTTCTTCATGCCCAGTTGGCATTTCTGAGGCCATGATGCATTTGTTCTGAGGTTTGACAGCTGAAACCCTTCACTGGTGCCGGTGAAAATGAAGTCCCTACACCCCCAAGGCTTTAGGGAGGGACTGGGGTCCGGTGGCACTTCGGACACATAAAGGAGCCCTTAGTTCCTCCAGAGGGTAACCATGGCATGCAGATCTCTGACAGAGATGAGGTCTACAGAATGGAAAGGGTGGAATTTCTTTTATACTGGCAAGTAGTTTGAAACAGAAACGTGAAAAGATCTCAAGGATGTAGTGTACATGGCCTAGGCTTTAAAATGAGGGGAAAATGCCACTTCAGCTGTCCCTCCGTGAGTCTGTTANTAGAAACGTGAAAAGAAGATCTCAAGGATGTAGTGTACATGGCCTAGGCTTTAAAATGAGGGGAAAATGCCACTTCAGCTGTCCCTCCGTGAGTCTGTTAGATGGACGCAGTCAGGACATGGGTGCTTTACTGCCAAGGAGTCCCGGAACTAGCACATCTCAGTGAACAGAGTTCTTTCCCAGGAACATGGCAGCCCAGACAGGTGATTTTAGTGGAGCCCTANACTCAGCACATCTCAGTGAACAGAGTTCTTTCCCAGGAACATGGCAGCCCAGACAGGTGATTTTAGTGGAGCCCTAGCATGCCTCAGGACACCTGGACAGGGGGTAAAAGCTGGCTTCCAATCTGAGAGGAGAGAGACATGGGCATGTTTGACTCGGAATACAGCTCTTCTTGTTGGACTGCCCTTCTCCCAGGGAGCCTTGGAGCCTTAACAGGGACGAGCCCCACTAAGGAGGGTCCTTCTTGGCACCTCCTCGGGGGAACACCGAGCAGCTTGAGGCACTCCGGCCACGCAGACACGTTCGTGCCTTCCTAGGTATGTTCCTCGTGCAATCTGAATGACGGGTGTGAGTCACCCATCTTGCTGAGCTAGCCCACCCTGGACGGCCTTAAATGAGAGGTCTGCGTCGCTCACTTACTCTTCTGGGTCTGCGAAACCAGGAGCAGCCGTGGGCCTCTGAACTGAGTTTAACTCCGGAGGGGTAGTAAAATGCAGTCTACAGGCCGTAGCCTGATCGTTAATAGTTAGAGCTGCGTGTGAGGTTTGGGGACCTCTCCAGTTGTTCACTAAGCATAGTTAGAGGGGCATAGGGTCAGGGTGTGATTTTCTGCAGAATAAGATGAACAAACCAAATCAGGGCTCCTGAGGCGCAGGCAGCTCCTAGTGGACCTCGTGACGTGTGTGCCTTCCCAGCAAACATTTACTTTCTCGGAAGCCGTGGCTTTGACTCCGCCATTGCTGTTTCACCTGGGCAGTCTGAAACTAGGGAAGGGGGTGTGGTGGCCTTGGTGGGCAGGGGTAAAATGACCTAGTATAAACGCAGAACTCCAGCATGAGTCCCTAGAACCGCACTGGGGTGGGGGATGGTGAGAGACCTCAAGGGATAGACTGAGGCCATAGCAGCCCACGATCAGGTACAACATACGTCATGGACCAGAAGTGGGACAGGAAGGTGGCTCATGTGGCTAGAAGTAATGCGTAGTATGGAGCAGTGGCGGGAAGGCAGTTTGTTCACCTGCTAGGATATGGCAGGAAGCCTTACTTTCCGAGCTGGCCAATCCCAAGGTTGGTCACATACAGACACTGGGCTGCAGCACCTTCCACTGCCCAGCGAGGAGCCTGGCTGCCAGACCTAAGTGTTCGTGCCATTCGGGCAATGTGTGGCTTCTGACACACATGTAGGTGGGGCTGGGGGGGTCCGGGGAGGGTAGGGCCCGTTCACTCAGGAAACTAGCTTTTTTTTTATTACAATGGGCTTAGGATGGGGTAGCAGTGCTCGCTGAGACCCATGTGGAAGTGATCACTTCTTTGGTGCAATAATGCCTTCCAGTTGGGCCTGAGAAACAAAAACAAACTCCATTAATATTTGAAGCTTGCAGCCTTTAGCGGAGAGGTGATAAAGTCCCCAGGAAGAATCCAGTGCTGCCCCGCCAAGTGTTTTTCCCCTCATTCCCCATTCCATATTTCATAGATTAGCTGGTTTTGGGCTTGGCATCCAGTCTTGCTACATTAGGAGAAACCAGAGCTGTCCTGATTTCCATACAATAATGGTTCCGCGTATAATATAAAGCACTGGAAAGGAAATTGAATAAAAGTTGGTGAAATAGTGGTTTTTCATGGCTCAGATTTCAGGCCTGAAATGCTAAGGTAAACATCTGGCTTTCTGCTTCAGGATCCTGGGAGCTCTGTGCTGGGACGAGAGGTTTGGGAAACAGCCATTTTTCAGCCACCGAGACAACTTGACACCCAATTAGAGAAAATTGCTACCAGGAAGTAGGGAGCTGTCCATCTTGTATGTAAAGCTTAAGACACTTGGGAGTTATTTACTCAGCTCCTCCGGCAGCCAGTAAAGTAATTTACTATCATGGTGTGTGGACAGATCTTTAAGTAGGTCCATCCTGGGGACTGCAAGCACTGCTTTATTTGCAGTGCAGCTTGGAGCCAATAAAAATAACTCACTTCTAAAGAGCCCTTCACCCTGGGGATGACAAGGTTGCTTGTAAATGTTAGAAAGATGCCAAGGTATTCTGCTTTGCTCCTGCTGCTGGTACCATAAGAGGAACTGAGGAACTCGGGCTTAAGATAAAGGAACACGGCAGATAAGGCATGCGGCTTCAGAAGCTGCTAAGTAAACAGATTCATGTCTGGCTGTGAAGTTTCTAGCTTTTCTTTGTTAAACTCAGCAACAGGAAAATCTGTCATCCTGCCCCAGCAGTTCATACAAGCCCTTCTTTAGCTCAAGTGCCTGTCCTTGCTGAAACCCCAAGAAGCCCGCCAATCACAAGAATGTAAGCTTTCCATGAGACTGGGAGGGAAGGGAGAGAACGTCCAGGGGCGCCTCTGGCCAGGGCCATCACTACACATCAACAGGTCCCATATCTAGAACAATGGTTCTCGAACTTCAGCGAGCACCAGAATCGCCTGCAGACCTTGTTAGGTTGTTGGGCTCCAACCTCAACGTTTCTGATTCAGTAGATGTGGAATGGGCCCACTAATTTGTATTTCTAAGAGTTCCCAGGTGATGATGCTGGTCTGGGGCCCAGCCTTAGAGAACCTTCAGATCCCATAGAGAGCCTGGAATTTCAGACGCCTGGTCCTGCTTCGGCTCAGCTGGATAGAAGTAAACCACTGGCAAAGGGACTTTGAGGAAAAACACCTACATTGAGTTCCTCTGACCACACACCTGGGGGAGGCTCCTAATTTGAAATGGTTCTTCCCTCTCAAAGGGCCCTCCCTGCCCACCCCAAATGCCATGCCTCAGAGGGGCTGCAGGCGGGAAAGCCCTCCCCTAAATGCCTGCTGAAGAGATCCAGCCCACACTAGGAAGGCTCCAAAACACCAGCTGTCATGGGACAGAAGTTCCATTTTCTGCCATATCCACTTCTCCTGGAGGATGGGCGACTTTTTTCCAAGGGGAAAAACCCCTCCACCAGAGAGCGGGGCTGAGGTGTTGTGGGAATTCAGAGCCAGATGGATGGAGAAGCTGCATAATGGACCCTCACCCCGCCCCCACATCAGCTCCCTTTACTTCTTGGCAGGACGCGTGGACAAGTACGCTGAATCCTCTAGGAAATGGAGCCGCCGCCTGGCCCCCGCGTGGCTGGGGGGGGGGCAGCAGGCAGGAGCCCCTCCACCTGTGCCTGCCGTGGGGGAGGCTTGGGGGGGCCCACCTTCAGCTGCTGATTCGTCCGCTTGAGGAACTGAATCTCCTCGTTGTGCTTCTTCTCCTCCACCAGTCTCCTCTCGATCTCCCGCTTCTCGGTGGCCTCACACTTGGCCTTCTGCTCGTTCGCTTGCCTCTCCAAATCTCTCTTTTCTGTTTCCAGTTCTGCAATCTGAGGACAGAAACTCCGGTCATCCTGGGACGCTGCCAAGAGGACTGGGCGGTGTGAGTGCTTGGGTGGAGGGGACCCGGGACACAGCTGTGCAACCCGACATTGCCAGGGTCTGTGCTGCCACCCAGTGGGAGGTCAGTGACTGGCATGGCACATCCGTGAGGAGTGGGCTCTGCCGGCACCAGGCTGGCCAGCACACTCTGAACCCAGGGGTCCCCACAGACGGGAGGGCCAGGACACCCTCAGAGGGCAGAATTTCATCTGGAATGACAACCCTGTGGCCCTGAGATTGACAGAAGGGTTCACAGAGGGCTGAAGCCTCGTGGTCAACCCCACTCACTTTCCTCTCCATGTCTGACTTCCCCTGTTCGGCCTGCAGGGCCTTCCTCATGCCGAAGGCCACGCTGCTCTCATACAAGGTCTGGTAGGCGGCAATGGTCATGCGGATCTCGTCCCGGACTCGCAGCAATAGCAGCCCCCTCTCCGCACAGTTGATGGTGACCTCCCGGATCAGCTCGTCTTCCAAAGCGCGCACACAATGAGTTCAGGAGGGCAGGTGGGAGGGAACCGCGCCACGTCTGTGGCTCACCACCCTTCCTACTGGGGACGGTGCAGCGTGTGTCTTCCCCACTTGGAGACAGAGGCCCCAGGAGCCTTGCCAGACAGCCACTGCTCTGAATTTGGTGCTTTGGAGGACAGGCAGTCGGCAAGCCCAGGGCAGAGGGAGACCGGAGCCCTCGGGTTTGCTTGTAGCCAGGAGGCCCCTCTGAGCCCCCCTCAGGTAGAAACCCCAGGGTCCTAGCCAGAGAAATCTGACTTTCCAGTTTGAGGATGGTGGCTACTTTAAAGCAGCTGGGAACTCCTGTGTGCCCCTTTGGTTGGACGGGCTGGGGGCTGCAAACAGTAGGAATCAGAGCTTGCCTACCCATCTCTTCCATAGATGCTGACGTGGCAAGCAAACCATAATCATCCTCAGACTGAAGGGAGCCTGCTGGCCGCAGGGTTTGGTGGCAGTCTGAATGTCAGAGTCCACACGGGCCAGTGAGTTTGGGCTGGGGGACAGCCATTTGACACTATCACTTAAATCTTTTGTGATTGTCGGTTAATAGCACATTATCCTGAAATATTTTTCTGGGCCAAGGGCTGAATGTTGATGGATGGATATAAATACAGAACATTAATCTTTCTGATTAAAAATCTAATAGGCTTTTTATCTAAAAAAATACTTAAAAAAAAGATTTAAAACGGAAGTTCTCGTCTTCAAACATTTGCTAAGAGGTTAGGAACCAGGTGGCCAGGTCGGCTGGCAGATGAGGGGACATTCAGGAGTTCCTGGGGCGGGGGGCAGGGAGGGGGAGACAAGACGATTCCAGGATGCGGTGGGCTTCAGCTCAGGGATACTCAGAGCCTGGGTGTGTGCTCAAGGGGAAGGTAGGAGGTAGGAGAGCACTGCATGTCCCCCCAAACCCAGCCCGCGCCAGGTCACCCACCGAAACACTGCGAGTAGAGCTCCCTGCGCACGGGGCAGATGCCGGTCTCCCTGGCCTGGCGCTGCTGCAGCTTCAGGTCCAGCTGCTCCTGCAGATGTACCACGTCCATCCTGGTGCTGGGAGTGCTGGACACCTGCTGGATCCAGAGCTGCGTGTCCTCCACCCACTCCCTACGGTGCAGACACAGCCAGGCTGAGCAAACCCCCAGCTAGCGGGGCCTCGGATGTGAGCAGAGACGGCCCCTTGGGTTCTCTGCCTGAGCAGGAACAAGGGGCAGCTCTGTCACCCACCCACCAGAATCTTCCATCCCTCTCTCCTCCTTGGGGAGTGTGGGGCTCCACAGCCACACCCACTAAGCCACCTCCACGGGGCCTCTACCTCGGAGCGGGGCAATCTCTACCCTCCTATGGCTCTCTGTGAAATTATCACCCATGTTCCAGATCTTACCCTCCTAATGAGTTGAGGACAGATTCATGGGCCTTGTTGCTTGATTGGAACAGAAGGCCCAGTGAGAATTTCCCACTGATTTGTGCGGTGGGAGACACAGGGCATCATAAACCTTGTGCCAGGCAGAAAGGGACAAATGTGTGCAGTGGGGAGCTTCCTGAAGGCATGCGCCTATGTGGTCCCCTCCCCGCTCTCCCCTTCCTCCACCCCCCAGTAAACCTTGTGTTAGAGGCATGGCCAGGTTCTAGAATCACAAGGAGGGAGCCTGAGGGTAGAATCACCATGGGGAGAGGATTTCCATTTATTGACAGGAGGGAATCACCTGAAAAATCACCCCTCCCTTCTTTGACTTCCATCTCGGATGAGACTGTAGTCACTCTTTTCATCACAGCCTTAGAAACTGTGCTGTCAACTTATTATATAAAGATAGTTGACAAAGCATGTCAGATAGTGATACACGTGGCTGCAGAAGCAAGGAGCAGGTAAGGGGATGGTGAAGAAGGGAGAAGGTGCTCTTTTACAAGGATTCTCAAGGAAGACCCCCCTTGAGGAAACCACGTTTGAGCAAGACCTGAGTAAAGAGACGGAAGGGAATGAGGTGGACATCGGGGGATGAGTATCCTTGGCAGTAGGAACAGTCTTCAAGGCCCTGAGGTGGAAGTGTGATGGAAGTATTCCAGAGACAGTGAGCAGAGGCCCCTGTGGCATCAGCACACTGAACAAGAAGGAGAATAATGGGAGACGAGATCATGGATATACGAGGGGCCACATCGTACCAACTCTTGTAGGTCATTGTAAGGACTTTGGATTTTAGTCGGGGTGACACAGGAAGCCATTAAAGTGTTCCTGGTGGAAGACTGGCATGGTCTGGCTTAGGATTTCAGGGCTGTTTGGAGAATAGATTGTAGGGGCAAAGAATGGAAGCAAGGTTTTCAGATAGGAGGCCACTGTAGGTGACAAACAGTGACGAGGAACAAAATGGTAGAAGCAGAGGGGGGTGGAAAGTGGTTAGATTTGGGATATAAATTTGAAGGAGGAGCCAAAATACTTGGATGAAGGATAGGACGTGTGATGTGAGAGATCAAAAGGAATGAAGGGTGGCCTGAGCCACGAGTAGAAAGGAGAAGAGTGGGGATGAGTAGGTTGGGAAAGGGGCACATCGTGATTTAGTGTGGACGTGCTGAGTTTGAGATGCCCAGGAGACACCTTCATGAAGATAATGAGGAAGCAGTAAAATATATGGGTCTGGACTTTAGAGGAAAGGACAGGGCTGCAAAGACACATTTGGGAGCCATCAGCATGTAGATGGTATTTAAAGCCATGAGCCTGGGTTTGAGCACTCAGGAAAAGAGGAGGATAGAGAGGAGGTCTCGCCCCACCCTTCCGGGATCCAGCCATCTGTAAGCTCTAGGAGTTCTGGGATGCTGGGCGGAAATCCTGGCCAGGAACAGAGACAGGGTGCCTCTTCCTACATTCCAGTTCTGGGATGCAAAGCCTGGTTCTCCCAGCCGCTGCTCCTATGTTTTTACCTTGGGGGTAGAATGGCATTCAAGATTTCTTCTGCCTGCTTTGTAGGATCTGGGACACAAGAAGTTGAGGGGAGCTTGGTCTTTGGTGGCTGTGGGAGTGGACCGGAGGGTCCAGGCTGGTGGGGGCTGACTTTCAGTGGCCGTGCCTGAGAAGAATGGACAAGTTAGGGCAGGAGGTGATTCAGACACTAAACTCCACATATCCAAGCCCTCTGGGTTGCTGCCCCAGGTCTTCTAAACACCCCTCCCCTCTTCCCAGCTCACTTTCCCCGTCTCTCTTCTCAGAAGTTAAGTCTCGCCTGAAGGAAATCATGAAGAGCCTCTGGTCCCACCCTAGCCCAAGGCCTGTATCTCCTGGAACCAACGTTTCTGGCACGGGTGCTCAGCCCTCTAGTGATGGAGGGAACAATCACTACCAGATCTATTCTTGGACCAGCCTACTGTGAAAAAGAGTGAGCCCCATCTATCTCTGCGAGTTCTTTCCTCATCCTAAATCTGCCCTCTGGGGTTACCCATCTGGGCTTTCTTGTACTGCTCTCCCATCTTCCTTCCCAATTCCCTTTGCTCCCAGTTGCGGCAGCCTACGTCTCTCGGGACCCCAGATCCTCATCGCAGGGATCTTTCCCCATCGGAGCTTCCGGGCTCTCCCGCCCCGTGAGACCCGTCCTTACTTTGGGGCTCCGCTTTTCCGTATTCCGGCTCACCAACACCGGAGTGTCATACTTGAGCAGAGAGTCCGCAGGGGGGATCATGGCGGCGACGGGGATAGTAGCCCGGCGGCTGCCCCTCGAGTGTGCGCCTTGTTTGCCGTCACCATGGAAACTTCCTCTCCCTTCCTCGTGGCCTGGGCGGGGCTTCGGAGTGGGGCGGGGCCAGCAGCACGAGTTTCCGCTCAGCCTGCGTGAAAAATTCTCCTGGTGCTTACCTTATCAGGGTTCCTGCTCACCGGGTCGCTTTGATACTCTTGGACAGGCAAAACAGAAGTTCGAGTCCCTGCGCTGCATCTCGCTCGCAATTTGAATGAGGTGGCAGGTCACCTTCGCTGACCCCCAATTTTGTCACCTGCAAAAGGGGAATCATGTGACTTCTCAGTGAAGGCTTGGAGAAGATTCCCAGAGGAAGGCATCTGGAATTCCCAGGCTTTATTTATTTATTTTAAAGATTTTTATTTATTTATTTATTTGACAGAGAGACAGCCAGCAAGAGAGAGAACACAAGCAGCGGGAGTGGGAGAAGCAGGCTCCCAGTGTAGGAGCCTGATGTGGGGCTCCATCCCAGAACACCAGGATCACGCCTTGAGCCCAAGGCAGATGTTTAACGACTGAGCCACCCAGGCGCCCCATGGAATTCCCAGGTTTTAAAAAGTGTTTTGGAGGCGCCTGGCTGGCTCAGTCAGTGGAGCGTGGGACTTTTGACCTGGGGGTAATGAGTTCGAGCCCCACCGCTGGCTGTAGAGATGACTTGAAAATAAAAAAATTTTAATTTTTTAATTAAATGTTGAAATGACAGCATAACATAAAGTTCAAGAAGAGAGGGGTTAATACTAATGACTTGCCCACGGGCTACTATGTGTGATTCCATTTCCTTCTCTCCTTAACTTCGTATTTCCAAACCTAAATGTAATCACAGTTTGCGCACCATTATTTATCCCGCTTCTTTCGTTGAACAAATCTTGTCACCGTATTTAGTAATTACTAATAACGCGGCAGCAAACAGCCTCGAGGGGAGCTTTTTCCCAGAGGTTTCTTTTTTTTTTTTTAAAGATTTTATTTATTTATTTGACAGAGATAGAGACAGCCAGTGAGAGAGGGAACACAAGCAGGGGGAGTGGGAGAGGAAGAAGCAGGCCCATAGCAGAAGAGCCTGACGTGGGACTCAATCCCATAACGCCGGGATCACGCCCTGAGCCGAAGGCAGACGCTTAACCGCTGTGCCACCCAGGCGCCCCTCCCAGAGGTTTCTTTTTGACACTTAAAACTCCCGCCGCCCGAGTCGGTCCCTACAGCCCCGCCCGCTACAGAATCGTAGTCACGTGCTCAGCTCTCCGCCGCGAGGGTTTCTGGGAGAGCGCGCACCCGGAAGCGGAAGTCTGGGGTCAAGCCCGTCATTTCCTTTAGCGAGAGGAGCGCAACTAACTCCTTTTTCCCTCGCTCGGCTCGTATCTCAGCATGAAGGAGGTAAAGAGTGAGCGGGAGCGGGGGAGCCGGCGGAGGCACCGTGATGGGGACGTGGTGGCGGCGGCAGTGGTGGTGAAGGTGAAGCAGGAACGCCTCAGCCCGGAAGCCGCGCCTCCCGCCCACCGCCGCCCGGATTCCTCCGGCGGTAGCGCGTCCCCGCCGGCCGGCGACCCGGGCCGCCCTGGTCACCGCGGGAACCGAGCCCGAGGAGGTAGCCGGTAAGTGGGAAGGCGCCCGGGATGGACTTGGGTCTGGCTCGTTGAGAAAAGACAGGGCTAGCGTCAGAAGCACACCTTGAAATGCTGCGCGCCGCAGCTTGGATTTTATCTTAAGGTGTTGGAAGTGAACCGGTCGTGCTTGTGCTAAAGAATGTTTACTCTGGTACCTGTCACTTGCGCTAAGCGCCTGATGCCTAATGGGTAGGATCCCGCTCCTTCATCTCTGTGCCCAGCTCTTGGCCGAGTACGTCAGAGCAGATAGCACTGATCGAGTTTAAATAAAAGATTTTCCCCATCTGCCTGCAAATGGAGTGCTGGCGTTGGCTTTCCAGTGATCTGCCTCCAAAGGATTCCACGTTGAGAGCCTAGGCTATCTACCTGATAGAGATTTGTAAGAAAATCGTGTCTTGCTGGACTAGTTAATTTATTCCTTCAACATAGTTTTACTGCATGCTAAAGACAGCGTTAGGTACAGGGGCCTCAAGGGTGAACAAAATAGATTGGCTTTGCCCTGGAGAAATTGATGTGCTCTAGCCTTGAGACAAAATAACAAGCAGATAAAGAAAATAGTTTCAGTTAGTAACAAGTATTAGGTTAAAGAAGAGGTTAAAACAGGAGTTTGATAGAGTTTGGAGGGAAGTGAGAGATGGCCTCTCTGAAAAGATGCCATTTGAGTTGAGACCCGAATGGTAAGAATAATCCAGTCTCGTAAAGGTCCAGGCTGAGGAAACAATTCACGCAAAGAACCCGAAGCAGAATTAGTGTGATTGTTCTAGAAATAGGGGGGAAATTGTCTAGTGATTGAGGAGAGTGGTAGGAGTGAGGTGGGAAAGGGAGGAGGTAGAGCCAGAGGACTCGTTGATGGTTTGATGTGGTTGTGGGGGAGGGCATGGGGAGCATTGGTGGTGAGAGAAAAAAGTGTCAAGGGTGTTTTCTAGGGTTTTGGCTTGAGGAACAGGGTGGGTGGTGGTACCAGTTCCTGAGATGGCAGAGATGGAGGGAGGAAAGGGTTTTGAGGGATTGGGAAGCAAGAGTTATGCTCAGTGAGAAGTCTCAGTGGGGAGCCTTGTATGTGGGTCTGGAACTCAAGGAAGATGTCAGGGCTGGAGAGGGAGGTTCCCACCTCCTTTAATGTGAAAAACAGAGCCGTTCACAAATGTGCTGTTTGTGTTAGTAGGTAAGCCTGAGTGAATTTATATGGGGGAAGGGAAATTGAGATAAAACCCTGTGTGTACCATGCTCTGGAAAGGTCCCCAGCCAAAAAGAAAAACAAGTCCTCAGGGAGAAGAAGCAAGTCTCCTCGAAGTAAGAGAAGCCGAAGCCCTCACCACTCAACAGTCAAAGTGAAACAGGTAAGTGTATTGAGATGTTTTGATACCAGGTCCAAATCTAGAACCTTCTCCTGTCATAACAAACACAAAACCGAGTGTGTTTACCTGTACCTGCGATGGGTGTTTCTAGAAACTGGGTTGGTATTTTGTTTTTTTCCCTGCTTGTTTTGTTAAACTTTTTCTTTTGAGGTAATTGTTGATTTACATTCAGTGGTTAAAAAAAATACAGAGGTATATACTCTTTACTCTGTTTTTCCCACTGGTAATGTCTTACAGAATTCCACTACAACATCAACAGGGAGAATATTGACATCGCTATAGTCAAGATACAGAACATTTCCATCACCACAAGGATCCATCATGTTGCCCTTGTGAAGTCTCACCCACTTCTCTCCCACCCTTACTCCTCAAGTCCTGGCAACTTCTAATCTGTTCTCCGTCTCTGTAATGTTGTCACTTGAAGAACTTTATGTAAATGGAATCATACGTGTAACCTTTAGGGATTGGCTTTTTTCACTCAGTACAGTTCTTTGGAAATTCACTCCGGTGGTTGTATCTGTCAGTAGCTCATTCCTTTTTATTGCTGAGTGATATTCAGTGGTGTGGATTTAACCATTTGCCCATTGAAGAACATCTGGGTCATTTCCAGTTTTTGGCTCTTATATATAAGGTTGCTCTGTAACATTTGTGTATAGGTTGTTGTGTGAACACGTCTTCATTTTTCTGGGATAAATGCCCAGGAGTGCAGTCGTTAGATTGTGTGGTAGTTGCATGCCAAACTGTGTTCCAGAGTGGCTGTATTAGTTTGCTAGGGCTTCCATAACAAAATACCACAGACTGGATAACTCAAACAACAGAAATTAATTTTTTCACAACTGTGAAGGCTGAAGTCCAAGATCAAGGTGTCAGCAGGTTTTGTTTCTCCTGAGGCCTCTTTCCTTGGCTTGCAAATGCTACCTTCTTGTCTGTGTCCTTGCATGGCTCATATCCTTGGTGTCTCTTCCTCTGCATATAAGGACACCAGTCATATTGGATTAGGGCTTTGCTGTTATCCTAACTTAATCACGTCTTTAAAGACCTTATCTCAGTAAGAAAAAACAAAAACAAAACCCCACACCTCACAAAAATGGTACATTCTAAGGATGGTGGTTGGGACCCCAACATACGAATTTTGAGGGGGACACAATTCAGTCCCTAACAGTGACTGTACCATTTTACATTCCCACCTGTATTGTGCGTGAAGCAGTTTCTCTGCATCCTTACCAGCGTTTGGTATTGACATTATTTTTTGTTTCAGCCATTCCAGTAGATGTGTGGTGATATCTCATTGTGATTTTATTTACTTTTTATTTATTTTTAATTTTAAGCAGGCTCCACGCCCATCATGGGGCTTGAACTCACGACCTTGAGATCTAGAGTCCCATGTTCTACCACCTGAGCCAGGTGCCCCTCTGATTGTGATTTCCCCTTGAGCGTCTTTTCATCTGCTTATTTGTCCTCTGTGTATCCTCTCAGGTGAAATATCTCTTCATAGTCTTTTGCCTATTTTCTACTTGGGTGGTTGTTGTTGTAGTTTTTTGGGTTTTTGTTTTTTTTTTTCTTTTCTTAACTGATGTATTTGTAGAGTTCTGTATTACTAGACCTTTTTGGGTACGTGGTTTGCAAATATTTCTCTCCAATCTGTAGTTTGTCTTTTCCTTCACTGAGCAGGGTTTTTCTGAGAGTAAAAATGTTAAGTTGTCATGAAGTCCAGTTTATCAACCTTTCCCTTAAGTTTTTTTTAATTTTTAAAAGATTTTATTTATTTGTCAGAGAGAGAGAATGCGCACAAGCAGGGGGAGCAGCAGGCAGAGGGAGAAGCAGGCTCCCCACTGAGCAAGGAGCTGGATGGGCTGGATCCCAGGGCTGGATCCCAGGATGCTGGAATCATGACCTGAGCTGAAGGCAGACACTTAACCGACTGAGCCACCCAGGCGTCCCTCCACTTTGCTTTGTATGGATTGTGCTTTCGGTGTCATATCTAAGAACTTTTTACCTAGCTCTAGATCCTGAAGATTGTTTTTTCTTCAAAGTTTTACATTTAAGTTCATGATTTATTTTGAGTTTGTTTTTATATAAGGCGTGAGCCTTGGGTTGAGGTTCATTTTTTTGCCTATGAATGTTCAGTTGCTGTGGCATCATTTCTTGAAAAGGCTGTCTTTCTTTCCTTAAATTGCTTTTGCTTCTTCGTCAAAAATCAATTGGGAATATGTGTGTGGGTTTATTTCTGCTTCTCTATTTTGTTCCATTGATCTCTGTCATTCTGCCAGTACCACACAGTCTTGATTACGGTCGCTATATAGTAAGTCTTGAAATTGGGTAGACAGATTCTTCTCATTTTCTTAAAAATTGTTTAGCTATACTAGTTTGTCTTTCCATATAAATTTAATTTTTTAATTTTTTAATTTTTTTAAGATTTTATTTATTTATTTGACAGAGAGAGACTGCCAGCGAGAGAGGGAACACAAGCAGGGGGAGTGGGAGAGGAAGAAGCAGGCTCCCTAGCAGTGAGGCCTGATGAGGGGCTCGATCCCAGAACGCCGGGATCACGCCCTGAGCCGAAGGCAGATGCTTAACGACTGAGCCACCCAGGTGCCCCCCATATAAATTTTAGAACAATCTTGTCTAATTAAAAAAAATCTTGCTAGTACTTAGGTAGAAATTGCAGGAAGCTGTATTTCGGGAAGAATTGGGTTTTTCTTGTTGTTTTTAAAGATTTTATTTATTTATTTGACAGAGCATGCGTGCACATGCAGGGGGAGCGACAGGCAGAGTGAGAGGGAGAAGCAGGCTTGCGACTGAGCAGGGAGCCCGATGCGGGGCTCAATCCCAGGATGCTGGGATTGTGACCTGAGCCGAAGGCTGTTGCTTGATTGACTGAGCCACACAGGTGCCCTGAGAACTGGCTTTTTATTATAGTAAATCTTCCAGTCCATAAACACTGTATAAGTCGTTTATTTAGGTCTTTGATTTCTTTCTTTGGCATTTGTAGTTCTTAGCATTTAAGTTCTTATATATTTTATTAGATTTACACAAAGTTTCTTCTTGGGGGGAGTGATCATAAGTGATATTTTAAATTTTAGTCCACGTGTTCATTGCTAATCTGTAGAAGTATAATTGATTTTTCTGTTTTTCTTATATCCTGTGGCCTCACTGAACTTATTTAGTCCGGGAGGGTTTTTGTAGATTTCTTGGGATTTTTTACATAGACAATCATATCTTCACATAGGGACAGTTTTATTTCTTCCTTTACAATCTCTGCATTGTATTTCCTTGTCTTACCTTATTACACTAAGTAGGACTTCCAGCACTGTGTTGAATGAGGGTACTGAGAGCAGACACCCTTGCTTTGCCCTCAAGAGAAGCATTCAGTCTTTTTAAAGAAACTCTGTGTTACAATGTGCAGATAGACAGTAAGAAAATGGATTATCCTGTTACTTTGAGAGACTATGGGCCAGCTTTTTATTATCTTAAAGATACAAAGCCAGACAGCCTTGGTGGTGTGCAGTGTGAATTGATCAGGCACTGCTTTAGCTCTCTCAGAATGCAGCTCCCAGAACCGCACCACCCAGATGAGGGCTGTCAACCATTTGTGCTGGTTTTCGTTTTTTGGTTTTTGTTTTTTTCCAGGGTAGAGCTGGCAGCTCTTTACCTGTGGTTTCTAAATGAACATTTTACAATAAATCCTGGGACTTTGAGAATGGAACTTTTCTGTGCTTATTACTGTTTTGATGTATCTTCATTTGCTTATCTATGTTAACTTCCCTCCTGACCTCAAATTATCTCTTTAAAAGCTAATTTCTGTGCATTAGTCAGCTGGAAACTTGGAAATGGCTCTTAAGCAATAGGGCTTGACAGGCAGTTGACACTAAGTGACTTTCACAGGGCTTAATCCTCAGGAGGAATGCACAGAGCCTCTGACTTAAGCATGACTTGTGCTTGCAGGCATTCTCTGAATTCACCTGAACCACCATTTAAAAAATAAATGTCTTGATTGCGTGCTCATTGTAATAACACAGAAGTACATAAAGTAAAAAGTGAGAGTATGGGATATGTAGTGTATGGTTACTTCTCATTATCCCCAAAATCACAGGCTCCCCCCCCCCCCCAAATCACCTGAATCCCGAGAGGCAACCCTTTTAATAGCTTGATATTTATACTTCAAGGCTCTATTATACTTATGTTCTCCTTGTTTCCTTTATGTTTTAGTGTGCATCTCTGTGTGTTTCCTATGCAAAATTTTTAATTTAAAAAAGGAACCACCATGGGGTGCCTGGGTGGCTTAGTCGGTCAAGGGTCCTGGGATCAAGCCCTGCTTCCGGCTCCCTGCTGCAGGGAGCCTGCTTCTCCCTCTGCTCCTCCCCATGCTCATGCATTCTCTCTCTCTCTCAAATAAATAAATAAAATAAAATATTTTTTAAAAAAATATTATATATATTATCCTGTTTATCAATAATTGAAATCTTAGTTATTTTGTGTTATCTGGTTATATAATTTGTCATATCCTTTTTTACTGATTTTGCCTGGTCTACCTACCCAACTTTTTTTTTTTTTTTTACCCTGTGCAACGGGGCGAGGGTGGGCAGAGGGAGAGAGAATCTCCAGCAGACTTCCCACTGAGCGTAGAACCTGACACAGGGCTCAATCTCACAACCCTGAGATCATGACCTGAGCCAAAATCAAGAGTCCGACGTTTAAGCGACTGAGCCACCTAGGTGCCACGGTCTACATGTCTTTAAAATGAGGACTGAGCATTAATTGGTCATTGGAATAGTGGATGTACAGAGCCTTATGGGGATTAGAATACAAGGGAGGTGGGGGGTGATGACCTAGAGTCTGTGGCTTCTTTTTGCGACTCATTTAATTGGGGATAAAGGACATAATGAGATTAGTCCTGGTAGGTGGTGGTGGCGGCAAGCTTGTGAGTATCTTAAGGTAGGAGGAATGGGCATCTGAGGCTCCCTCCTGATGCTTGTCTTTGGAGGCTAGGAAGTCTAGAAAAACTGAGTCCTGCTCTGAGCAAGCAGGCCTACACTTGACGCCTGCGTATAGCAGGGAGAAGGCCTTGGGAGCAGGGGAGGCAGTGAGATCTCAGTGCTCAGGATTTCCTCTTTACCCTTTCTAGGTGGGGCAGCCTTGCTCATAGCATGCAGGGCTCCCTCTTGAACTCTGATGCTTTGGTTATTAGTAGGGATAAGTTTATTATATTCATGTGTTCATTAGATTTTTTTAGGAAAACTGTTAATATCCTTTGCCCATTTTTTTCTGTTGAATTGTCTTTCTTACTGATTTATTTTTTTATTGCTATATTAATAGATGTTACGTGTTGCAGTTTCTACCGGGCTGATTTTCAATATTGAGTCTTTTTCAAGAAACCATGATATGTTTATTAATTTTTTTCAGATCTTTAAAAAATATCAATAAACTTTTACAGGTTTCTTCTTACATGTCTTACATACTTCTTAAATGCATTCCTTGGTATTGAACAATTTTTGTTACTGTTGAAATGAGATCTTTTAAAATTATTACATTTTCATTTTTGACGTGAGAGATAACTAGTTTTTTCTTTACGTGTTTATCTTGTACGTGACTACTTAAGTCTGTTAGTTCTGTTTTCTGTATATGCTTCCCTATGAGCGTGCCTATAGCTCCTCCAGTTTCTAGGGCTCTGAACCTGGACTTGCAGCGTTAGAGCTGTAGTCGGGTGACTGTGGAAATAGTCTGTGTAGCGTGGCAAGGGAGTACAAGCACCACTGCTAATCTTATTTGTCTGGGACATTTTGCTCTGAATACCAAAGTCCAAATCACAAGTGGCTTTTCGAATGCATCTTGTTCACGGAGTGTGGACTGCCTTTCATTTACTGGGTCTGTTTGAATTTCAGGAACGCGAGGATCATCCCCGGAGAGGACGGGAGGAACGGCAGCACCGGGAGCCATCGGGCCAGGAACACAGGCGAGCTAGAAACAGTGACCGTGACAGACACAGGGGCCATTCCCACCAGAGGAGAAGCCCTAATGAGAGGCCCGGGAGTGGGCAGGCTCAGGGACGGGACCGAGACGTTCAGAATCTACAGGCGCAAGACACAGAGCGGGAGTTTTACAATGCCCGCAGACGGGAGAATCGCCAGAAGAATGAAGTCAGTGCTGGTGGTAATGAGTCTCAGGAGTTGGTTCCCCGACCTGGTGGCAACAGTAAAGACAAAGAGGTGCCCGTGAAAGAAAAGCCAAGCTTTGAACTCTCTGGGGCACTTCTTGAGGACACCAACACCTTCCGGGGTGTCGTCATTAAGTATAGTGAGCCCCCAGAAGCACGTATCCCCAAAAAACGATGGCGCCTCTACCCCTTTAAAAATGACGAGGTGCTTCCTGTCATGTACATCCATCGGCAGAGCGCCTACCTGCTGGGCCGGCACCGCCGCATAGCGGACATCCCAATCGATCATCCCTCCTGCTCGAAGCAGCACGCGGTCTTTCAGTATCGGTGAGTGTACGTTTGCAGGAAGAATCAGAAGTGTGGGCGGGAGCTGAGAGTCTGAGGATTACTAACATTTGTGTACATGTGTATGCAGAAGAATCCCAGACTCCTCAGATCTAATCTTCATCTTAAGATTATGAATCGAACCGCCCTTTGAATAATCACTTACATTTTGGTGTCAAGAGATCCAGATTTTGAATCCTGCCACTGCTACTTTCCAGACGTTTGACCTGGGGCAGGCCACACTCTGTGCCTCAGTTTATCCCTACCTCAAAGGGCTATTTTGGGGGTTAAATGGAAGTGTACCTGAAAGTGGCTGGCACATGTGTTCACTAATCTGTATTTGACCGTTTGTGTAAGACATCTGTTACTGTTTGATGGTCACAACACTCCTGTGAGGAGGATAGGTCAGCTGTCCATATCCCCATTCGACGGGTGAGAGGATTGAAGCTCAGCAGAGCCTAATAAGTGATCTGGTTCAAAGGTAGCTCTCTTGACTCTGATGTCAAAATCCACTGCTTTGTTCCCATTGGGACAGGAGCTAAAATATGCTGAAAAATATGTTGAAATCAAGAAGCATTATCTTGATTATAAACAACACAAAAATGTATTCTCTTAATCATGACAAGAGGTCTTGGATTCTGATTTTAAACTTTTGATCTACCATGAATTTCCTTCCCTACTCCCTCAGTAATCAGTTCCCGCCTTTTCTAAGTATATTTAACTTGCTCCCAATTTCCAGATCCAAGGCCTTACCTTCCCCTTGATTTCCTAGAGTTTGGACTTGAACTGTGTTCAAGGCAGGTCACTGCCATAGTTTAGGCCGTGTTAGCAAAATGCTAGGTGGTCTGAGGTAGGATTTTGCTGACAAGTTTCTCTCTTTTATCTCTGCTAGGCTTGTGGAATATACCCGTGCTGATGGGACAGTTGGCCGAAGGGTGAGGCCCTACATCATTGACCTTGGCTCAGGCAATGGAACGTTCTTGAACAACAAGCGCATTGAGCCACAGAGATACTATGAACTAAAGGAAAAGGATGTACTTAAATTTGGGTTCAGCAGCAGAGAGTATGTCTTGCTTCACGAGTCCTCTGACACCTCCGAAGTAGACAGGAAAGAAGATGAGGATGACGAGGAGGAAGAGGAAGTATCTGACAGCTAGCAAACTAAGAAACAGCCCAAACTCTCGAGAGACCTTTTCTTTCTTTAAAGGTTTTGGGATTGAGCCAGAGAGCATGGTGCTCTCTGTAACGCCTCTTATTGCCTTAAGTCTTTCCTCTGTTGCTGACCACCTTATGTTGGAGTATAAGAAAACTGACTTCTGTTTGGTTGAACTATTTTCTTTGGCACATCAGCCCCTTGCCTGTGGGCATCTGTTTTCAGAACAGTCTCACCAACACATCGTGTTTCAGTCGAAGCATCGTGGCTTTAGTTGGTGCTTCCAGAACTGCTGCCTAGGAAACTACAAACCCTTGGTTCAAGGGGAATCGTGGCTTGTTCTCTTTGTACAGTTACTTTATTTATATAGTGGTTAAGCTTTGTGGACTGGGTTTGTTTTTGTTTTTGTTTTTGGGGGCAAACCCCTGAACAGAGAATTTTACTAAGCTTTGGTTGTCACCAAAACAGCCTCCATTATATACCAAAGCTTTGACCTGGTTGAGCTCTTGAGTCACAGAAGTTGATTTTGCACTTCATTTTTGGGGGGTGGGAATTGACCACATGACCTCATTATTAACTGTTGGATTTAAACAGATGCTTTATGGAACCTGCTGAAGCATACGACTATATGGGAAGAGCCTGGCTCCCGCCAGTGGGTGCTGACTTCACGTCAAGAGAGGCTGAACTGGGCCGTGGATCGGTTTCCTGTGAGACAATTCTCATTTCTCCATAGAGCACGTACATAACAATTTTGATCATCCTATCTCTTCAACTTTGCATTTTTATTCAAATGTTATCTCTTTCCTTCTTGCAAAACAGTGTCATTTATGTAGCACGGTCCTTGCTTTATTCTAACACGTATGTATATGTGTAAAGGAGGTGGTGTAGTTGACATGTTTCATCTTTTTAAAAAACGTTCAGAGGTTGTATTTACTTTCCCAAGGCTGGAAAGCAAGGGAGTTGCCCTGTTTCCGAATTTTCCACAGAGGACTATGTGTAAGTAGCAAAGTAGCAGAGTTGTAACTACTTACATATACTGTGTGTGTGAGTGGGTGTGTGTGTGTGTGGTGGGTACATAAATGTGTGAGTGAGAGAACCGCATACTGATTTTCATATGAGAATGTTTTGTGATGTAAATGTAATACTACATTATAGGCAAAAGGCCTCCCTGCATTTGAATAGCAGGTTTTCATTTATATGTATTTTTGGGATAAAAAATAATAAAATTTGTAAATACAGCCCCATTTCAAAGGGTTATTCTTTCTTGGCTGAGAGGACCTTGTGTTTATAGGTCCATTTGCAGCTACAGGAATCTTTGTATCAGTATTTTTGAGGTAAGCATAGGTAGTTGCAGATGGTGTGCTGGGGCAAGTCCAGGAAATAGTGATGGTGAAGTTGGGGCCAGCAGCAGCCCTGGAAGCCAGGCCCTCACCCATCAGCGGGTGAGTACTGGTCTTGATGTAGCAGTGTTTTCTGAATTGGGAGGGAAGGGGTTTTCCTTTCCAGAATAGTCCATTAGGGCAGGTTCTGTATAGCAGGTCTGTACCAGTTGATCCCTGTCCCTGCTATGTTGCCCTTGGGTGGTGGGGGGTGGGGGGGGGTGATACAACTCAGTGCTGCTGCCCGCCATTCCTCGTGGAAACCTGTTACACTGTGAGATTGTCTTGCCACCTACCCATGTGGACTCAGGACTAAGTGCTGACAAGTGCGGGGAGGGGCAGCTGACTAGTATTGATGCAAAAGAAAGGAAAAGATCCCCTGAAAGAGTGAATACTTACTGAGCTTAGTTAGATGTAGGGAAGCTCTAACAAGAGAGTAGGTAGCATCCCTCCTCCATGTGCTCCACACTGGCCACTGTGACCTCTACTTTCCTAATTTTCCTATCTGCCATAGACCCCCTGTTGCATATGTGTGTCTCTGAAAGGTAGGTTTTGTTTTCATGGATCCAGACCGATGACTTTCTCTTGCTGCGATTAGGCACTAATCTGGCCTCCAGGGCCTTCTGTTCAATTTGTGCTCCTACTACTGCTTCCAGTGAGCCTTGGGCTTTGCCACAAACACCACCCTGCTCAGCAGCATGATAGGTGACCACTTGGCCTACATTCGTCAATAAGAGGTCCCAGTTGTGAAGTAAACTCGCTTTAGTGGAGGAATAGCTTCTTGCATGAAGAGATTCTAAATGCCAAACATCTGGGAAGGTGCCCCCCAACACACCCACATACTTTTCGTTTTTTTAAGAAACGGAGTCGGGGCGCCCGGGTGGCTTAGTCAGTTAAGCATCTGACTTTAGCTCGGGTCATGATTTCACGGTCCTGGGATTGAGCCCTGCGTCAGGGTCCTCACTCAGCACAGGGTCTGCTTGTCCATCTCCCTTCGCCCTGTCTCTCCTTGTGCACGTGCTTGTGCTTGCTCGCTCTCATACATAAAATCTTTTTTTTTTTTTTTTAAGATTTTATTTATTTGAGAGAGTGAGAGAGCACACAAGTAGGGAGAGAGGGAGAAGAGGGCTCCCTGCAAAGCAGGGAGCCAGATGGGCTTGATCCCAGGATTCTGGGATCATGACCCGACCTAAAGGTAGACACCCAAACAACTGAGCCACCCAGGCACCCCATAAATAAATAAAATCTTTAAAAAAGAGGGTCGGGGCGCCTGGGTGGCACAGCAGTTAAGCGTCTGCCTTCAGCTCAGGGCGTGATCCCGGTGTTATGGGATCGAGCCCCACATCAGGCTCCTCCACTATGAGCCTGCTTCTTCCTCTCCCATTCTCCCTGCTTGTGTTCCCTCTCTCACTGGCTGTCTCCATCTCTGTCAAATAAATAAATAAAATCTTTAAAAATAAATAAATAAATAAATAAATAAAAAAGAGGGTCAAAGAAGACACTGCTCATTGCTAAAGCCAGGTATCACTAGTGGACTTCTCATTTGAAGTTGACATAATCCTAGATAAGCTTTCTTCTTGAATTCTTTACTTGGAAACTCATGTTCCTCCCAGCCATTTGCAGCTTCGTTATTCTCCAGCATTCTCCCCACTGGCTGCAAATCAGTGTTGTCAAAATCAAGCTATCTACAAAGCAGCCCTTTGTTTCTGAGCCGCTCTCCCAAAACTTGGGTGATCTGCAGTTCTGCTGAAGTATAGGACAGGATCTTCAGGTTTTCCCCATCAAACCTCTTCCTAGTCACCTCGTTCCCTCATTTGAACATGGACAAAGGACACTTCGTTAAGAGCAACTGGTGATACAGCTTTCAGATACTTTTATTGTATTCTGGTGATAAGTAAAAGCAGAGTAATCAATTCAGATAAGTTTTTTTTTTAATTTTTGTATTCATGTATGGAGCACGCCAGTATACAATATAGCTTGGTTTTAAAAGGCTTAGAACTGAAATACATACTTCAGGTTGATTATTATTTGATACAGTACACAGAGGGTTATATATATATATATTTTAACATTTTATTTATTTATTTGACAGCCAGCAAGTGAGGGAACACAAGCAGGGGGAGTGGGAGAGGAAGAAGCAGGCTCCCCAGTGGAGCAGGGAGCCCAATGCGGGGCTCGATCCCAGGTCTCTGGGATAACGCCCTGAGCCGAAGGCAGACACTTAACGACTGAGCCACCCAGGCACCCCAGGGTTATATTTTTAAACATCCTTCCCTTTGTGGAAATTTGTCGTGGATGTGAGGAATGAGAGGAAGGCATGTTAATGAAAGCCAAAGTGTGACTCGCACACATCAGCCAGCAATGCCTGCCTGTGTCATGGCATTCCGAAACCATAACATTCCTGGGTATGTGCATTTATACAAGCGAGAAGCCTGCTTGATTTAAATTAAAGCTTTGGAATTTAAAGCTTCATCTGGTCTCTCGCGTGAAATTTCCATTTAGGAAGTGGGAAACAATTGAAAAAGACAGTTGATTTGTTCACATCTACTCTTAAGTTGAAGTGAGTTAATCCAACAAACGATTGCATAAGTCTCCTGTGCCAACAGCTGAATGACAACTGTGAGAAACGGAGGAGTCCTCTGGAAGTGTACCTTATGCAAGAGTTGGCATTTGTGGTGTGCCTTAGAGAACAGGTTGATTTTGAACCAGTAGCAAAAGAGGGCATTGTTACAGACTGAGCAGTCCGGGGGACAGCAGGACTGGAGTGGGGTATGTGGAAAGAGTTCTGTAAAATGAAGCTATTTACCTCAAGTCCCACAGCAAGGCAGGGGTAGAGCTAGGAGGAGAAATCACCTCAGTCCTGGTTCAGCGGTCTTTGCTCTAGACTGTTCGCTCCCCGCTCCCTGGCAGTGCTTAGTGGACAGATTTGAGGGAAAAGACAGCTGGTACATTAGGCTTCTTGATTCATAGCGGGTTCAAAGAAATCACAGTGGTTGGGCCTTTCAAGGGTAGACAGTGGCTCAGGCAAATCACCTCACCAAGTCAGACCTGCTTGGAAATCATATTGATTCATAAAAATATATAAACATTCAATAATCAGGTGCCTAGCAAGTGCCATGAGCTAAGACTTTGATAATAAAGTTGGCTAATACTTGGGAGCACTTTTTATGTACAGGCACAATTCTAACCATTTTTCTTGAGCATTAATGCAGGCTTGTATTATTTTATTTTGCAGATGCAAAAGCCGAGGCACAAAGAAATTAAGGTTACAGCGGGATTCAAACCTACTCTGGTTCCAGGTGCCACACTCTAACCCACTGTGATATACTGCTTCTTACGTAGTTGAGAGATATACAAGGTCTGGCCCTTGCAGAGCAATATAACTAGCAGCTACAGACAGTGCTAGGTAGGAGAAGCATTGGGGATTGTGGAAGCATAGAGAAATAGGATTTAACAAAGCCTCAGGAGTCAGAGAAGGATGAACAGTTAGCCAGAAGAGGTCAGTGGGGTTGAGGAAAGAAAGCAATATTTCTAGGTAGAGAGGCCAGCACTTAGAAATGCCTGAGGTGATAAACTAATGAGGTTTTGGAAGTGCTCGAAGTTCAATAGGGGAAACAGTGAGTGAAACTTCTGGTTTCTGTTAATGAGGGACCAAGTTATTTTGTGTGTCTGTGAATCCTCCTGCTGCAAGAAGCCAAGACTTCTGGATAAAATACAAGCAAAAAAAATTTCTGAAAGCATTCAAGAACTGACAAATGAATAGAAATGTTATCAGGCCAAAAGCGAAGACAAATAAGAATTCAGGGAGAAATGGAGCATAGATGCCTGGAAACCACATTTGATTCTAGACAATGAGACCTTACCCTGCGTTGATTTGGACAGAATCAAAACCCAGAACCCACATACAATGAATAGACTGTTCGAAGATGTTTCCCACAAACAGCTGGCATGCCAAAGGACTATCGTTTTCAGAGTAAAAGAGGTGAGCAGAAATCAGATCCTCCCGAGGATTTGCAGCCTGGGAGCTCAGGAAAATTCAAGCCTTGAACTTAGTTTAAGATGACCCTATACTATTGATGCCTCCAGTGTGTGATAGAAGTAAATGAAATTACTTTGTGAGGAAGGGACTTTTTAAAATCTCCCCTCAGTTACTTCCACACTTTTTTTTTCCTGCAAAGATACAATTATTTTTTTAAAGCACACCAGAAAAGTTACTGTAGGTGAGAACCAATAGGAAAAACAAACTGATTCTCGAAGACTTTAGATACTTGAATTATAAGATACTATAAAATGTTCATGGTTACTATTCTTAAACAATAAACTTGAAAATAGAGGGAACAAGAAATGGCAGCAGGTGAAATAGAAATTTTTTAAAAGAACACCAAAACTTTTAGAAATGAAAATACAGTAACTGTAAAGCCATCAGTGGATGGCTTTAACAGAAGCTTCAGGGAGAATTAGTGAACTGGAAGATAGAAATTACCCATGCACATAAATTTAACAAGTGAAATGGGCCAATTTTTCAAAAATCATGAACTACCAAAATTCACCTGATACGAAATAGATAATCTGAATAGTCCTATAATTATTTCAGAAACTGAATTTATAATTGAAAAAGCTTCCAGGGACACCTGGGTGGCACAGTTGGTTAAAAGTTGGACCCTTGGTTTTGGCTCAGGTTGTGATCTCAGGGTCCTGAAATGGAGCCCCATGTCAGGCACAGTGCTCAGCACAGAGTCGGCTTGAGATTCTCTCTCCACCCTCTGCTCCTCCTCAAATAATTATTTAAAAAAAGCTTCCAAAAAGAAGTGTCCAGGCCCAGATGGTGATGGTTTCACTGAAGATGCCTACCAAATTTTAAGAAGAATTAGCACCATTCTATATCACCTCTGCCAGAAATTAGAATATCAGGCAATACCTTCTTAACTCATTTTATGAGGGCAGTATTACTTTGATATCAAAGCCAAATAGGACAGTACCAAAAAAAAAAAAAAAAAAGATAAGAAGAAACAACAAAAACCCTACAGACCAATATCCCAGAAATTTAGCCACAAAAATTCTGGATATTAGCAAATTGAATCCAGCATATATAAAAAGAGTGAGACAACATACCCAAGTGAGGTTTATTCCAGATATGCAAGACTGGTTTAACATATGGAAATAAATCTGTATAATCCACTATCCCAAGAGGCTAGAAAAAGATGATCATGTCAATTGGTGTAGAAAAAAGCATTTAGGGGCGCCTGAGTGGCACAGCGGTTGAGTGTCTGCCTTCGGCTCAGGGCGTGATCCCAGTGTTATGGGATCGAGTTCCACATCAGGCTCCTCTGCTGTGAGCCTGCTTCTTCCTCTCCCACTCCCCCTGCTTGTGTTCCCTCTCTCGCTGGCTGTCTCTATCTCTGTCAAATAAATAAATAAAATCTTTAAAAAAAAAAGAAAAAAGCATTTAACAAAATTAAATACCCATTAATGATAAAAACTATTAGTAAACCAAGTGTAGAGGGGGAACTTCCTCAACTTAATAAAAAGCATCTACAAAACTCCTACAGCTAATGTACTTAATGGTGAAAGACTGATACTTTCCTTCTAAGATAGGGAGGGAGTCGAGGATGTCTACTGTGACCACTCTTATTCACTGTAGAACTGGAAGTCCTAGCCAGCACAGTAAGGCAAGAAAAAGAAAGAAAAAGCATATAGATTGGAAAGGGGGAAAAAAAGAAAAGAAAACACCTTATTTGCAGATGAAATGATTGTCATGTAAAAAAAACAAGGAATCTGCAGTAAAACCCTCCTAGAATTAATAAGGGAGCTCAGCAAGATTTCAGGTTAGGAGAGCAACCCACAAGAGAAAATATCCGGAATGCAGCAGAGAGACAAAAAGATGGGAAACAGTGGGTAAAAAAGAAAAAAGGATTATTATGTTCGAGTTCCAGAAGGAGAGAGAGAAATGAGGCAGAGGAATATCTGAAGAAAAAAAGATGAGAATTTCTCAGAACTAGTGGAAGATACCAATCTATAGATTGTAGAAACCTGAAAACTTCCAAGCAAGGTAGGAAAAAAAAAAAGAAATATGAAAAAAAAATCCCGTTTATGGTAGTGGAGCCACAGAACCCTGAAAGATGGAGAGCAGAGGCGGGAGAAGTAAGCAAGGGCCAAATGAAAACCAAGTTAACGATGCTGGTCTTCATGATAAAAACGAATTTTTGCATAATTCTTATTACTTGCCAAGCCCCTAGGTGAGGTGACTTAACTCCTCCGGACAATTGTACGAGATAAGTACTATTACTACCTCCATTTTGCAGACGAGGAAGTTGAGACTAGCGAAATTTACTTGTGCAAAATGGCACAGTGTAGCAATGGTCGAGGTAGGACTTTGAACAAGGTAGTTCTGGCTTCAGTTTGCGACCTTAACCGCTACACAAACTTGTCTTTCTAAAGGGCAATGGGAAGGCATCGAAAGGTTTTAACCAGGGGAGTGACGCCACATTTGCTTTCCAAACACCAACCATCCTGGCACCACTGTGCATAAGGATCAAACAGAGCTTAGGGTGGAAGGAGGCGGCTGTGGGAATAATGGAGCTAAAAATAGGGAAGGCCTGGACGAAGGGGAGGTGGCCGACAAAGCGAGTGGACTGCGGGCTCCTCCGGAGGCGAGTCCTCAGGACTTGGTTTTGTGCGGGAGAGGAGAGCGACGATGATATTCACCTTTCTGACTCGGGCAATTCGGCGGACAGTGCAAGTCATTCACTGAGGTGACTTAGCAGGAGTCTGGTTTTGGACAAGGTGAATTTGCGGTGTCTGTGAAGCAAAGCCGTCCGCTGAAGGGCCGAGGGCGGCTAGGACCCAGAGTCGGGCCCATCACCTGCCCGTCCAGGAGGGGCGCGCGCGAGCCCGAGGGCCCCCACAGCGGCGCGGCGCGCGGCTCCGGAAACCGCGCGCGCAGGCGCAGTGCGGCGCGGGCGCCCCC
>NC_048219.1:15047954-15085562 GCF_002007445.2 Ailuropoda melanoleuca | reverse complement strand
GGCGGGGGCGTGGAGGCAGGATGGCGCCTGAGGTGGGGGGCTTCTGTGTGGGAGCTCGAGGAAGGCGAGTGTCTGTGAGCTTTGGGCTAGGGGCGGTTGTGTCCTTGGCCTTTGCGGGGTGGGTGAGGGCGGGGAGGTCTGTGGTCTTTGAGGGTTGGGTTAGGGTGTGTCTGGGGGCCGTAGGAGACCGGTTCGGGCTTGCCAGTGGGCTTGGAGGGGGTGGGTAGGAGGCGAGTGTGGGAGGGGGACCCAGTCATCCAGTCTGGCCTTTGGAGGATGGAGGGACGCATGTCCTTTTGAGGACTAGGAGATGCGTTGGATGGGATTTTTGACGGGCATGGCTGTGATGTTTTCGGGAACATGTAGAAGGTGACAGGCGAGGGGGAAAGGACTCAGTCCAGGGAACTGAGGACTGTGACATGCACTCAGGGTTCCAGGAACCCTGGTGGCCACCCCTTCCCCCCCGCGTTTAGGCTTGGGCACCGGGGAGGGCCATCTCACCTGAATCGGCCCTTCCAGGTTTCCATGGCAACTGACAGCCCAGTGCCGGCGTTCTCTCAGAGCCTGCGGGGAGGGGAGCGAGCTGGCGCTGGAAGGCTGCTCACCCTTTCCTCTCCGCAGTAGCAGTACCTTTGTGCGTGGGAGTGGAGACTGCTCACGTTCTGCCTGAGCGGGGGTTCTTGACAGCTGGGTTTCCACGAGCCCTCTGAAGTATATGCAGAATTTTGCACATTTTTCTGGAGACAGGCTCTATACCTTCCCTTCTATTCTCAAAGGGCTCCAATAAGACAGGTCTAAGGTCTAGACTGTCTTAATCTAAAACAGCCTTCCTCTCCCCATGTCTTGTCTTTTCCAACTGGGGTGGCTTCGTGTAGTGGAACTTGAATGTCTAAGGCTAATATTCAGTTTGATTTGGTGAGAGTTAACGTTTGCATTTAAAAGGCATTATCCATTTCCTTGTTTTTCATGTCCCAGGAAACGCTGGCAAACTTGGAGAGACAAATCTATGCTTTTGAAGGAAGCTACCTGGAAGACACTCAGATGTATGGCAATATTATTCGTGGCTGGGATCGGTATCTGACCAACCAGAAGTGAGTGTCAGAAGCTTGTGGTGTTGGTATTGTGCCCTGGTAATTGTTTTTTGGACTATCTGTGTTCTTGCTAGCAACTTTGCAGGGAGGCAGTAGTAAAGTGATGGTGTGGGAAGTCGTCTGGGGTTTGACTTGGACTCTGGCTTAGCCTCTCCCTCACTGAGTAATTGTGGACAAATCCTACATCTGGGAAATAGGGAAAGTCGGGCTCATGGTACAGGGTTGTGTGAGGCGTAATCAAAGTGCAACAAATGACAGTACCTGACATATCATTTTATTAGTGTTTTCCATCTTTTAATCAGTTGTGAGTTTGACCTTTACAAACTTTGTCACACCTGTGTGCTAACCATACCACAATTTATTTAGTAATAACTATTCTTGAAAACTGTCTAAGCTTTTTAAAAATTTTCAAATTGGAAACACTTCAAGTTGAAATAGTACTGTGCACACTTGATACCCTCCGCCTGCATCCATCGGTTGTTACCATGTTGCCACATTTGCTTTCTCTCTAATGTGTATAAACATACACACACCTATATCTGTACTTAAAACATTTTTAGGGACTCCTGGGTGGCTCAGTCAGTTAAGCATCTGGCTCTTGATTTCAGTTCAGGTCATGATCTCAGGGTCTGGGATTGAGCCCCATGTCGGGTGCTGTGCTGGGCGTGGAGCCTGCTTAAGATTCTCTCTCTCTGCCCCTCCCCCTCCTCTCTAAAAAATTTTTTTTTAATTTTGATATAATTACAGATAACATAGGAAGTTGCAGTAATAGAGCGGTCCCATGTACCCTTCACCCAGTCTTCCCCAATGGTTGGGTTTTATGTAACTGTAGTAGAATGTCAAACTCAGGAAACTGACACTGGTGCACTGTGTATGTGTAGTTCTGTCCCCATGTGTAGATTCCTGTAAGCGCCACTGCGATCAAGATACAGAAGAACTTCATCACCACAAAGATCTCCTGCCTGCTACCCCTTTATAGTTATATCTTCCCTTTACCCCACTTTTTTTTTTTAATTTGGTAACCATTTAAACTGATAACATGACACTTTGCCCATAATTATGTCAGCATTTACCTCCTAGGAATATTTTTCTTACCTAACCACAATTATCACACATAGAAAATTAGCATTACACTAATAGTATCATCTACTATAGTCTTTATTCAAATTCCCCTAAGCGTCCCCAGCGTGCTTTGCTGCCTTGTTTTGATCCATTCGATGTTCATGTATTGTATTTGGCTCTTAGGCCTCTTTCGTCTCTGTTTAGGAGAGTCTCCTACCCTTTTTGGTGGTGAAGTTGTTCATGACATTGTCTTGCAGAATGTCCCAATTCCAGATTTTTCTTTTTGTGACCTCATGAGAGAGTCTTTAAGGATTTTTGGCAAAAATGTTGCATAAGTGATTTGTATGCCTGGTGCGTTGTTTACCTCTATTTTATTGGGAGGCACATGATATATTGTCCCATTATTGGTACAAAGTTTGGGCATATGATTTCTCCCTTGTAAAAATTCATTTTTTTCTCTTTGTAATTGGAGGCTATACTTTTAGACAGTGTGAATATATTGCCCCTCCAATTTTTATTCAGTGGTTTTAATATCCATTGTTGATTTTTACCTGACTCACTTAATATACTGCTGATTCTGATCCTTGTATGTGGATTACTGGCATGTGGAAAGAAGAATCTTCCTTTCATATCTTCTCTCCCTTTTGTTCTCTATCTCTGGCTCTCTCTCTTTAGTATCACTAGAGACCAATGGATTAAAAAAAAAAAATCTGTGTTGAAATCTAATGCTGTCACTTTTTTACTGTAGAGCCTTATTTTTTACTATAAACTTATTGAAATATACACAGAGAAGTGCATACATCACAGACATACAGCTTAATGACCAAGCAAACACACCCATCATTACCGTTTTCAGTGCTTGGTTTGCCCCATATGTGGACAGAGGGAGCCTCGTGCTGATTCCTTTGTCTTTTTGACGTGACCCTTTAAGTCTTTGAGCATTTTTGTGGCTTTCTGTCCCAACAAGGTGTCTTAGACTCATCTTGTCCTTTTCTTATCCCAGAACTGATGCGAGCCATTTCCTTAAGGAACCCTGGTTGGTTCTTTAAATTTTTTTTTTTTTTTAAGATTTTATATTTTTAAGTAATCTCTAAACCCAGTCTGGGGCTCAAACTCACAACCCTGAGATCCACAGTTGCATGTTCCACTGACTGAGCCAGCCAGGCACCCTGTGTTCATTAAATTTTTTCAATTAGGCTTATCTGACAGAAACATTTCATATCACTAGTCTGTGCTAATTGTTTTTAAAAATAAGTATCAAAATAAATACATATTAAAATGACAGTAACTGTGAACCAACTAAAGTAATGGCCTACAGTGGAGCACCTGCCATGTATTGGTAACCGTTGCTGTCTGTGTAGCCATTCAGCGTAAAGGTCGTTTTCGTCAATCCAGAGGGTGTGGAGGCATTTCTGTCTGAAAGTTGGTATTTAAAAAGAGAGACAATGAGAGTGAAAGTTCCTTACATGTGCCCTGGACTGTCTTCAGCTTGAGCCATAGATACAACTTGGTGCTTATGAGTTTCTTGTATGTGTTTTAGAAACTCCAATAGCAAAAATGATCGAAGGAACCGGAAGTTTAAGGAAGCTGAGCGGCTCTTCAGTAAATCCTCAGTCACTTCAGCAGCTGTAAGTGAGGTGGGGGGAACCTTTCTGTGGCCCATCGTGGAGGAACACCTCAGATTTCTGCGAGTTTTCTCTTTCCCTGCTGAGTGCTCTCCAGAGGTCTGTGATAATTTTTCTAGTAACGGGTGGTTTTTTCCTTTTAGGCAGTAAGTGCATTGGCAGGAGTTCAGGATCAGCTCATTGAAAAGAGTAAGTTTATTTTTTTACTTTTTTATTACTTTATTTTTAAGCTGCAATAGCCCTTATATTTAACTCCTATCCAACCATGTATCTGAAGACTACATCTCTTATACTCTTGCCTCTTCTTTCTAGAAGTTAGGAACCCTTTTGAGTCTCCTTAATCATGTCTTTTTTTCCTTTTCCTTTTTCTTTTTCTTTTTTTTTTGAGGAAGAAACTGCCATGTCCTTCCTGCCTCTTCTGTCATGCAGAGGTTGGCTGTAGCTGCTCAAAGACACAAAGCTATGTCTTTGTTGCTGCTGAGTGTTAGGGAGTTTTGTTGTATTTTTTTTTTTTATTTAAAAAGAAAATCTTTTATCATGGAAAATTTCAGATAGATCTGATAAAGCTCCATGTCTCCAATTTAATAATTCGTAGGAAAATCTGATCCTGTGAACAGAATGTACCTGTGTGTTCTTAAATATAAAACACAGAGTAGATAGTGTTTACTTTGTAAGGAAATTGTATCATTCTCCACAGGTAAGCCATATAGTTTAATTCTATTTTAATGTCTAGTGATGGGATATAGATCTGTACGTTTATCTTTCTGAGTCAGACTCTATGTAGCTGTCTGTATTGGACACTTTTCCTGTGCACTGAATCACTCTGAAACATAACCTGCTTTTTGTATTGTGGCTGCATACTTCTCTCAGATGGTATATCTTGTGGCATCCAGTTTTTGTGTTTGTACTGGGCCAGTGATTTGAGGAAGAGGGATTTTGGTAGTTTGGGGATTAGAACTACTCAGTGACTTTATTATCTCTGTGTACAGATTTCTAAATATCTAGAAAATTCTAGAAAATGTCTCTTCGTCATTTCCATTCAGATATTCAAGCTCAAACATTTTATCTAAAACCAAACTCTCCTGTTTCCTTCAAAACTTCTCTGCTCAGTTTTTCTGTTATAGTACTTCTTTTCTCCCTCATTTGAAAGTTTGTAGGCATCTTGGACTCCTTCCTGCCAACCTAATCAATTATAGCAAGTCCTTTTGATTTTTCATTTGCTATGGCTTAAATAAGTTAAATCTTATTTCTTTTCAATTAATTGCCACTTCTAGAATGTAGAGCTAGTATTATCTGCTTTCTGAAGTCCTAAGACTGATTAAGGAACACCCTGGACCTCACTGCCGTGAGTTGAGGTGAAATGATGTCTGACTCCTCAGTTTTCACAAAAGCCTATAATCCTCCTTCTGGCTCGGTGGATGGGTCAGCATCTGGCTCTGTACTTAACTACCCACACAGAATGGCTGCACCTAGGGACTCATGAGGAAATGAGCCTGAAAGCCACCGCTTGCAGAAGCTTGCCTGAAACAAGCACTTATGTCTTAAAGGTTTTCTGAAGCAGGTGTAGGCCATCCATACCTGAGATCGTCCCCTCGAATTGAGCTACATCCCTGGAATATGTCATATTGGTATTTCTTGGTCTTCCCTACAAAGTTGCATTTGATGAATTATATTTTGGTCCTATTAAATGTGCTACTGTATTTATTGTAAGAGAAGGTTGCAAATGTTTACTATCATCACTAATTTTTATGATTTTTAGGAATAGTTGTTTTTCCTGAGGGGAGCCTGGGTGGCTCAGTTGGTTGAGTCTCTGGCTCTTGATTTCCGCTCAGGTCATGATCTTGGGGGCTAACATTGAGCCCCACATTGGGCACCGCACTCACCTGGGAGTCTGCTCCTCTCTCTCTCCTCTCCCTCTGCCCCTCCCCCTGCCCCCGCTCACACACGTGCACACACTCTCTTTCCTCTCTCAAATAGATAAATAAATCTTAAAAAAAAAAAAAAAGGAATAGTTGTTTTCCTTGAACAACTAGTTGGGTTTTACTGACTATCTGATAATGGACCGTTTCTTTATATAGGTGCTAAAATGTTCAGTGGTTTTCCTCTGAAAGCAAGTATGAATTTATAGTATGCATTTTGGGAATGAATCTTAGTGTTGCACCCAGCTTACTTAAGTCTTCTATTCCTCTTTTTTTAACTTGTCTCATTTTAAATTTGTTTTATTGGATTTTATTATATGACTCTTGGTAAATGCTTTGAATTCTTTCTAGAATAGAGAATTACATAAATACTGGAGTTTATCAGTTCAAATGGTCAGAGCCCCTTTAAAGTAATTCTGTTGAGTTCTGTCTGTTCTGTCTCACTACCTGTCATTACTATTTCCTCCTCCTTTTTTTTTAGAGGAGGGGGAGGGGCAGAGGGAGAGAGAATCTCGAGCAGATCCCCTGCTGAGCAAAGAGTCTGATGTGGGGCTCCATCTCTGGACCCTGAGATCATGACCTGAGCCAAAATCAAGGGTCGGACACTTACCTGACTGAGCCACCCAAATGTCCCTCTTCCTGCCATTTTTTAAGAGTTTATTTTCGTCTTGATTTTCTGCAGTCAACCTCAATGTGTCTAAGTATGAATTTCTTTGTAATATCTGGCTTGGGTTTCATTGGACTTCTTGAAATGGTGACTTGGTATTTTTTATCAGTTCTAGAAAATTCCTAGCAGTTACCTCTTCAGATACTGCATTTGTTCTGAGCTCTGTCCCATCTCTTCTCCTACTCTGCTTACATGTATGTTAAACTTTCTCATTGTATCCTTTATGTCTTTTATTAGCCCTTCCATGTCTTCTGTCTTTGCTTCTGGGGTGCCCCACTAATTCACTAATTCTACTTTCAGTTGAATCTGACTTGCCGTTAAACCTTTCCTTGATTTTTAGGGGCGCCTGGGTGGCACAGCGGTTAAGCATCTGCCTTCAGCTCAGGGCGTGATCCCGGTGTTATGGGATCGAGCCCCACATCAGGCTCTTCTGCTGTGAGCCTGCTTGTTCCTCTCCCACTCCCCCGCTTGTGTTCCCTCTCTCGCTGGCTGTCTCTCTGAAATAAATAAATAAAATCTTTAAAAAAAAAAAAACTTTCCTTGATTTTTAAAATTTTTTGTTATCAAATTTTTAATTCCCAGAAATTCCACTTAATTATTTCTAAAATCTGCTATGTAATTTTTCAGTAGCTTTCTCTGAAATTATTTTTAAGCTTTCTTTTACTTCTTTAAGCAGAGTAAACCTGGTTGTTATATATTCTGTTTTTAATTTCAGTCTCTGAAGTCCTTAAAGATGTGTTTCTGTTGTTTGTTGCTTCCGCTGGTCATTACTCGTAAAGTCTAATTCCCTGTGTGCCTGGTTATATTTGACTGTGTACTGCTCATTGTAACTTCAGGTATTTGTAGAGTAATTTGAGGGTGAGGATGAAGGTGCCATCTTCCAAAGACTTTATGTTTTCTTCTGCTGGGTGCTTAGACCTCTTTAAATCAAATTGAGGGTCCCTGAAAGACCCAGGTGACTGAAACCAAGCTTTAATTCCATGAGAGGAATGGTCTGCTTCACCTTTACTCTTTTTCCTTTGTACAGAATCTCTCCAGTGTCTCAGAATTTCTGTATAACAAATCTTGTGGAATGACTCCCTGTGTTCTTGATTTTTGATGGTGATGAAATACACATTCTTTTCTGTTAGAATTTTGAGTTACACATTCTTAGATCTCAAGGATTTTGGAGTACAAACCATTCTGAAAATTTTCTTTAAAAGTGCATTACTTTCTGCTTCCTTTGGCTTATGTACCCAAACTAGAATGGTAGAGTGGATTAGCACGGTCCCTCAAGGGGAATTTTGTGCAAATTAGTGAAGGTTTGTGTGTTTTTGTAAAAAGAATAAAAGAAAAACAACCAGGCAGATTTTATCCAGTTTCCTTTAAAGGATCAGTGTAGTTTCTACTGTTTGTTTTATCAGACTCCTCTGAAGCTTTCATCAAACCAGATCTTTCCTCAGCATTTATATCATTCCAGTGGATAAGCAAATGCTGCATGACGCATTGTTGGATATCTTTCTTTCCTCTAAAGTTTTTGTGCTGATCAAAGTTAGTGCCTTGGCACTATTCAATAGGTGTTTTTTGTTTCAGTCAGTGAGAGTGTCTCATTTCTAGGTTTATTACACTTAATCAAAATCTGGCATTCTTTAAAAACAAATTGTTTACTTATATGTCAGTGAGAAATGAACTTAGGTGTCTTTTCCTGGTGAGCCCATTATAGGGTTGACTGACTCGCTGCTGCACTTCAGGGTGTTGTAACCCACCCCTTTTGTTCTCACTCCTCTCCTGCTTCCATGAGCTAAGAAAAGACAATTATTGGGGCGCCTGGGTGGTTCAATCGGTTAAGCATCTGCCTTCAGCTTGGGTCATGATCCCCTGGAGTCTCAGGATCGAGCCTCCGTGCTCGGCAGGGAGTCTGCTTCTCCCTCTGACCTTCCCCCCTGCCGTGCTCTCTCACTCTCTCTCAAATACATAAGTAAAATCTAAAAAGAAAAAAGGCAATTATTCTTTGTGGTTGCACTTTGTAATTTAGCAATGTTTAATCTAGTGTCCCTGGCTGCATTCCCTCTTATAAACCACTTCTAGCCCAATAATCCTAAAACGTGGGTTTGTGCAGAGAACTCAGGAAGCATTGTTTGATGTCACTTCTCTGCTTAGAAATACTTGATAACTTTGCTTTATGTCCTGTTAGCTACTATTTTACGGCAAATTGTCTACTGTTTAGAATTTGACTTGCGTGTTTATAGATCTCAAGGATGTTGAGACTTGAGCACTTACTGTGTTCTAGATATTACGCAGCCACTTGCCTTTATCTCATTAATTCCTAAAATGCTTCTTGAGGATAGGTACAGATTATAAGCTCCTTGAAAGTAGGGAACGTTGCTGTAGTTCCAGCGCCTTGTCTATAAGGGATATTCATTGTAGAGACAATTTCCCGTTTTACAGATGGAGAAACAGGGTGTGAAAGGTTAAGCAACAAGTCAGATCTTTTTTTTTTTTTTAAGATTTTATTTATTTGAGAGAGAGAATGAGAGAGTAAGCGCCTGAGAGGGGGAAGGGTCAGAGGAAGAAGCAGCCTTCCCGCCGCCACTCAGTAGGGAGCCCGACATGGGACTCAGTCCTGGGTCTCCAGGATCATGACCTGAGCTGAAGGCAGTCGCTTAACCAACTGAGCCACCCAGGTGCCCCACCAGGTCAGATCTTGATGGTTACATCACTTCATACTGTCTCCATAGGTCAGATCCTTTAATCTGACACTCGTGGCTCTTCTTACCCTGTCGTGCTATTATTTCAAACCTCTCATTTCTCAAACCATCTGCTTAAGGAATATTTGATTCATTTGTCCCAAATGTACCTTGTGTTTTTTCATCTCTGCACTTTTGCATGTATGATTTTTTTGTACTTACTTTGGCTTCTCATTTTTCAAGCTCCAGCTAAATTCAACCTCCTCAGTGAAGCTTTTCCTGAATAATCCACTCTTTCTTCTCTGGCTCCCGTGGTACTTACTATCCATATCAGTCCTTTGGGACATCTGTTACTGCCTGGGGTGTTATCTCTTCAGAGAAGTGACACAGGTGGATTCTCCATTCACAGGGCTTTGATTCAATTTACACTCTTCTGTATGTTGCTCACGGGTGCTTACAGAACATGACCGACTCATCCATTTACTCAGTACTCCCACAGCAGCTGGTTCAAGATGAGGAAACGGTTCATTAATGTCATTCGGTAGAATTGCAATGTAGGCAAAATTTGCTGTATGTAACTTACCTTTCTTACTTGTCTCCCACCTTTTTAGTTCATCCTCTCTTCCCGTGCCCAGCCCCTACTCTGTCCTGTGCCCCTTCTGTCATCCTGTCTATGATCCAAAGATTTTTTGTGTCCTCATGTGCCATCAGCCTAGTCCCTCCGTAATCAGTGCCTCCACCATTTGCAGTTTTAGAGATGACATTTTTATCATAAGAAAAGGACTGGCTATGGGAGAAGAAGGCTGTCCTGATTGTCCTGATCATACTTCTCCATTTTAGACTCATCTTTTTATATTTTGTTAGAGGTTTTTTGTTTTTGTTTTTTTTTTTTAAAGATTTTATTTATTTATTCGACAGAGATAGAGACAGCCAGCGAGAGAGGGAACACAAGCAGGGGTAGTGGGAGAGGAAGAAGCAGGCTCATAGTAGAGGAGCCTGACGTGGGGCTCGATCCTATAACGCCGGGATCACGCCCTGAGCCGAAGGCAGACGCTTAACCGCTGTGCCACCCAGGCGCCCCTAGAGGTTTTTTTTTTAATTAGAAAAGTATTATATTCTGATTATACTAAGTCAAACTACTTAGAAGTGAATATGAAACAGGTTAATTACCTCGTGTTGAACTTCAGCCCCAGCTTTCTGAGGTAACCAACATTAACAGCTGATATTATCCTAACACAGCCTCCTGTACACACACAACACGCACACACACGCACACACACAGAGTTGGGAATTTTTTTTTTCACTTGGAATTTTAATTATGTCATAAAGGGGATTTTTTTTTTTTTTTTTTAAGAAAGAAATTGGATCCAACAGTACACATTACCTGCTTTTTCACTTACCACACACGCTCCTGCAGGTTGAGTGCATCCAGAGAGAAGCGTGTAGAGTAGTGATGAAGCGCCTGGGCTTTGGAGCCAAACTGTCCTTGAATGTGAATCCCGACTCTTTCGCTTATTAGCTGTGTGACCTTGGGTAGGGTTCTTAAAACTCCAGCCTCTTCAGTTCTCTTCTCTGTCAAATGGTCATCATAGTTGTAGAGGTTTCTGTGAGGGTTGTAGGTATGATATATGTAAAGCGTATAGAACAATGCGTGGCCTCTAGTAAGGACTCTGTTAGCTATTGTTATAACCTCACATTCTTTTCAAAAGCTGAAAATACCCAGCAGTCTGGTTGTGCCTCCTCCCTTGGTGAGTATTCACACTGTCTCCGTTTTCCCCACCATAAACAATGTTGCAGTAAACTTCTTTGTTCGTAATGGACTTCTTATTTCTATTTGACAGTGTCCCAGAAGTGGCATTACTGTGTCAAGGGTGATTTTCATTAACTATAGCGGCTACTTTCTGTGGTATAGTGGGAAATAGATATTTGGTCTTTGTCCCCTGCTCTGGCACACAGCTCCTAAAACCCTTGGAATCTCTGGAGTGCTAAGAATGACTAGTGCATGCTGCATACCAAAGACATGGGGATGACTGAGGGCTGGAGGCCCCTACAGAGCTTAAGGATGGGGCTTTGGGGCCCCTTAGAACTTTCAGCCCTACCTCAAACCTCAGAGGGAGGGAGGAGGGAGAGACTGAGTTAATCACGAGTAACCAATGACTTAATTAATCATGACCGCATAATGAAACTTCCTTAAAAACCCCTGAACTCTGGGGTGCCTGGGTGGCTCAGTTGGTTAAGCATCTGACTTTGGCTCAGGTCGTGATCTCAGGGTCCTGGGATCGAGTCCCACATCAGCCTCCCCTCTGAGTGAGGAGTCAGCTTCTCCCTCTGCCCCCCCCCACTTGTGTGTGTGTGTGCGTGCTCTCTCTCTCTCTCAAATAAATAAATAAATGAAATCTTAAAAAAACCCAAAACCCTAAACTGTGATACTTTTATTGGTGTACAAAGTGAGGTGCTAGGAGGGCAGTGTGCCCAGAGAAAGCATGGCAGCTCCCCGCTGCTCCCCATACCTTGCCTATGCATTTGGCTGTTCCTGAGTTGGCTCCTTTATAATAGACCATTAACAGTAAATAAATTTTATCCCTGAGTTCTTGGGGCTGTTGTAGCAAATTATGAAACCTGAAGAAGGGGTTTAGGGTACCTCTGATTTATAGCTCGTTGGTCAGAAGTATGAGAGGCTTGGGACTTGGGACTGGTGTTTGAAGTGGGGGGGCATGCTTGTGGAACTGAGCCCTTAACCTGTGGGTTTGCCCTAGTTCTGGCAGTAAGTGTCGGAATGGAATCAAATTGTTGGTGTCTGGAGAATCAGGGAATTGATTTTTGGTTTTGGAAAACACCCTAGACTTTCCAAAAAGAGTATCACCATTTACAGTCCTAGAAGCATAGCTTGGGAAGGCCTGTTATAGATTATTATTGAGATAAACTACTGGGAAAAGTGAATACTTTTTAACTCTTTATTAAAGTGAATTTTTGAATCCATACAAATAAGGAAGGTAAAAAACAAACCCCTGTATACCCATCACACTGCCCCAAATCCCAGACCATGGTCAGTGTCCTGTCCATACCCGACCTACTCTCACTTCCACCTCCTGTGTGACACTCAAAATCGTAGACGTCATACCATTTTCTTGTATATTCATGTTTCAGTATGTATCTCCAAATGATAGGTTTTTAAAAATTGTGGTTAAGAACACTAAAAACAGGGAAGCCTGGGTGGCTCTGTTGGTTAAGTGTCTGCCTTCGGTTCAGGTCGTGATCTCAGGGTCTTGGGATCGAGTGCTGCATCGGGCTCTCTGCTCAGCGGCAAGTTGTCTTCTCCCTCTCCCTCTGTGATCTCTCTCAAATAAACAAAATCTTTAAAAAAAAAAAAAAGAACACTAAAAACAATTTCCACAGATTTTTTTTTTTTTAAGTCGGCTTCACACCCAGTGAGGGGCTTGAACTCACAACCTGAGATTAAGAGTTTTGTGCTCTACCGACTGGTACCGTGTTGCACAACAGATCTCTAGAGCCTATTCATGTTGTGTAACTGAAACTTTCTACTCCCCATTTCTCCCTTCCCCTGGCAGCCACCATTCTACTCTCTGCTTCCGTTGAGTTTGACTCTTGCAGAGACCTCACATAAATAGTGTCAATGCAGTATTTGTTCTTCTGTGACTGGTTTATTTCATTTAGCATGATCTCCTCCTGGTTCATCTGTGTTGTAGCATATGACAGGATTTCCTTCTTTTTTTTAAGGCTGAATAATATATTGCACTATAGTTATATACCACATTTTCTTTATCCATTCATGCATTGATGGACATTTAGATGTTTTTCACATCTTGGGTAATGTGAATAAAGCTTCAGTGGACATGGGAGTGCAGGTATCTCTTCAAAATCCTGATTTCAGTTCTTTTGGATAAATACCCACAAGTAGGATTGCTGGGTTGTACGGTAGTTCTATAAAAGATAGGTTCTTACCACTGTAATGACACCAAGGAAAAAAAAATCCCTAAACAAAACAAGTATTACTGTTATATTTCTTTTCAATGCTAAATAGTACTCCGCTATATGAATATACCACATTTTATTTATTTATTCATCAGTTAGTAGTCATTTGGCTAGTAGTTGTAATACTGCTGTGAATATTCATGACAAGTTTTGTGTGAACCTGTTTTCATTCCTCTTGGGTATATAGCTAGGAGTGGAATTGCTGGATCATTTGGTAATTCTGTCCTTAGCCTTTGAGGACCTGCTAAACAGCTTCCCAGGTGGCTGCACCATTTTCTATTCCCATCAGCCATGTATGAGTGTTCCAGTTTCTCCACATATTTATATATTTTTTCTTGTTAGGCTTCCTTCTGTGGTCATATCTAAGAAACCATTTGCCTAATCAGATGGGTTCTAAGAGTTTTATGTTTTTAGCTCTTACATTTAGGCCTCTGATACATTTTGAGTTAATTTTTGTGTATGGTAGGAGATAGGGGTCCAACTTCATTCTTTTCTTTGAGGATGTCCAGTTGTCCCAGCATTCTTTATTGAAAATACGATTCATTGAATTGTCTTGTCACCCTTGAAAGCCATTTGACCCTAACTGTAGAGGTTTATATCTGGACTTTGAATTCTGTTGATCTGTATATCTCTTATGCCAGTACCACACAGTCTTGGTTACTGTAGTTTTGGGTAGTAACTGTTTTCCAGTTTTTATATGAAATTGGTTTTCCTGAACCTTTAGAAGACGATTCATCAGGGGCGCCTGGGTGGCACAGCGGTTAGGCGTCTGCCTTCGGCTCAGGGCGTGATCCCGGCGTTGTGGGATCGAGCCCCACATCAGGCTCCTCTGCTGTGAGCCTGCTTCTTCCTCTCCCATTCCCCCTGCTTGTGTTCCCTCTCTCGCTGGCTATCTCTATCTCTGTCAAATAAATAATAAAAAATCTTAAAAAAAAAAAAAAAGACGATTCATCAGCATACTTTTTCTAGCTTCATAGCTGTAGAGCTCCCTCTTCTGTTGCTTTCATGACATGTTCAAAAATAGGGTCTCTTGATTTCTGAGATCTGTTCCGTTTCTCTCTTCTGCTTTTTGGGGACCATCTCTTTCTTTTACTTGTGTACCCATATGAGACTCAATTTGAAATCCCTTCCCAGCACTTTATAATACAAAGATATAAGAAGAAGGAAACTGGTCCCTGGTCCTGTTGTCCACATAACCCCTTCCACATAACCCCTTTTGACAGTTTTTAGAAACAGTGTACAAAAAAGAAAAAAAAAAAAGAAAGAAACCATGTACATATTTGGGCTCCTTCAATAGTCGAGTAAAGTGAAGTGAAAGTATTCTTCCATCCTTACCTATTATGGTTTCAAGAAATTCCTTTCAGGAAAAAATAGGTATACCACTGCCAGAATACATGTAATTGTTCTTAAAAATACATGTTTATGCAAATTCTTTTTGAATTTGCTTATTTAATATATATAAAGAATATATTAAAATTGGGAATATGTGTCAGCTGAAGAATATTACTAATTTTTAAATACTATTTTTTTTAAAGATTTTTATTTATTTATTGGAGAGAGAGAGAGAGCATGCGCACAGGGAGGGGGAGGGGCAGGCAGAGGGAAAGGGAGAAGCAGGTTCCCCACTGAGTAAGAAGCCTGATGTGGGGCTTGATCCCAGGATGGGATCATGACCTGAGCCGAAGGCAGACACTTAACAGACTGAGCAAGCCATCCAGGCATCCCTTAAATACTATTCTTAAGATTTCTCAGAGTAATGGGGCTCCTATCCTCTTGAGCTCCCTTTCTTGATAGACAGGATTCTTGTACGGTTTGGGGAAGGAACCCAGGGTTCTTGTATAATTATTAATCCCATTAGTGTACTCGCTGTTTAAGTGACCTATATGCAGCCAGGAGCAGGTATTCCTGCTTGCATGGTCCCATCCCCCAGCTGTCCTTAGGTAGGTTAATTCTGATTACACTGTTTCAGATTACTTGTGTTTCCGGAACTCTGGTAACTTTGATGCTTTGACTGTACAGTATCCTCTCTGTCAGCCAGTATTTTCCTGGCAGTTAGAATGTATGGTCCTGGAAGATGGGAAATAGTCGCTTTTTTTATCTGGCAGTGCTCAAAAACATCTTTCCTGGCTGACGGACAGACTGCCTGAGGAGTGCTGCTGATGCTTTTGGGACTTTTGTTTATTCCCTCCAGGGGAGCCAGGAAGTGGGACGGAAAGTGATACTTCTCCAGACTTCCACAATCAGGAGAATGAGCCCAGCCAGGAGGACCCTGAGGATCTGGACGGATCTGTGCAGGGAGTGAAGCCTCAGAAGGCTGCTGCTTCTGCTTCCTCAGGGAGCCATCACAGCAGCCATAAAAAACGAAAGAATAAAAACCGACACAGGTCAGTGGCAGGGACCTCCCCTCTCCCCCTCCAACCCGGCCGCCCCCACTGCCCTGCCCAGAGCTGCCGTGACCATTGCTGCAAAGGGACTTTATACTAGAGTAAAAATTCGTCAGAATTGGTGCCGTCTTTCTGTCGCAGATGGGGAGAAATTGCTTTGGTCCAAATGAAACAGGCGACATTTTCGCCAGTGGAGGAATGGGTGGGCGTTAGAGTAACGGTGAGGGAAGAGAGCCTTCTCACTGTTTGTAGTGTAAAAGAATTTCATTCCATAAACACTCTTTTTAATACGGTGCATCTGAGGAGGAGAAGGGGAAGTCTGTAAAATAGGACTTGGAATATGGCACTAGTACGTGTTGGGAAGCTGCCAAGTGGAAGAGAGTCTTTTGCTCCTAATCCTGGTCCCTGCCTGTGCTTACTCTCTTGTGGGTGGACAGAGCTGATTGGACATGCTTTTTTTTCTTTTTGAATACTAGGTGTTTGATTGCTTATGATTTCTTTGTTTTATATATCTCTGTAATATGCTGATTTCAGATATCAGAGAGGAATAATATAAAGTCTGTAAGATATGAGAGTACCTTTCTAGATAATGTTTGTCCACTGTGTGTGTTTTGTTTTGTTTTGTTTTTTTACAGTGCGTAATGAGATAGGAATGACATCAGTGGACAGAGAGGTCAGGTGTCACCCAGAGAGGATTTTAGCATTCATTCTGCCTGGGGTTTGTATGATAATGCCAGGACCTATTAACTCAGATAATTAGAAATTATACAGCTGTACTCAGAGACGGTGATGCATAGCTTCTAGAGTGGGCAATCTTGCCCTCAACCTCAAACTTTCTTCTGGCAGGCATGAAAACCAGGTATCCATATGCTGGCTTTTGTCCTGCTCCTCCTAGGAGTTTACATACTGAGGTGAAAGGGCGCCAGCAAGGAAGGGGCGGGGTTCCCTGTCCTCCGGTGCCCTTCTGGGTTGGGTTGCTCTACAGACTGCGGGATATTCCTTCACACATCGAAGGCATTCACATTGTTAGCTTCGTGGTTGCACATGGGGATGATAGAGAATGAACTTGAACTGGTTTAAGCCTCCTAAGCATCAACAGATTCTTTAATTCTTTTAAGAAATTTTCTTGTCAATGGTGGTGGTGATTTTTAGGCTGCAGAAATAGTTATTTCCTCCAAATAGTGACTCAAGATCGCTGCTTAACACTTTCCTGCAAACCAAAAATCACTGTGCCAGTCTCATGACTGCAGTAAGAAATAGCAAAAATTGCACAACTTTTTTTTGTGTGTGTAAGGTTAAAGGCTATTTGATCACTGTGGTAGGACTAATGCTAGCTTGTCACAAACAGTAGCAGGGAGCCATACTCTTAAAATATTTTTTAAATTGTTAAGGTAATTAAATGCCATGCTCTGTGTTGCTTTTAAATTTACGACAGTGTTATTTTAAAGTAATGGTTCGTTTCCTGTTTTACAGTGTCTAGATTAGGGGGACAATTCCTTGAAAGTTTCTGGGACATAATTTCCATTAGTGATACAGTAGATGGCTACTGTTTATTGTAGATGATACTTCCCTTTTTTTAATGCCATGATCGGCTGACTGATAAAAAGGAATTAGACATGAACTTAACTTCCTCCTGTAGGTTTCTAGTAGATTTCTATAGGAACAGCACTTCTTCCTACCCTTTTTTCCTCCGGCTCCCAGAGCTAACTCCTTCCAGAAAAATAGAAGGATTTATAAAGATCTTGGATGTTATTTGTTGCTTTCACAAATGGTGTTTTCTGTTTGGAAAGCAGGATCCCTTTGTCATCCCCCTGGTTTAATATCTGGCTGGCCTCCCTTGGCTGTAGGCGTCTATGTGCCCCAAGGGAGCAGAGTGGAGCTGATTTGCCTTCTTTCTGTGTGAAAAGATTCAGTGCACCAGAGTGGCATCTCAGGGGCCAGTGAAGGTTCTCAGATTCCTGCCATCTTCAGTCAGGAAGTGTCCAAACCCCTTGCCCCTGACTCTTGTCTTTGTGGTTCTTTCAGATTGTGGGAGGGTGGAGCACTTTGTTCATACACATTTGTACATTTGCAGTCAGTACAGTACTTGTTTCTCCTCCCAGCTTACCACGCCCCATATACTCAGATAAGTCAGCAGTAAATTATTTCAACAAGTGTCTGAATGCCTTCTGTGTGCCAGGCACTGTTGAGGGGTGAGTAAAGCAAAGTGGAAATGAATATGTTACTGTAGCAAAAAGGAGTAACTTTCAGATTTGTCCTCAAAACTTGAAATAATAGCGTACAGCTGCTTTTAGAGGTTTTTACTAATACACAAAACTCTGGAATTCTTCTAGGTAGTTTGTGACATTTTCATTAAGTAGGTACAGTCTAATTTGTGAACAAAATTAAGTGAGGCTGAAAATTAGATTTTTTTAAAGTTTTATTTATTTATAGTAATGTCCACCCCCAAAGTGGGCCTCAGACTCACAACCCCGAAGTCACGAGTCTCTTCCGTCTCTTCCTGAGCCGGCCCGATGCCCTAAAAGTTAGATTTTTGGTTTTAGTTCCTGGTTTGTACCCAGTGTACTCTTCCCCAAATGACTTAAGTGAGGTGGTTGCATAAGAGATATTGAAGTTGTGCTTTCTTCCAGCTTCACTCTTGCAAACATGGGCCAGGAGGAAAATAGAGCATTTTGCATATTGTTTTAGCACCTGTCTACAGTGTGAAAGGTGTTGGAACCAGCCAGAGAGCTGATGTCATGCTCAGGGTTAATGTTTGCTTTGGAGGTCTGCCCAGAACCATGGCCTGTTAGCCACGATGTCCTAAACAGCCTCCCCCCCCCCGTACTGTCCCTTCCAGATCCCTGAGGCTCAGGTGTTTGTGGCTGTCAGCTCTCCTTTGTTTTACGGGGGTGGAGGGGTTGGGGTTTTGTAGATTTGGGTGCTCTTTTTTTTTTTTTTTAAAGATTTTATTTATTTATTTGTCAGAGAGAGAGCACAAGCAGGGGGAGCAGCAGGCAGAGGGAGAAGCAGGTTCCCCACTGAGCAAGGAGCCGGATGCAGGACTCGATCCCAGGACCCTGGGATCGTGACCTGAGCCAAAGGCAGACACTTAATCGACTGAGCCACCCGGGCACCCCGATTTGGGTGTTCTTAGTACTAGCCCTGACACAGACAGTTACTAAATCAGGGGCAAAGTGATGTGACTCTGCAGTTTTCTGGAACAAGACTGTCACCGAAGTTTATTCGTTTGACCCTTGGCTTTCTAGGATGAATGCTGTAAAAAAAAGAGTACCGTGTTCCCTGGACATTCTTAGAACTTACCACTTGAGTTAAAAGTTGCAAAATGTTTTCTTTCAAAAAATTTATAATGTTTTTATCTTTTATGTTAGAGTATATTGTGCTGAATTGTTAGTACGGTCTTCAAAGCACCCTTTCGTTATATGACTAAACCCTTCTTTCTCTATTTCTTCTAATGCCCTATTTATATTTTTCACTACAATTACGTATTTTAAAAGTTCTAACTCTGAATCTGGCAGCTAATAGACAGCCTGCAGGTGCCTCGTTTTCTAATGAAATAACTTTTCCTTTCATAGTCTGTTCTTCTGATACGAAATCCAGTGAGGGAAGGGACTCTCCCAACCACAGAATCTTTGGTGCTTTGATGTTTGAAACTTTATGGCTTAAGATTCTTAAAGCTGATTTTATTTCTACGAATCTTGCTAGGGTGGCTAATCGACTAATTTATTCAATTAGTGTATTAATTTCTATTGCTTTCTTCCTTTCAAATGCTGCCCCTCAGCCCGTCTGGCATGTTTGATTATGACTTTGAGTAAGTTTGATTTGAATTAGTATTTGTGCTGTGTTGTTTAGTGTGTAGAGACCAATATGCCTTTTTGAGACCTTTCTAACCCATAGTTTATCTGTTTAATTGTAGGTATGTATATTAGGTTAGGCTGGGAAGTTTTTTTTAAAAACAGAAAAACGTGATGGAGGTAACATTTTATTTAATAACTTAAGCAAAATTAAGTAAACTTCACTTTTATGCATTTTAATTTCTTTAAAAATAGATAACCTTTATTTTAATTCACATTTAAATTGATTTTCTGGCTTTGCTTCATAAGGAGATTAATAGTTTAAGATCTTGATATTTTGCTTTGGAAAGATTTAAAAATTAAAATTTGTGTAATTTCTTTTGTTTCATGTCCAGAAATACAAACTCCTAGTCTCTTTCCTGTTCTTAATCATTATGTGTCTCAGTGATTATCAGTGATATAGTTACAAAGCTAACACATTAACATAGAGCATGCCCTCTTAATCCAATCTCTTTAATGCATAGTACTGAATAGTTTTAAAATTATATGGCTTTCATAACTGCTGTATATTTCTTTTTGTCATCTAAGTTTGCCTTGTGGCGAGAGTATCTGCTTATGTTTTAAAATACTTGCTTAATAATATCTGGGTAAACAACTAAATATGACATAGTCTAATGAAGAATGTGGGTTTTACTTAACCAAATAGTCTTTGTTATAGCTTGTGCCCTATGCAGTAGCTGATTCCTGGCCCCTCTTTCTGTAAATTAAAATGCAAATATGTTTTATCTTTTCTATCACAGGATTGATCTGAAGTTAAACAAAAAACCACGAGCTGTAAGTATCAGCCAGACCATTTCAGAGAGCCTGGTGATTTTGTAGCTAATTAGAAAATGTGTTCGTCTTCAGAGCTGAGTGTTCCTAATCTCAGGTTACAGCTCTCATTTTAAAGGCTGGGGTATCCATTTGGATACACTTCAACTTTTAGGTGTTACTTAGGTTTTTTTATGTTTTGGATAGAGAGAGAGGTCGCACATTTTTACTGAAGAACAATTCCCTTTGATTAAAGAATGACTTGTTAATACTAGTCGTTTTTATTTTTGTTTTGTTTTGTTTTGTTTTTGATTGGTGAGCTCAGGGAGCCCAACAAGGGCAGAATTGATGTTTCGGTCCCTCTGTGGACTTGGAAGTTGGGACATTTTCAGATGTGAAGTATTGTCTATTACATTTGAAGTGGAATCTTTGATTATAGAACAGCCCCTAGCAGAGTTGTTGATGAATTTTTTCTTAGGTTTCAACTAGTGTTCTGAGAGTAAGTTGGGACTCTGTTTTTCTCTCTTTAGGACTATTAGAAGACCCATTAGTGCAGAAGCTTCCAGGCTGTAGAGCCCTGCTTCCCTCCTCCAACCTCACAAAGATACATACCCCTCACCTGAGTGCGCGGCCATCCACCTCTGCTTTCCCAGACCCAGTGCCTGTGACTCTGAATAGTTTGTTCTGAAACGTGGTGACAAGTCATTTCTGTAAGACCACATTGGATCGTTTACTGTGTGTCATTTTTAGTAACAGAACTGTAAGAAGACCAAGACATGGTTATAATTCCAGCAAGTTGCTAGCTGTGCATTTCTCCCTTCTTGGAATGAATGTGTCCCCCCAAACTGGCTGGCACCAGCTTCATCTGTGATACCCATCTAGAAACGTTCTCTGGTTTTGTTTTATGCTGAAGGTAGAACATAGGTCACGTTTCAGAGGGAGGCTGTAAATATCGGGCATTTTCTTATTTTGTTTGTGTTTCATTATTTTTCTATTGTTTTTACCATCTTCTTTTCTTTGGGGACTTTTTGTAATACCGTTGTACAGCTCATACCTTCCTGCCGACGTATCTGATCATCTGCTTCATGCAGTTGCCAATATTCTCAACTGAAAATAATCTGGTTTACCATAAAGAAAATGGGGAACTTGGCTCTGTGTTTTTGCAGGGGGAAGGTAAAAAGGGTTTATTTAATAATTACCTATCTTAAATCTTTCTACCTTGGAAGCAGTTTCATGTTCAAGGAACAGGAGAAGCTGAAAAGCCTAAGTTTAAATCAATCCTTTTAAAATAGATATTTTTATTCTTTTATATAAATAAAATTTCACAGGTGTTGACTTCTCATGCTTTACTTTTAAAACCTGAGATTGTTTTTTCGCTTATTTTATTTATTTGTATCATGCCTTGTGGAAATTTCTTCCTTTTTCCATTTTTCTCTCTTTTTTGGTATCTGCCTGATTAAACATTGCTCTGAATCACTAAGGTATATGGAAAGGCTCAACACTGCACCCAAAGCGGGTATCGTATGGGGTTCTTGAGCAGATTGAGAGGGAGGATCTGCGAGCACCTGCAATGCCCAGCAGACCCCCTTCCTCACAGGGTTGGCCGGGCTGGGGAGCTTGCCGATTTGTTGAACCTGCTTCTAGAGTGGTGCTCGGCCTCAGCTGCTCACGGGAATCACCTGGGAAGCTTAGGGACCCACTGATGCCTGGGTCCTACTCCCAGTGACTCTGGCTGGGGTGCAGTAACTGGGATTTCCTTCCAAAGAGTCCCTGGGATTCTGATAAGAAGCCAGGTTGAGAACCACTGCATGAGGAGTGTTTGATTGGAATCCTATGTTGTGAATCAGTCTAGAGGATAAGATTTGGGGCCCCATCTTTCCTTCGACACTGTCTAGTCGTAGTCCTGGACTTAGGCCCATATCTTTGTTAGAACAGATATGTTCCATTGTGATGATATTGGTAGAGCTGAATATGGATGGTGTCTGTTAGCGAAACGAGTCTTCCTTGTCAGATGTGCAAAAGCTTTCACTCTTGTTCTCTAATAAATTTTTTTTTGATTCTGATGCTAATTAGATGTCTTTGGTAGCAGAACTCCAATGTCAGGGTTTTTAAGAAAATAGTTTCTTATATTTAGATTGTTCCTTAAAAAATGAAAAAAACAATTATAAAGCTAAAACCATAGGGACCAGAGGATTTCTGTACCCTCCTTTGTCACTTTCACTCCTTTCCCGGGAGAGAGAAGCGGGCCTTCCTGCAGTCTCCGTGGCCTGGAGGAGAGCACACCGCAAACCTGAGAATGTTTCTTTCATAGTTTTACATTTGCTTGAGATCTGGTGGGATACCCTTAAAAAGCTGTACTATGTAAAAACATACCTGTGTATCTGAATACACAGGTATGTCTGTGATCATGGTTAGAGGTAGGCTGCTTGCTTTATACTTATGTTCTCTGTAAGGTTTTCAATCATTGATTAGGGGACTCCCAGGTTTTCCTGTAAACTGGCCACAGGCTGAAGATATTTAAGTTCTGAGAGCCTGCTTATATTCTCTAAATTGGGGAGGTTTAGGCAAAAACCCCAGGAGATGCCTACCATGCTTGTGATATTTGTCACTTTGGTTACGAACTAAGTTTGTCTGGCAGACTTAGATGTGACCAGTGACCCTGTCAGAGTGGCTGCCAGGACCCCTGAGAGGGGCTTCCTTCTAGGCAGGCCTTCACTGGATTATTGGGGTCTGGAATAGTATTTTGCTTTAGGCCTTTAGCCTTCTCACCTCCACAATGGGAAGAAGTTGCCCTTTGCTTCTGTTGGTTATAAGACATTTTAAAAAATCCAGGCCCTTGGTAGTTCTATTTTATGTCTTCTTCTGGGAGGATGGTGTCTGTACACAGCTCCTGAGGGAGGCTCAAGTATGCTTGCTCTTCCAGGGGCTGAGGAAATCGTTGATTTTGTTGAAACTCCAAATGTTCTAAGTAGCATCAGACCCTGCAAGCTGAAGATGGAGAGCCGGGACAGCCCACAAAGGAGAAGACCGGAAGGTCTGTGGGGCCAACGGGAGGGCCTGAGGGAAGTGCCAGGAGCTGGACAGGGCCGGCGTGGGCCGAGAGCACGGGCGTTCAGAGCTGCTGTCCGTCTTGGGGGCCTCCAGAGTGCTCTGAGAAACAGAGCCTTTGGGTGCTGTGGAATACTCTGTAAGTACCGTACAAGGAGGATTGTTGACACCTTGACCTGTGTGATGAATAAGGGAATTGAAGCAAGTATTTAAATGGCCTAACTTTGAAAGGAGTAAATATGCTGTTTTGAAACACTCTGAGACCTAGTTTTTGCTTTTATTCTGACTTCTCTGCCCCTCAGCCTCACTTCCAACTACCGAGCCATGAATGACGACGTGTAAAAGTGCATGTGTGAAGCCCGCCACCAGGGCTGCTTCCCTGGGGCCGTGTGGAGTGCGAGCGTGCGTCTTTTACACGTATACTTCTCCGGATTGCTGCCCTGCTCGGGGCCGGGGAAGGTGACTAAGGAGAACGAATTGGGACTCTCACTGCTGTGTTCATGTAAATGTTACCGCGTCTGAATTTTCTAAGTGGTAAACTTCAGGATTGGAAACAATTTTCACTTTGGAAAACTCTTTCTGTAGAGTAAAAGTTCTCACTGCTAAGACGGGCTGCGGTGTTGATTCCGACCCCCACACCAGCGCAGGGTGGTGGTCCCCAGAGAGGAGGGTATGGAGGATGGCCCATGGTTTGTGGGGGGCACATAGCAGGCCTTCAATTTGTATTTATTTTCTGGCTCAGCCTTTTTTAGTTGTCACTTTGAATGTGTTCTATAATATGCATAAATATTCATTAGTACATGTAGATAATTGATAAATAAACGGTAGGTTGAACCACAAGCAGTTGCTGCGCTTCAGCCATCTTGATCTTCAAACCGGGCAGTTACCCTGATTTAACACCATACACGTGTTGGGGGTATGTATGCGCTACGTGTTTACTGTTCGGGTACAAGTATAACCTTCGGAGGCCCCTGGCCGATAGAACCCTCCTCAGATCCCCACCCCCATAACTTATTCCTGTACCCTAAGGAGGCTTTAAAAGATATAATTTGAATAAATAATGCATGCAAATGGCATATATTCAAAGAGTATAGGAGTATGGTCAGTGAAAGAGTAAGTCCATCCGTCCTCAGCAGCCAGTTGTCCTTCCCAGAGGCGGTTCCTTGTGTGTCCTTCCAGAGGAGCTTTGTACACATACGGGCAGTACGCACACAGGCATGTGCCTGTTACAGAATGGTAGCATACTTTTTCCACCTAGTAATACAGCTTAGACAGCGTTCTATAGATGCAGCTTATAAACCTCGGTTCTGTTGGCTACTTAGCATTCCTTTATATGCGTGCACCACAGTTTACTTAACCCGACCTCTGCCGACAGCATTAATGCTCTTTTTCATCTTTTGCCGTTTCAGGCAGTGTGGTAGTGCCTTACATTTTGCAAATATGATTCTTAGTGGTGGGATTGCTGAGCCATGGGGAATGTGTCAAAGGGTTAAAACACAGATCTCACTGTGACTTGTATCGCCCAGATCACTTTTTAAATGTGAGTACATGTATTTTTTTCTCCTTTTCCATTCCTCTTATTCCTCTAGATCCTGAGGATTTTTCCTGGGTAATTTGTTACCCATAACAGTTGGAATTTTCTGGAGCTGTCAACTTTGTAAAAGACAGGACTGTTGCCTCTGGTGATGCTTTCCAGAGAGGAGCTGCAGATGCCATTAAGAATTCCCATTTTGGGACGCCTGGCTGGCTCAGTTCATAGAGTGTGGGACTTATGATCTCAGGGTCATGAGTTCAAGCTCTACACTGGGTGTAGAGCTTACATTAAAAAAAAAAAACAGTAAGCAAAGAAAAATGAATTCCCATTTTTGCCTTAGCACTTTCCATATTATTCTCTTTAGAGTCTTGTTTTTGGATCCTATTGAAGATGCTTGTCTCTAGGCACTTGGTTCAGGCTAGTGTCCATGGCCGTGGGGGCTCAGCTGCCTCCTGCCACACAGGCAGTCTTACCAGGAGGCGCCAGCAGGTGGCAGGCAGAGCCCCACAAGTGCCCCTGGCCTTTAGTGGGGCTCTAATCTGGAGAGCCGCCAGCATCTGAGCCCTTGGGCCCTTCCCAGATCCAGCAACATGCCCAGTGCAGTGTGGGGTGGGGTGGGTTGCCTGATCCCTTCCTTCTACCTAGTCTTGCAGCCATTTCTTAAATGGGTGAGCAATTTAAGATGGCCAGTACCTGCGTTGAGATGGCCTTCAAAAGGCCATATCCCAGGATGACAGCCTGGGGCCTCCTCCCCATCCAGGAACTAGCTGGAAGGATTTACATACCATGGCCTGGGATGGCTTGAGTTTCCTTAATTGTAGGGCTCTACTTCCTGTCTCTTTTCTGCCAAATCTCCCACACCCTTCCCATGAACAAGGAGGTCCCCAGAACAAGCTCTTAGTCACCACCCTCTACTCCACCCACTCTGGTCTAGGGAAAAAAAATGAGCCAGAGGTTTGAGAAGCCCTGGAGCAGAAGTGCTAGGATCCTGGGACTGCGTCTATTTGGGGCAGGAGCCTCGGGACCAGTGAGGCCCAGGGCATGAGGTGCCGGCTCCATCCCCTCCCAACTCCTAGATTTGTGTCCCATTGAATCCCAGTTTCTCTGATGGAGACCTACCGAGTCCCGCCTTGAGGGCAGGGGTCTTGCCCTTCTGTGTAGGGGAGGAAGTGGCGGGGGTGGGGGAGTCCGCTGCGGCCTCTTCCCAGTTACTGCCCCACACCGCCCTGCAGGAGACCAGCAATGTTTGAGGTGCCAGCAGCACCGGGGCTGTGGGGCCTGGGAGAGCTGCTCCCCTGGAGCCTCTGAGCTCTCTGGCTCCTCATTGAAATTCCCCAGACCTTTAGGGACCGCTGGGTTTTCCTCAGGCTCACTTGAAGTGGGATGGGGACAGAGTGGGTGAGGACAGCCAAGGAAGGGAATTTCATCCATTTGGGGCCAGTTGTTCTCTGCCAGTTTCCATAGTCACGCTGTGCTCCCAGCGGGGTTAACCCGTGTTTGAGACCGAACTGCAAGAAGACGCAGGGTCGGGCCCCTGCTGGTGAGAACCCCGGGGTGAGGTGGGGGACCTGTGGGGGTTGGGGAGGGTCTGGCAGGAGGCCACCCTCTGGGAGCTCCCCAGGATCATTTCCCAACAGTGCAGGGATTTGCATACTCCCTGGTTTCCCCATCAGCTCTCAGCTCCTGGAACCAGGAAGGCAGAGGAGGAAAGGGCACACAAGGCAACAGCCATCTGAGTCTGATCCCCTCAGCGCCTCGGTGGCTTGAAGTCGTGTCTCCGGATCGGCCCCGCCACCCTCGACTTCCCGCGAGCCCCTGTGAACCTTACACCTCTCTTGTGAGGCCAGCCAGGAAGCTGAGGCTCTAGGAGGGGAAGTGAGTTGTGCAGGGCCCCACGTCCAGGACTTTTCCCTCTCAGGCTGGCACCCCACGAACTGAGGGACCTTCTTGTCAATCCAGAGCAGCGCAGGGATCATGGTGTCTCATTGACAGGTGGCAACAGCCGAGGCCCTGTGAGGGAAGGTGCTTCGGCCCGCGGGGCAGGAGGTGGTCAGGAGAACTTCACGGTTAAAACCCAAGTCCTGGGAAAGACGCGTCCTGGGCATTGGCCCTGGCAGCCAGATTGAGAAAGTGGCCCAGAGGCATGGCTCCAGGTCCTGGAGGGCCAGTGTAGCCACGCTGAGGCTGCCGGGGGAGCACGGGGTGCGCGCTGAGGCCCACGGGGCCCGGGATGGACTCGAGCCTCCCCCAAGCCCAGCCTCAACTGGCCTCTGCCGCGTGGTCTCTGCTGCCCTCGTGGGGTCCTGTCAGGGAGCCAGCAGGGCCAGACGCAGCCTCCAGTCATGGGCCACTCCCAGCCTGGATGGGCTGCCCACTGCCCGCCTGCCTGGAGGATCCTTCCCCCACCCCCCAAAAGCAGAAACAGCAAATGACCAAGAGCTCGGGTCTGGTCAGGGGCCAAATGTGAGCCCTCCAGTCTATGGACAGCTGGCTGGTGGGATGGGAAGAGGGGTGCGGGCACCCTACTTCTCCTTCCAGGCCACTCCCAAGGCCTCGTGGCCTTCACGTCCCACATGGTGTACAGATAGAGGGGGCTTGGTGGGTGCGGCTGCTGGGGCGCCCACTGCTGAGCAGAGGGTGGGGGGTCCTTTCACGCTCATGCTTGAGGGAGTCTTGGTGGTGGCTGTACACCTAACAGGGTTGTGAGGTGCGGGCTGAGGGCACCCCCTGCCTCCCTCCCTCTCGGGCCTGAGAACTGTTGCAAACAAGTGTCTGGGGTCCTTCCTTCTGGTGTGTGGGAGCCAGGGCCCCAAAGTCGAGGGCCTATTCCAGCCTGTCCTCGTCTCTGGGACCTCAGGCAAAACACTCAGCCTGGCTTTGCCAGTGGCTTTGCCAGTGGCCTTCTTTCACCATGCCAGTGGCTGATAATGAACTGGACAGTCTGGTCTTTTAGCTTTCTGTCCCATAAAAGCAAACAAAGACCCATAAATAGGCTTTTAATCTGGAATACAGTACTTGACTGGAGAAAATATTTTATAAGGAAGGCAGACATTTCTTCATGAAGTAAAACCTTGCAAGGAGGCTGAAAAAATGGGCATGGGGTGCCTTGAGGAGGACGTGAGGGGGCTTTAAGTAACGTCTGCTGAGATCATTCCCACCTTGCACCTGGGTTCCTGCTTTAAATGCAAGCTTCTAAAGAATGCTCAGGGTGGGGTGCCTGGGTGGTGCAGTCGGTTGAGTGTCCGACTCTTGATTTCAGCTCAGGCCATGATCCCAGGGTTGTGGGATCGAGCCCCACACAGGGCTCCACACTCAGCTCGGAGTCTGCTGGGCATTCTCTTTCCCCTTTTCCCTCTCCCCCCAACTCGTGCTTTCCTTCTCTCTCAAAATAAATAAATCTTTAAAAAAAAATGTTCAGCGTGAAGAATGCAGTGGGGGCCCAGCGTGCAGAGAGGCAGCCAGTGTGGCATTTTCCTCCTCATGCTGCACAGATGTTCTGTGGTAAAGCGGTTTCTTAAAAAAAAAAAAAAATACAGATACTATAAAAGCTTCACAAACACTAAGTACAGATTAGGTGAGGTATTCAAATATAGAATTATTAAAACTGTATTTTTTCCATTTTCTCCTGCTGATGGTGTTTGGGGATCATTTGACAGCCTGGCTTTTCACTTAAAATCTTTTAACATTTGTATCTCATTTTTTCATCTGAAAAAAATGTATATTCCTGCCTGGCTTCCTTCCTTCTAGGGGCAGCTAAGAAGGTTGAGATGGTGAGGTGAGCACAGCCCACAGAGGGCAACACCAGAGGCCCTTTGATGAGCACTTACTATGTGCCAGGATTGGGTCATGTGGTCAACAGGCAGGCTCTCATGTCCTCCCTACAATTCTGTAAGGTAAGTACCACCATTATTACCCCCACTTCACAGAGGAGGAAACTGAGGCCAGAGAGGGGTAGTCACTTGTCCCTGAGGTAAAACTGGTGGCAAAGCCAGTTCCTCAGTTTGGGACCAGGACCCCTGACCTCCCGCGTGGGGGCTACCCTGGTGTCGCCTCTCCAGGCTCCTTCTGAGCCCCTTGCTCCACTCTGTGACTCTGCGGCTAGAACTCGGCAGTGTCTGGGAGGATGAGGCCAGAGCTGAGCACCCAAGGGCTCCCCAACCACCTCCTCTCAACTATCCTGGAAGCCCTCTTCCCAGCCAGATGGTTTTCTGTCCTCAGCTCTGGTTACAGGACAGAAAAGGGGAACAGCCCGATCCCGCCCCCATCCCCTGCCACCCCTCGCCACCCCACAGCCTCAGGACTTCAACTCCCAACTTTCCCCCCTGCCTGGCCCATGGCCTCGGTAAGGAAGGCCCTGCCCCCAAGGGACTGAGCGCCTTATGTCAGGTGCACACCTGCTGACCTTCCACTGCCCAAAGGCCCACTCAACCCCCAAGGACAACCAAGACCATCATCTCTTAAAGGGACTCACATTGTATTTTACTGACATGTTAAGGGAGGCAAGGACTTAAAGTATTTAACATTATACCTGTACACATACATATACGCATCCCCACTCTTGCAGAAGGGAGAGAGGACTTGGAGTAGAGAGGAAGGGGAAGAGAGAGTGGGGACAGAGGACCCTTGACCCCCGGTGAGGGCAAGGAGACAAGCGAACAGAGTGGAACAGAAGGTGGGTTATTAAGAAGCATCTTGCTTACTAACATGAAGCCTGGTGCCCTGCGAGAGCACCGATGAGGCCTCATTGGCGTAGAGGAGGGGCCCTTGGAGGGCAGGCACACGGTGCCTAACTAGCCAGCCGAGGCCGGCATCCCAGGGACGGGGCGGAGGTGGGGGGCCGTGCACAGGGCCCCCAGCCCAGGCCTCTCCCCACCGCCTCCCTCCCCGCCCTCTGAGAGAGGAGGGTTTGGGCTTCAGCCACGGACTGATGCCTTTACGGCAGCGTCTCCTTAAACTGGATACAATGTGTATCAACGGGGTGATCGCTCCCGCCCCACTCGGCAGCCGGCGCCAAGTGCCGGGTGGGCCAGAACCAATCCTACAGTATCTTTGGTTTATGGGTTCCCTTCCCTACTTCAATCCTCCCTCAGTCCAGCCTTGGGGGCGGCCGCCACAGCGCAGCTGGCTCACTCACTGGGGTGCCGGGGCTGGTAAGAAAGGATCTCTGCAGCCAGCCGCTGGGGGTCCAGGACCTGTGGGAAGCGCCCCATCACAGCCTCTACCAGGTGCGGGGGGAAGACCCCGCATAGCTTGGTGTACAGGCTGGCTCGCTCCTTGGCTAGGCTGCCAGCCCCGCCCCATGGGCCCCTGTCAGCCCCCGGGCCTGGCGCGGGCCGGTCCTGCAGGACTGGGGTGGGGGGGGGCAGCTGGTAAGGCTCAGACCAGTACTCTCGAGGTGGAAAGGCAGCCGGCGCGGGGGCATAGTCAGCAGGGACGCTGAAGTGGCCGGCACCCATGGCCCCCCCAAAAGCAGAGAAGGCCCGAGTGGCTGGGAGCTCAGTCCCGTACGGGCTGTAGCCAGCATAAGGGCCCCGAGGTGGGCCGGGCTCACCAGGGCCTCCTCCGCGAACCCCCCACAGTTCTGACATCTGGCTCTCCAGGGAGCCGATGCCCGAGTCCAGACACTCTTGGGAGGTGTACGGGAGAGAATCCGGCGTCTGTGGGAACCAGTCTGCGGGCCCAAAGCTGCCACCACTGCCCCCAGTATGTGGGAGGCTCCTGCCCGCTGGGGCAAAGGGCTGTGTCAGACCCTCTCGGTGCGGCCCTGGGGATGCCTGGGCTCCCAGCTTCTTCCCATCCAGGCTGCACTGCTCATGCTCTGTGGGCACAGAGCCGGGCTGGGATGAGGGTGAAGGCCGCTGGCCACTTGGGTCCTTGCCCGGCGCCCTAGGGGGTGGGAGGAGGGCATTGGCGCGGAGCTCGTCAGCCACAGAGCGCTGGGGGCGGCTGGGCCGCTCCGGGTGGAAGAACCGGCACTTGATCCCGTAGGTGCACTTCCTCCCTGGAAGACAGCAAGAGGGCCTCTGGGCGGGGGGGCGGGGGCTCCAGAACCAGGGCTGGGACAGGGATGGGGTGGCACAGGAAACTTGGGGTTGGGTGGTCTCCGAGAGGGAGAACCTGGGGCCCAGGTCTCTTACCGTAGGGACACGGCTGCTTCCTGTGCTCTGCTGTGAGTGGCTTCTTACGCAGGAAGTTGTCCAGGCTTGGCCCGTGACGGCCCAAAGGGTCATCGGGGGGCATGAACCTGCAGGGGAGGTGGGAGGTGTGAAGGGGAACTTCCCAGTGCTGAGCAGGGAGAGGGGCAAGCCAGAGAGCCTCACCAGAGAAACAGGAGGGAGAGCAGCTCCTAAAACTGGTGGTCACCCTGCAGGGCATCCCTGGGCCCCGGCGGGGGAGCGGGGGGAGCCCCAAGGGAGGGGAGGAGGCCCAGCCTGAGGGGCCTCGCAGGCAGTGGGGAGGCAAGCAACCTGAAAATCTGCATCTAAGGCAGCATCCACCCACTGACAGCTGATCAGGGACTGAGTGTTAGGAACCACTCACCATAGCCCATCGCTGATGCTCTGCCTGCCCCCCCCCAAACTCACCCCCTCCCCGTCCTGTCCCCAGCCTGACCCCTTCTACCTGGTGCCAGGTCCCTCTCATTCCCAAAGCTGCCTGGATGCAAGGCCGTGACCCCAGCAGAGCTCCTCCCAGCCACCCCTGACACCTGAGGACACATCTGGCTCCCCCCACCCTGGGGACCTCAGACCCGAGGGCCAGGACCTTACTTGTCATTGACGAAGGAATACATGAGCAGCCGCTCCTCGATGAAGCGCTTCCACTCCTGCCGCTCACTCTGGAGATCGCGGTACGTGTCGTTGGAGACCACGACCCCATCAGACTCAAAAGCCAGCTTCACGATGAAGCGGTCATCATAGCACACCACGCGCTTGCCACCGACGCGCCGGGACGGGGTAAACACCAGGATCTTCTTCTTCTCCAGCTCCCGCAGGATGTGCTGGTCTGTGGGACAGCAGCAGCTCAGGTCAGAGCCCGACCTGCACCCAGAGCCTCCTGCTGGCCAGGCACAGGGGCTCTGAATGCCAGGTGCACCGAGGCAGGAAGGGGCTGAGCACAGAGGAAACTGGGCAGAGATGCTGGTCGCTGCTTGAGGCATAGAAGCTGCCAGTCACACCCAAAGGGTCTCTCTTGGGGAGAAGCCCTGCTGGGGCAGGGAGGCCACCCCCTCCTGAGGTGCCACTCACCTGTGATGGGCACATCGGGCCGAGGCTGCTCCTTCCTCCATGATGGCACAAAGACTGTGATGTCCGTGTGGCCACGCTCCAGAAACCAGTTCACTGCCAGGAGGATGCCCCGGCAGGAGAACACTTCCTTATTCCCGTGGCTAGGAAGAAGAGGAGGGACAGGGTCAGCCTGTGCGGGTGCCTGGCCCACTCTCCCCTAGCCCTGAGCACGAGGGACTTGCTCCCGAGACCCTGGCCTGGCCCGGGTGGCCGAGCGGCTGGGCTCAGCCCACTGCCCTCTGGCCCAAGGCCTGCATTCCCTGCTGATTCCCACAGCGTCCGGGATAGCCTGACCAGGGACTTTCCCTGAGGTTCCATCTCCCGACAGTGAGGAGCCGCCCAGGAATCTTGCGGCACCCGCTCCCCATGTGGGGGAGGGTCAGGCTGCTTGCAACACACCTGGGGGTGGGGGAAAGGATCCAGGAGCCTTCTGGTTCCTGCCCCACCCGGGGGTGCTGGGACCACAGGGACACAGACGTACACAGGCACACTGAGTCACCAGTCCTCCCTCGCCCGCTGGGCGGTGTTGTGGGTGGGGGTGGGAAGGGACAAGCCCCCGCTAACTGAAGAGAAACCAGATTGCTCCGGATTAAACATGGATTAAAGTTCAGTCCTACACAGGCCCCAGGGGCTGGGACTGAGCAGGGCGAAGGGGAAGGAGGCATGATCCACTGTCCCACACGGGGCGGGCAGGCAGTGACAGAGTGGAAGAGGCACTCGGGAGTCTTTCAGTCTGAAAGTGAAAGAGCATGGCTTTTCCTCCCAAGGCTGCCAATTCCCCCAAATGCCTGGACTGCCCTGTTCTCTCCTCACCCCTCTCAGGAGGGCGGGAGCTGAGGCAGAAAGGCCATCTGGAAGCCACCCGGGGACTCTCTCTGTTAGCAGAGGGCTGGGAGGTGGGTCATCCCTGTGCTGTGATGTGACAGCTGGATGTCACCCCCTCCAAAGGTGGCTGGATCCAGAAACAAGCCCGGACGGGCTGCTGGCTTGCTCTGGCTCAGTTTCCCTATCTGAAAAATGGGCCTGGCAGTCTGCAGTCTCCTTAAGAAGGGCTCATGTCAGTGGCATCACTTTCATGTTTGAGGCCAGAGACAGTCCAGCAAAGTGGAGGTTCCAACTGGCTTCCTGGGAGGGTTAAGAGGGGGCCGGGGGCTCCCGGGGAACAGTGGGTGTTGTAGAAAGCTTCCATGCCCAGGCTGGGGGCGCTGGACAGGGCCAGCTACAGCTCCCTCCCCAACAGCCCCTGCCCCTCACTAACCCCTCTGGGAGCAGCGAAGACGCTCATATTTGGCAAATAAAACAGAATAAGCATTACACAAAAGAGGCAAGTCCATGGGCGACCACATCCTGTGGGTGGCTTTGGAGGGGGGGTGGTAGTTGGAGTCCCAAGAGAGGGTAGAGATGGGGGTGGGGCAGCTGGGGGGCACAGAGGCTGTTTGGGGGAGAGGCTGGGGCTCTCAGGCTGAAGGTCTCCATAAATTGTAGGGGAGGCTGAAGTCCAGCTGAAGGCAGTGCTCATCCCCACCAGGTGGTGGGGCCTCCCCCCTGTCCACCAGCCTGCCTATAATAAAAGTTAACATTTACTGAGAGCTGGGAGCCAGGCCCTGATCTAAGGGCATTAGCACGGAATCATCAGCAAGCCTCTGAGGAGGGTCCTATCGTTAAAGGCCCCTTTCCGTTCATTCCCATGAGAAAACCAATCCACAGGGCACAACCACATGCCGCGACGGTGGAACAGAGACGCAGCCCAGAGCCTGTGCTCATAACCACCACCAGTGCTGATGCTGACAGGTACGAAGTACCAACACTGGCGGTGGGGACAGATGGGGGTGAGTGGGCACCGAGCTCCTACTGGAGGCCAGACGAGTCCCACACCTGCTTTCTTCATCCTTACAAGGCCACAGTGAAGGCAACCGAGGATCCACAACTCACCTAAGGCTCCCCAGCTAGCGGGAAGAGAAAGAACTTGAACCCACATCTGGGGCCCCTGGCTCGTCTTCCTGGTCCTTAACTGCAAGACCTGAAGTTTGTACAGCAGAAAGAAAAGCTCCCAAATTTGCATCCGAACAAAGTGTTAAGAGGTAGGGGCAGGCTGGGAACAGGAGACAAGGATGCATCTGGCCAAGTCCGGCTCTTCCAGAGTTCACCCACGTGAAATGGCACTGCCTCTGAGAAGCCTTCCCGGACCTTGCAGGATAGCTCGGATCCCTGGTTTCTCTTCACAATGCCCAGTGCTTCTCCCATCACATTCCCCCCTCCCCCCGGGCCTCTGCTCCATTGTAGGCCAGCATCCGCAAGCTCAGGGACTTAATCCAGGATAGCCTACTGCCTCTGGGCATCAAAAACCTGGGCTGGGGACAAGTCTGCTCGCAGCTGTCCTAGCCCCTATAATACTCCCTAGACAGGTAGTGAGAGCCTGGCTTTTGGAAGGAGCTGAACCCACGAGATAGTTCTGCAAGTCGAGCCAGGCCAGGAGTGCCTCCCTAGAGCTAACTTTAGTCCCTCTTGCTGCAATGGAGGAAGCTCTGCTGGCACAGGAAAACCAGACATCCTCCCTCCCCCACCGCAGTCCTGTTTGCCCAGAAGGTGGGGGGGTCCCCCCAGCCTGGCTAACTAGACACTGGCTAAGCTGTGTGATGATGTAGGGCACTCCAGCTCGGCTGCTCCCACCCGAGGACAGAGTGCAGGGCCAGGCCAGGCTAGCCAGGTGAAGAGTTCTGCCTGGGCTGGGCCCAGCTAGAAGAGAAAAATTCCCTTAGAAGGAAACAGAGGTGAATTTCCCCGTGATTTGCATACAGTGGGGGCTGGCCTGCCTGCCCTTGAGGGGGGGAGGGGGCAGCAGGGCAGGAACCCAGCAGCAGCTGAGACAGGAAGTTTGAGGCTGGAATTCCCCTCCTGCTACTGCCCCAGCTCAGAAACCCCCGCAGCTGTGCCTCCCCAGCCCGCTCCTCGGGCCACCCTCTCCTCCCGCCCAGGCCCCTCCTCCTCCTGCCAGGATACAAACACACAGAGCACATGGCTGTCCCCGGGGAGGGGCGGAGTGGGGGGTGGAGGTGGGGAGATGGTCTGCACCGGATGGCCCGGGCCAGCGCAGCCTGATCAAGCCTCCAGGGGAAGAAGTCACAGACCTGCACGGCTCCTGGGCCAGCCACAAAGCTCCTGGAGCCAGAGAGGGGACCCCTCTCAAAGCACAGGTTGCGACCTGCTGCCGCTAGCAGCGGGAGCCAGCTTTACCCAACCTCCTGTGGAGGCTCAGCCCATTTCAGAGACAGGAAGATTGATCCAAAGGTGGCCAGAACGGCCACCTGCACACCAGCTGAGCTGGGCCAGGACCAGCCTGACAGCCGACTTGGGTTGGGAGTGGGAGGGGCCAAGGGCACTGAAGCCTTAAGCAGCCTACCTGAGAGACCCTACAGGGCAGCCAGGGAAGGAGCCCTCCCCAGGCCCCGACCAGGGTCTGTGGGGGGAGGGGGTCTTCCTGACAATGCCCACTGGAACTTTTCCTGGTGAACGATCCACCCAGCCCTGACCCAGAGGGCGGGGCCTGGACTGAAGGGAAGTCTGGGCTCCCTAGTGTCAGCCCTGGCCCCCCGCTTCACCGGACCCCATTCCCTGTGACAGTCTTCTTGAAGAGGGGAGGATTACTGGGGTGGAGTCCTGGCTCTGGCCCTCTGTGGCCCCTGGGCCCAGGCTAGCCCAGGTGGCTTGGCTGTAGCAGGGGCGACCCAAGTCACAGCTGACTTGCCCACCCCCGTCACCGCCTGTGTAAGCCAGATCCTGGAGGACATGCTTGGTCACAGCGACAAAAGTCTCAGTACCCGGGCCTGCTTCCTCAGAAGTCCAGGTCTGGCACAACAAGGCCTCAGAGGCCCCAGACCCCTAAGTAACGGTAGTAACAACTACTGCTTACTGAGCTTATGCTTCTGTCCAGGCTCTGTGCCTCCACTCCTCACAATGTCATCTGAGCAGAGGGTAGTTGGGTCTCACTGACGAGGAGAGAAAGCTCTGAGACATTAAGTGACTGACTCCTACACGGGCGAGCTGGCCCCACGGTCTAATCCCTTACACCATACTGCCTCGTGTTGCAGGAGAGGAACTGAGACTGTGCTGGTCTTCAGGCAGAGATGAAGAGCCCAAGGTGAATGCCAGAGACAGAAGGACCCGAGTTCGAATCCCTGCCCTACCACTTACCAGTGGTGTGTGCCCATGGGCCCATCTTTGAACCCCTGTTCTCACCCCTAAAACATTCCTAACAAACCCACTTCCAAGAAGCCATGAGGATTAAGGGAGAGCTTCAGTCTATGAGAACAGTTCAGACTCTTTCCTGAAGGTCCCTCTACCAGAGACGCAGAGACACAAGGCCACCGTTCCCCGCCACAGGCCCTGGTCTTGGCCCGGGAGGTGACACGTACCTCATGGCCACGTTGCTCCCGTCGATGACCACAGGTCTCAGGTCACTGCCCTCCTTGTTCTCCTCTGGGGGTGAGGGCTCCAGGGTGGGAGCCTTGGGGGTACCCCCACCCCGGGGGACCAGCGGGGGCTGAGTGCAGGGGTCCGGGGAGGCCTGGCGCTCCCGCTCAGCTGCTGACCCATGTTTGACCAGCTCGCCCAGCACTGTGTTGGTGTCGGCCTGCACCCCCAGCTTCTGCAGGACACTGTGGATCTCAGCGGAGGAGTAGCCTAGCTTCCGGAAGAAATCAACCTTCATCTGCAGTTCCACAGCCGATGTCTCCTCAGTGCTGGGCTCCTGAGCCGGCCTGGGGGTACCTTGGCAGCCGTGGCTGTCAAGTTCCCACACACTCATGGTGGGGCTGGCTTTCTGAGTGGACCTCTCTCCACCTGCCACTCACAGCTCAGACTGATGGAAGGCACTTTGTCACAGCTCCTGGAGGACAACCGTAAGAATCAGAGATGGGAGGGGCTCTCTCTCCCACCCCTCTCCAGCCCCTACCCTACCCAACAGGTTGAGGCCACACTGACCGGTGGCACCAGGCAAAGCCATCTGCATGTGTCACCTCTCCTACCCTCTCAAAAGCTGTCCCAGCTAAGTCATCATTCCCACTATATAAAGGATGAAACTGAGCCACAGACTTCAAGAACTTAAGGTCATCCAGCTGTTAGCTGGTGGCGCACACACTTGAACTTAGGCAGCCTGGCTCCACCTCCTACCCCGCCCCCAGCCCCACGGCAACCCAGGGGACCCAGAAGTCCTGCGAGGCCTCGAAGGACGTCGCCGCGCCCCCACAGCTGCGGGGCGGGGCTCTCTGATGGAAACCGGGGTTGGAAGTGCGCTGGAGGGGGGAGGGGGTGCCGGGGGCTTCCCCGCTGAGGCCATCGCCTCCGCTCGCCCAGCGCTCCGAGCCCAGGCCCGGGAGGCGCACGGCCCGCGGCCAGACTCCCGGGCCGGGAAGGGGGAAGTTTCCGGGGCGACCCACCGGCGAGAAAAGTTGCCGGGAAACTCTGGTTGGCCGCCGGGCGCGGGTGACGCGGAGGCTGTCGCGGCCCGGAGCCCCGCGCTCTCTCGGCTCCCCTCTGGACCTTGGGCTCCCTCTCCCAGGCTCCCCCAACTTGGGCTAAGTTGGAGGGGTTCCCGAGAACCGGCGAGATCGGAGGGGACCCGCCCCACGTCCCTCCCCTCCGGCCGGTCCCAGCCGGAGCCCTCCCCGCGCCGCCCGCCCTTCCCCGGGGCCCTCACCCCCGCCCCGCCGCGCGCCTCACCCCGCCGAGCGCCA
>NC_048219.1:14999978-15047756 GCF_002007445.2 Ailuropoda melanoleuca | reverse complement strand
AAGTCCGCGGAGCCGGAGCGCATCCCCCCCAAGCGTCAGGGAGGCGCGGGCCGAGCCAGGTGCGCGCGGACTCACCGGGGTGCGCACGGCGATGCGAGGACCGGTACAGCCACGCACGTTCAGACCTAGGAGCGCCTGACAAGTACGCCCCGACGGACCACCGAACAGTCACGGTAGCGCTGAGTGAATCAGGTCCACAGAGGTGGGTCCACCCACCGTTGGAGGTAGGTCCTTAGTTGTAAAGACAGCAGCTTTCAGACTGAGCCAGGAACACTCAACAGGTACACCGTGACTGGAACAGGTACACAGAGGTGGGGCCGTGGTGAGGACACTTACCAGGATAGAAGTACAACCAGGAAGTGCACAATGACTGAGGGGAAAAACCTGGCAAAGAGGTACGTTTACACCAATCACCATGAGCGTTCGCACAGTATTCTTTCGCACAGCTCACGGATGCACCCCCCGCCCCCGGGATGCTTTTAGGGCCCGGGTCAAGCAGTCATGGTCTCTCACTGGAGCACAGCACTTTCCACTATTTACCCATGGGCTTAGGTGAGGAAGACCGATTGCGAGCGAGGCCCATTTTACTCTCGAGAAATTCAGAAAAGGCTTAATTGCCCCATCTGGAAAGGATCGGTACGAAGACCGGGAGCTTCCATTCCAGGGCATCAGGAGCCACCTTTGCCACTTACGAAACCACCAGTGACCTAGGGCAGAGGGGAGACTTTGGTGAGAGGATGGGGCCTGACACCTGCCCTCAACTGTGTGTGTGTTTGTGTTTAAAAGGGGAACACAGGGGCGCCTGAGTGGCACAGCGGTTAAACATCTGCCTTCGGCTCAGGGCGTGATCCCGGCGTTATGGGATCGAGCCCCACATCAGGCTCCTCTGCCATGAGCCTGCTTCTTCCTCTCCCACTCCCCTGCCTGAGTTCCCTCTCTCGCTGGCTGTCTCTATCTCTGTCGAATAAATATATAAATAAAATCTTTAAAAAAAATAATAAAAATAAAAGGGGAACACAGAACCCACAAGCTAGAGGACAAAGCCTCAGCAGTGTCACCAGCTCACTTTGAAGCTGGGGAAACTGAGGCAGGGAGCCAAAGCCCTCAAAACTGATAGCTGACTGTGTACCAATACTCTACTTACCTTTTCTCTGCCCTATCATGGGCGTGCCTCCTACAAGGTAGGTATTAGTGTCATAGCCAAGAAGTTTTATTATAAAACACACCATATATGCTATATAGGTACAGCTTAATAGATAATAGTAATAACAACAAAATATCCAGTAAAATATCTAGTGTCCACTAGAAAATTTAAAAACTAGACCCTTACCTTTGAGTACCTTTGACACCCTCCACATGTCTCCACTGCAGCCTCCTCCCCTCATCCTGAAAGACCACTTTCCAGAATTTTGTTTTAATTGTGCTAATCATTTCCCTAGTTTTCTCTTAGTTTTACCACCTTGGTATAAATCCCTAAAGAATATATCGTTTAGTTTAGTTTTGCTTTTTTGTGTATGCAAATGGAATCGTTCTATAATTATGCGACTCCCTTTTTTCACACAGTATTGTTGGGTTTCTTTGTAAGATTTTATTTTTAACTAGTGTCTACACCGATGTGGGGCTCCAACCCACAACCCTGAGATCAAGAGTTGCACGTTCACTGACTGAGCCAGCCAGGCGCCCCCAACACAGCATTGTTTTTTAAAATTTTTATTGCTGGTGTACCTATAACTTATTTATTTTACGATTGAATAATATTCCATTTCAGGAATATACCAGTAGTTATTTATCCATTCTGTTATTGAATGTTATTTCTGGGATTTGTGATTTATTTATTTAAGTAGCTATTCCCAGGAGCGTGCTTTAGAAATTCTCGTACATATCTTTATGTGCTTGTAGAGTTGAAGAGACAAAAACTCAGAGTTTCAGAAAGGTGAAGTCAGTTGCCCAGGGGCTGGGAGCTGGGATTCACAGAGCTCTCTCTGAGGTATCCATCTCCTGTGCCTGCCTGTTTTAAGAGGCCACAGAAGACCCAGGGAGGAGGGAGCGTGCATTTCGAGCCAGGCCTTGAAGTTGTCCCTCTGGACTTGCCTGACCCTGTCTACCCAAGTCCCTGCTTTGTTACCTCTCAACTCTAAAGACCCCACAGCATTCAGTCTTATGCTCCCCAGGCATAGCAACCCTAGGGGCAGGCCACCAGCCAAGGAGAGAGGGAGAGCAAGGCCCCTTTCCAAGGGGGCCCAGGGCTGGTCTCAGCTACTCTGGTTGAGTGCTGTGTATACCGTACCCCCTTTTATAGTGAGGAAAAGCTCAGTGACATTAGGCATTTATTCACTGTAGGAACTACCTTTAAGATAGTAAAAATATGAAGAAACAAGCCCAGGTTAATCATTGTAATGATAAGTCAACCACAGCGATAACACCTCACATTTACGGACTGCTCACTAGGCTGCGGACTCTGGGCCAGCACTTTGCATCTGCTTCTTCCTTGGCTGGGAGTGCCCTCCCCGCCTTCCCTCGGACTGCTGCCTGGCCAATTCCATTCATCTTTTTGATGATGTCACCTCCTCTGGGAGGCCCGCGGAGACTCTTCAAATGCTACTTTGCTTCCTCCCCGCGGGCCTCCCAGGCACCCAGCCTGTGTCCCTACGTGCTGGATTGTAATTCCCTGCCTGGGACCTCCTCTGGGAGGTCCAGCACTGTGCCAGTGGTAGCCTGCAGGACCGGGTGATGAGTCATGCAGCTCTGTCCCCTCCCCAAGTGAGCTGTGAGCCGAAGTCTCACTTTCTTCCGGCTCACGAAGGCGGCTCTTCCCCGAGAAGCTGACTCTTCTGCAGAATCCAGGGCTGCTCCGGGGAACCCCTGCTCCACTTACAGCTGGATTTTGCAAACCTTGGCCTTGGTTCCCAGGAGTACTCTGGATGTAATGGTCCCCAGCCCACACTTGTCTGTCTTGGAGGCTGAGCTTGCCCGCTTCCTTCCTAGAGCTTACCTGCTCTCTTGCCACCTGCCTGCCCCTGGCCAGCCTGGGGGAGGTCTGCAGAGCTCCAGGACTGGTCACCCCCTTGGCGGGGGATGGGGGACCTGGAGGGAGAAAGGTTCCAGGAATTACCTCGGCCTCTGATGGCTCCACTGGGCCACTCAGACTGGGGAGGACACAGAAGTTAGGTCAACTGTGTAGGAAGGGTAGGCAGGCTGCCCCAAGCCTTAGCAGAGTGGCCGCGGAGGTTAAATTCATCAAGGACTTCTAGAAGTGGAGAAAAGATCAGGTCCCTCCCATGTTTTGATGTTCCTAGTATATATTTTTTAAGTTATTTTTAAATATTTTTTTTTAAATTTAAGTCCTCTCTACATGGGGCTCGAACTCACAGCCCTGAGATCAAGAGTCAGATGTTCCTCTGACTGAGCCCGCCAGACACCCCATCTCCTAGTGTATTTTAAAAAGACATCACAGGAGGGCTACAAAAAAAATTGAGGTAGGTTTTAAACAGTGATTGAACAAAATAACTTTTTAAATCACGTGTTCAAATGCAGTGGACTACTGACGAGATAGTAATTGGAGGACTGGTTTTAAAAATATATTATTTCCTTAGAGTAATGGCCGATTGTAGGGCTGGGGCAAGTAAAAGGTGAGCCTGGAGCGGCTGGTGGCCCCAGAGTGGGAAAGCGCTGGAAACACAAAAGGAGGGGCGTGTCGAGGGACCCAGGAGCTAAATCCAGTGGCCAAAGCGGCAAAGATGAGAGCAACGAAAGAAAGAACAGAGTATTAGATTATAACCCGAAGTATAAAATATGTATCCATGCGTCCACACTGGTAGAAATAAATTATTGAATAGATAGCTAACTGGGAAAGAAGAAGGAAATCTTCCTTACCGAAGAATTCCAAGTAATCTACGTAGATTCTCCCTTCCAGGAGATGGAACTTCGTTATCCCCTTCCCTTCCCTTGACTGCGCACTAGACTTCTGACTGGCTTCTAAACAATAGAGCAGGAAATGGGAAAACAGTAACCTGACGGTGGAGAATCCTGGCAGACACCACCTTGACCAGGTGCTCAAGGTTACATCACCAGGAGTGAGTAGAGTGGATATTGTGCATTCCCGATATCATGTGATGGGAAGGACATGTCCCTTCTGTGATTTTCTTCCCCCAAACCCACGACCCCAGAGAACGCCTTAGACAAACACCAACTGAAGGACATTTTACAAAACACTTGACCGGGATTCCTCAAAACAGAAACGGTTCTAAAAAGGATGGAGGGTTGCCTGGCTGGCCCAGTCGGTTAAGCATTCGGCTCTTGATTTCGGCTCAGGTCATGATCTCAGGGTCGTGAGATCGAGCCCTGCGTCGGGCTCTGCGCTCAACATGGAGTCTGCTTGAGATTCTTTCCCTCTCCCTCTGCCCCTCCCCCCAAATAAATAAATAAATCTTAAAAAAAAAAATTTAAAGCAGGAAAGACAGAAACAGTTACAGCCCAGAGGATGCCGGGAAACGTGCCTAGTGGATGCAATGTGGTTCCCTGGGTTGGTTCCTGGATCAGAGCAAGTGTTGATGGAAAAGCTGGTTAAGTCCACAGAAGGTCTGGACTTCAGTGACAGAAATGTACCAATGTTATGTTGTTTTAGCTTTCACAAATGTGCCACTGTGGTATGAGATGACAGATGACAGCAACAGGGAAACAAATGGGATGAGGGGTATATGGGAGCTCTGTACAATCTTTGCAACTCTTCTGTAAATCTAACATTAATTCCAAAAGTTAAAAAGTTGGTGTAAAAAAATCTATGTATATATATACAAATATATATAGGACTTCATTGGCTTAGAGGCAGTGTGCTTTGGCAAGGGGGCCGATGTTGGTTCGTTTCCATGGGTGTGTATATATACGGTGACCGAGTGTATTTCCATTTGGAGATAGTGTCCCACGTCTACACTTGGGGCCTTTTTGTCTATGGGGCCCTGGCCAGATGGCCCTCCTGCCTCCCCTCCTCCCTAGATCCACCCGCCCCAACTCAGCTACCCCTGCTCCCTCTCTTCTGAACTTGAATTCTGCTCACATTCTGGACAGTTAGAGCTGGAAACCCCCAAGAGACTACTTGCCCGGAATCTTGTTTTATAGATGGGGAGACGGACAGGGAAAGGGACTTGCCCCTGGCCACACAGCAAGTTATTTGGGCATAGCTGAGGATGGGACTGGCCGGGCTTTCTCCATCCCTGGCCTCCCTGGCCCCATTTGCCGCGGGCCTGAGGTTCAGACCCACGCAAGTGCTCGGAAGTCCTGGTGACTCACTTAGGGACTAGATCAGGGCAATGCCTAACCCGAAGAAATGGTCGCATCTCAAGTGTCTGTTAAGGGGGGTGGGTGCAGCAGAAGTTTGCCCTTTGGCCCCACTGTGTGCTCCCTTACCCGTAAACCCCATCTGGTTTTGGAGATCTGGGAAGACATGGAGGCTGAAGGGAGGCAGAAGGGTGAGTCTGCCGGCTCCTGCCCCCAGAGCTACTGCAGTGATGTGGCCAGAGAGAATTCTGTAAAGCCTTAAGGGTGTGCACAGGGTTCGGGTCCCTAGTTTTGGGTTGAACACTCCTTAATCTACACTGGGCAACACAACTTTGGTGATATCCTTGAAGCTTCCAAAGAGGCCCCTGGGCTTCCCTAGGGCCTGGGGCCAAGGTGGCCTTGCTGCAGAGTGCGCTGGGGTAGACACTCGTGCCTTCTGCCCTGGACCCCCACTGCCACCTACGCTATGTTCCCACACTTCACTGTGATGCTCTGGGACCCCACTGTCTCCCCACCTGACGGTGCTCCCCAGAATGGGATTTGGCATGCACAGATATCGGTAAATGCATGGTGAGTCAACGTGTGAGTGAGCCCAAGTGGTTCCAGGTGTGTTTTGCTCTGGGCATCTCCGTTGTATCCTCTTTGCCAAGTGCAGCTCATAAATGTCCCCTCGTGTCCGAAAAGGGCAGCCATAGGCCTCTCCAGCTGAGCCAGCTGTGAAGGTTCAGATGGGAGTGGAGAACTGGAAGCTGGATGTGGATGAACTTGCATCTAGGCCAGGTCTAACCACAGTCAGGAGCTTGCTGCTGGCCATGCTGACGTCAGCTCACGTGGTTAGCGTGCCCGCCCACAGATGGGGTTGTCATCTCCACCAGCTCACAAGATCCCAGAGGTCACTAGTGTGCAGCTCACATGCGGGTCAGAAGTGGGGTGGGCTGTTTGCGATATCACTGGCTGATAAACATGTGGCAGGAAGCTCGCTGGTGGTCTCCGTAGCGCCCTTGCCTGATTCCTCTCCTCACAGTACTGGGAATTTCCCAGCCATGTGATCTGGCCAGAAATGACCCCATTCCAAGGCAGGGCCGAACTGACTTAAGCAAGTCAGAATATCTCATCCTCCAGGCTCTAGTAATTGGTCAGGAAAAGGCATATGACCCAAATCAGGCCAATCAGGGTTAACGAGTCTCAATTCTGGGTCTTGTCTTTGAGCCAACTGGGAAGCAAGCTCTGTGATTTTTGCCAATCACAAGTGAGTGAAGCAAGTAGTGCCAGGAGCTTCTGGAAGCCACCTTGTGACACATCACAGGAGGCAGAGCCAAGAGTCTGAAAGAACATAGGTCCTTGGTAACAGCTGCCAGATCAAGCCCTGCCTGAAGCAATTCCTAGCTGTAAGCCTTTTGGCTATGTAAGCACATAGCTTCTGTCACTCAAAATCGAAAATATCCTTTATATTGGTAATAGCAATTACTTAATAATTATTAAGTCTGTAATAATTACCGAAATACAGCTTAAGAGATAAAATCTTAGAAAATATGAGCTCTGTGGGGATGTTTGGAAATAATAAAACAGACTCTTGGTGGTGAAAAGGCCAGCAAACTGCTGATCTAGGTCAAGCTCTGCTGTTTGGCACATAGGTAAGGCCCAGAGAAGTCACAAGATTTGTTTGGGGCTTTATAGCCTCTCAGTAAGACCTCTGGCTCCCAGTCCACTGATTCTTGATGTTTCATGATAATAATTAGAATGCTTGACTTTATATGCATTCCCTGTGAAATCATCCCTACCTGTTTTTCTCCCCTCTTGTCTGTTTTTCCATGAGGCAGAGAAAGAAGGGCAGTAATCCTCTTCATTTTGCAAATAGGGAGGCAGAGGCCCAGAGAGGGCCTTAAAGATTTGCTAAGGTCACACAGAAAGGTGGTGGTAGAGCTGGTCCTGGAGGCCAAATGTCCTGCATGTCATTTAAAGTTTAGCCCCTCTACCTCGCCCCTGTGCTGACCACCTCTGCCTCCACGAGGGTAGGAGTAAAGATTGGGGCATGGCGGGTCCCTTCTTCTGTCCTTTCTTCTCAGCTGCCAAGTGAGTACAGAGGGCTTTGAGTTGTACAGGCTAAAGGAGCGATTGTAGGCCCTGGCAGATGGTCCTCCCCACTACCCCCGCACCACCCCACCCCCAGCGTTAGGAAAACCAAAGTTATGCGGCTCAGAGAAAACTTAGGCCAGAGCCTCCAAAAGGGAGGTCAACCTAGAGAGATAGGAAGCTGTGTGCTTAAGAGTCTGGCTTCACAATCCACGTGGCCCCAGCTCTGACACCTCCCCTCCCCTCCCCAAAAGCCTTCCATGGCTCCCCAACATTTTCAGTAGTCGTGGGATGGATAGGCACAGCTGCCTAGGTGGTGCACTGCCCACTTTGGATTATGATCTGAATGGTACCCCCTGGAGTTGTGTAGTTCACAGCTTGCACATCCTACAGGTGAGCCTAGGTTTCATTTCTCAACATGTTTGAACGCTCAGACTGGTTTCACAGCCATAAATGACCTCGCAAACACCTTTTGAATAAAAAATAATAATCTCATCTTTTTCACAAGATAAAGAAGATATTTGGAGAAAATTTATTTTATTTTACAACAGTCTGATCCCAAAAATTGTACTAAGAAGTTTCTGTCCGTTAAGGTTCCTTATTTTTTTACAGATGACTTTGACCCTTTCCTATTTAGTAAGTAATGCCCACTGTTTAACAGAATTTAAATTAATTTTATGAGGAAAAGTAAGATTTATAGACGAATAAATTAAACATATTTTGTCAGGCTTGGTTTGAGGACTGAATGTATGCTGAAATTATCATTATAGATTGAAATTTACATGCTGTGAATTAAAAAAATAGGCTTTGCTTTCACTACATGTGAGTTTGGAATTCTCGCATTCTGTGCTTCATTTCTGTGATTTATTTAGTTATTTTAAAAACAAATTTTGTGCTTTGATTCTAAAAGAAGAGATAAGAGAGGAGATATGATCTCCTCAAATAACCCATTTCAGGGACGAATAGCTGTTATTTCCAAAAGATGAAAAGCTAAAATGGCTATATTTTCTCAGTGTGGGTTTTTTGAAGTACTAGAGCATTTTGACGTTCCACATTTTTTTTTTTTGAACAGGTGATACATAAACAACGTAAAAGGTTCAAAAGGTACAGGTGTGTTTATAGTAGAACTAAAGCCTCCTCTCCTTAGTCCTTAAAGTGTTTCTGTTCTCTGAGAACAACTGAAGTTAGCAGTTTCTTATGTATTTTTCTAGATAGAATCTGTGCATCTCCAAGGGAATATTTGCAAATACACTGTCTAATCTGCTGGCTTTCTCCTTATTTCTATTCAGGAAGGCCCTCTGTACAACCAGCTGCCCCTTGCTTTGCTCACTTCATAATAAACCTTTGCGATAACACACTGCACTAGTTATGCCGCCTCATTACTGAAAAATATTCGGCCGAAAAATATGACCTTGTAAGGGTGTATCATAATTTGTTCAGGCCGTGTTTGACTGATAGACATTTGGGCATTTCTAATCTTCAGCTCTCGCAAACAATACTGCAACGTAGACCCTGGTCTACTCCGCCCTTTGGAACTGTGCAAATACAGAGCAGGATACATTCGTCTTGTTGGGTCAAAGGGTGTCTTAGTTTGCAAGGGCTGCCATAACCAAGTCCTACACAATGGGTGGTTAACAACAGAAACGTGTTATTTCACACTTCTGGAGGCCTGGAAGTCCATGATCAAGGACTTGGTTGGTTCATTCCGAGAGATGTGAAGGTAAATACGCCTTCTGGTGGTTTGCTGGCAATTTTTCGTGTTTCTTGGCTCGTAGATGCATCACCCTATCTCCGCCTTGATGTTCGCATGGCATTCTTCCCTGTTTGTGTCTGTATCCACATTTCCTCTTTTAATAAGGACATCAGTCCATGGGGCGCCTGGGTGGCACAGCGGTTAAGCATCTGCCTTTGGCTCAGGGCGTGATCCCGGCATTATGGGATCGAGCCACATCAGGCTCCTCCGCTATGAGCCTGCTTCTTCATCTCCCACTCCCCCTGCTTGTGTTCCCTCTCTTGCTGGCTGTCTCTATCTCTGTCAAATAAATAAATAAAATCTTAAAAAAAAAAAAAAAGGACATCAGTCCTATTGGATTAGGGGCCCACCCCACTCCCGTATGACACCATTTTAACCGATGACATCTGGAATGACCCTCTTTCTAAATAAAATTATATTCTGAGGTACGGGAGGTTAGGACTTCAACATATGAATTTTGGCGGGGGTGGGGGGAGGAACACAGTTCAACCCATAACAAAAGGTATATATATACGCGTTTGGAGTATTTATTGCTAAATTGCTCTTCATAGACACCGTACCTTACCTTCCCGCCAGCAGTGATGAAAATGACCTAGGTCAGATTTCTTTGGCAACACGGTGGGTCATCAGACATTTTGATCTCTGCCAGTTAGTAGATGAAAAATAGCATCTCATTGTAGCCCCACTTACATTTCACTTAGTCTAAGTGAGGCTAAGGGTTCTTTTTTCTTTTCTTTTTTTTTTTAAATTTTTTTAAAGATTTTATTTATTTATTTGACAGAGATAGAGACAGCCAGCGAGAGAGGGAACACAAGCAGGGGGAGTGGGAGAGGAAGAGGCAGGCTCATAGCGAGGAGCCTGATGTGGGGCTCGATCCCATAACGCCAGGATCACGCCCCGAGCCAAAGGCAGACGATTAACTGCTGTGCCACCCAGGTGCCCCAAGGGTTCTTTTTTCTTACATTCAAGACCAATTTGCATTTTTTAAAAAGATTTATTTATTTCAGAAAGAGAGAGAGAGCATGCATGAGTGGGAGGGGCAGAGGGAGAGGGAGCGAGAGAATCTCAAGCAGACTCCCCACTAAGCCTGATGCTGGATCCCGTGACCCTGACATCATGACATGAGCTGAAATCAGGAGTTGGATGTTTAACCAACTGTGCTAGCCACGTGCCCCCAATTTGCATTTTTTTGGTGGCCGGCTATTTATATCCTTTGCCTGTTTTTGTACTGGATTAGTGGTCTTTTATGCCTTACTGATTTGTAGGAGTTCTTTAAAGATAAGGGGAATTAGGGGCGCCTGGGTGGCGCAGTCGTTAAGCGTCTGCCTTCAGCTCAGGGCGTAATCCCGGCGTTATGGGATCGAGCCCCACATCAGGCTCTTCCGCTGGGAGCCTGCTTCTTCCTCTCCCACTCCCCCTGCTTGTGTTCCCTCTCTCGCTGGCTGTCTCTCTCTGTCAAATAAATAAATAAAATCTTTAAAAAATAATAAAATAAAAGTAAAGATAAGGGGAATTAACTCTGTATTTCACATTTTTTTTTTCCTATGAGTTGTTTGTTATTTCACTTTGTATATAAGTTTCTTTTTTCTTTTTTCTTTACCCAGGGAAAAAAACTTAAAATTTAATGTACATGGAGAGATTTTTTTCTTTTCTGGTTTGAGGGATTTCTGTGATACTTAGGAAGGCTTTCTCCACTCTAACATTATGGCACAAACTCTCCCATTTTTTTTCCCCTGACACATTTATGGTTCCATTTTTTTAAAGATTTCATGTATTTGACAGAGAGAGAGAGAGCATGAGTAGGGGGAGGAGCAGAGGGAGAGAGACAAGCAGATCCCCACTGAGCAGGGAGCCTGACTCGGGGCTCGATCCCAGGATCCAGAGATCATGACGTGAGCCGAAGGCAGATGCTTAACCAACTGAGCCACCCAGGTGCCCCTATGGTTCCACTTTTTTATGTATATAGTTTTAAAAAATCTGTTGGAACAGAATTTTGGCATACATGTAAGATAATTACCCAATCTAGCCATCCTGGTGATACTTGGTGTTCCCAACAGCATTTATCAAATAATGTGTGAAAGCCATAATCAGATGTAAGCAGTGTGTCCATATGTGGAATTTGCAGAAATAGTTTCATTAAAAAGTTGTCCTGCCTGGGGCACCTGGCTGGCTCAGTCAGTAGAGTGTGCAACTCTTGATCTCTCGGCATTGTGGGTTTGAACCCTATTTTGGGTGTAGAGATTACTTAAAGATAAAATCTTTTTTTTTTTTAAAGATTTAATTTATTTATTTGACTGAGCACATCAGGGGGAACAGTAGGAGAGGGAGAAGCAGGCTCCCCGCTGAGCAGGGTGCCTGATGCGGGACTTGATCCCAGGACCCCAGGATCATGACCTGAGCCGAAGGCAGATCCTTAACCATCTTAGCCACCCAGGCGCCCCTACTTAAAAATAAAATCTTAAAAAAAAAGTTGTCCTGATTGTATTTCAACATCATTTTTTTAAAAAGAATGTTTGGGGACGCCTGGGTGGCTCAGTCGGTTAGGCAGCTGGCTCTTGATTTCGGCTCAGGTCATGATCTCAGGGTCATGAAATTAAGCCAGGCCCTTTGTTGGGCTCCTCGCTCAGTGGGGAGTCTGCTCAAGCACTCTCTCTCTCCCTCTGCCCCTCCACATGCTCTCTCTCTTTCTCTCTCTGAAATAAATCTTTTTTTTTTAAAAAAAGAATTTTTGTCTTTAACCAATGATCCATTATGGGCATAGACTATGAATTTGTTATTGTAATAAAAATAATTCAAAAACAGTTTCATAGGCAAAGCTACCCCCAGGGCTGGCAATATTCAGTCACGATAAAAGGACTGAGTAACTGTGAATGCCTCAAAAGTTTCTCAAACAGTTCCCTTTTAAAAATTAGTATTTATTAATTAATTACAATATAGAAATAGCAGGTGCCAGTAGTGCATTTAAAGACGTGAATCCCCTGGGAGAACCTCTCTGAACACTTGGGGTTCACGGGAAGGAGCTAAGAGTTTGAATCCTGGCTTGACCACCTCTGGGGCCTGCCTCCTCTGCGAACTTGCTTGACCTCTTTGTGCCACATTTCCCTCCATCTATACATGGGGACAGGAATAGGGGTAGGTTTTGTGGGGCCTCAAGCTTCTGCAATTTGGGGGAGCCCTCTTAAAACTTACAAATGTAAAGCTAAGTGCAGGATCTGGGAAGGGCCTCCAGCCTGTAGATTAAACTTTATTGCCTTCAGCCCAGACTGAGCTCTGAAAATAGTGGCTTCTTCACAGGGCCGTTGGGAGTTCCGACGGAGGCGACACGTCTAAATCATCTGCACCCGGTGAGGGGGCGAGCTGGGTGTGACCCCCAGACTGCACACTCAGGCGTGGAAGAAACATGGCTTCCTTCCTGCACCAACACGTAGCTGAGGTTCTCATGGCAAGCCTGCGGCTCCTCAGAGCTGGCCAACGCCTTCACTTGTGTCGTTCTCGAAATTTTTGATCTGCCTTGCTCCGAAGAAGAATCAGGCATGGGGTGAGGGAAGGGGCCCATTTTTCTGTGATCATTATCTGTCTCTGATCGTCTGTTCACGCATGCCCGCAAGCGGATGCACACGTCACGGTTCAGGCATAAGTCCCTGTAAGCCTTCCACTCTCCACAGCTTCTGAGGCAGGCGTGGGACTTGGGGTCTTGAGGGGTGCCCAAGGAATGCTGTTTAGCAGCTCGCAAGAAGATGGCTCTTAGCGGGCCCAATTCTAGGCCATACTGAAGATGCTGGCCAGTGGCTAAAACCGTGGTGGCTAAAATCACGGAGTGGGTGCCAGACAGAAGTGGGTTAGAATCCTGAAAGTCCCTGTTTTCCTCCTCTGCTGAATGAGGAGGAGAAGACGTCCTCCCTCAGAGAATTGATGTGAGGAATTAAATGTCAGGATGTTAACATAGTGTCTGACTCACAGTGCACGAGCTCTGTTAACAGAGCTCATCATTTCACTCTTGCCCATTATCGATGGGGAAACTGAGGTCCCAGAGACACTCGCTGCCTGAGTCAGGATCACCATGCAACACATCTTTCCGTGGCTGGAGTAAAGGAACAAAAAGCAGCCTTATTCATCTTGCGGAAGACCCAACACTACACGCAGTGGCTGGTATTTCAAATGATCAAACCAGGGTTCAAAGCACCTAGAGCAGACGACATGATCGACTAACTCCCCTGAAGTGAAATGGAATAGGGAGGGATGTAAAGTGAAAACACTGGTCATGAAAAAGGTTTTGGCTGAAGGTTCCATATAATTCCACGTGAAATGGCTGCCCCAGACTAACATGATCTCAGACTGCATTTTTAGAAGTATAGAGTTGGTAAGGGAGGTGATTGCTGGAGGGTTTCAGGTTGCCCTGCTTTTGGGGGGACAGGAAGAGGCTAGAGTCCAGTGTCCATGGAGGGCAAAGGACTGTGAAGCACAGGGGACACTGCCCTTGGAGAGGAAAAGACCCAAGGGCGGAGGCAGGCAGGAGCGGAAGGGTCACCCCGCCTGGCTCCAGGGCAGAACTGAGAACCCACGTGGTGTTCTGGCAGGAGCAGGTGCAAGTCAGGTGAGGAAAGGATCCTGCTTTGAGCCCTCAGATAGTCTCAACCAAAACCCTGGGCCCTACTGATAAAAAGTTCTCCTTGGTGCTATATACACATTATACACATTCTATAGTCAACAAATAGGTAACCCATAGTCCCCCATTCTAAGGTATACTTAAAAGTGAATATTACTGAAACTGGGACTGTCTTATAATCAATGTGTATATTGAATGCATCCTTTTTCTGAAAAGTTGTTACTTAAACATTTTTGAATCAGCAAAGTGTACAATTGGGAAAGTTTTTTTTTTTTTTTTTTGACAATCTATTTCATCAGACCCTTGTCCCATTAGAATGCATGTCTTGAATTAAAAGAAATCTACCTAGGGGCGCCTGGGTGGCACAGCGGTTAAGCGTCTGCCTTCGGCTCAGGGCGTGATCCCGGCGTTATGGGATCGAGCCCCACATCAGGCTCCTCCGCTATGAGCCTGCTTCTTCCTCTCCCACTCCCCCTGCTTGTGTTCCCTCTCTCGCTGGCTGTCTCTCTCTGTCGAATAAATAAAATAAAATCTTTAAAAAAAAATCTACCTAAATAACACATTAAAAAAAAATCCAACATTCTCTTCTTAGTGAAGCCTCACTCAATCTATTGAATCTGTCAGCAGGTGACATTCACCTTGTCCCTGGCGCCCTGGCATCTGAAGTAGGATGGAGACAGGCTATTAAGTCGGTTTTAAAACATTTAGAGCAGCAGGTTTTTGGCTGGGAGGAAAAAAAAAATCCACTTCTCAAGAGATGTTATTCCTTCAAAGGAGAACCTACTTCTTCATAAAGAGAATTTGGAGAGAGTTTTTCGTTGTGCGGGGACAACATCTGGATTTGAATATGTGCACCCTCAAAAGGAGATTTCTCATAATGGACCGAGCTGCAACCACTCAGAGCATAAGGACCGGCGAGCTTTCAAAAGGAGACCCTTGCGGAGCCGTCTGAGGGCCCTCGGGTCCCGCCGGCGCGCTCGCGGGGTGGCAGCAGGGCAGGGCAGGTGGGCCGCGGACTCCGCTGCTGGAACAGGAGTGGGCCCCCCCCGCCCACCGCCCCCCTCCCGGGACCGGGGCCTGAATTCATTTCAAAACACGTGTCCTTTCAAGAGGCTCTTTTTTATTATTTTTATTTTATTTTATTTTTTTTAAGATTCTATTTATTTATTTGACAGAGATAGAGACAGCCAGTGAGAGAGGGAACACAAGCAGGGGCAGTGGGAGAGGAAGAAGCAGGCTCACAGCAGAGGAGCCTGATGTGGGGCTCGATCCCATAACGCCGGGATCACGCCCTGAGCTGAAGGCAGATGCTTAACCGCTGTGCCACCCAGGCGCCCCAAGAGGCTCTTTTTTATGATAACAGCCGCCGAGGAGAGCTTAGCATGAAAGACCGTTGAGAGCCGGGACGAAGGACGCTAGGCCAAGCCCGCGGGGTTGCTCAAGGGCGCTGCGTGGGGCCCGGTCACCTGCGGACCGTGCCGGCGGGCACCGAGCCGGGTCCGGACCTGACGTGCCGGGCCCTTCCGCGCGACCTTGGGGAAGTTGTGTAACCTCTGCGCCCCGCGGCGCTCTTTCCTGGAGCCCGGAGCTGGAACGAAGCCCCTCGAAGGCCTGACATCAGAGATGACGCGTCCTCGCAGGCGATGACTAGGCAGAACGCGATGCCACTCCCTTTCCCGTGTCCCGGGGGTGTGTCGCCCTCCCCCGCACCCCCCCACCCCAGGTGGCCTGGCTCCTCCAGCAGCTGTCCCGCTGCCCCGCCCCCAGCGCTCCCAGGGCCCGCCGACCCCCACTGGCTCTTGGCGACGCGGCCGGTCCTCCTCTGGCCGGAGCCGTGGGCTGGCCTGGGGCGTCCCCTCCTGGTCACCGCAGGGAGGCCGGGCACCCGGGACGCCGTGCCTCCTCTCTGAACTAGAGGAAGTCCTTTTTGGTGTCTAACCTGAATCTCCCCTGCGGCCCTTAGAAGCCCGATGGGCCAAACGAGGGTAACTCGCTCCTCCCTCTGCCTTAGAAAATCAGGTCACATGGAGTCAGTTATTTTCCTGGGGTGGCTGGGCTACCCAGAGGCCCAAATGGAAGGGACTGCCTGGGGTGGGCCCTCTGCAGGATTTCTGTGCTAAAAGGGCCATCTGGGGAGCCAGGGTGGCCTGCAGGAGTGGTGCTCTTGCCTGTGTGTGGGAAGGGCAGGGCAGCCCCAGGGAAGAATGTAGGTTAGGGCTTTTGAGGGAAAAATAAGGGTTAGGGAGCCTCTGGCTGACGGAGGGTTTTGGTACAGCCCCCAACTCACTGACCGAATGGGTTTCTTCCCCCACGTCTTCGTGGGACAGATTATCAGCATTTCTGCGGTGGTATTGGCAAAGGGCCTTCGGTGAGCCACTTTTCTTCAGAACAGAGGACGTAGGAAGGGTTCGAGCTGAACGCCAGGCAGGACTTCTTAGTATGAGGGATGTTGGTCCTCAGAGAGGAAGGCCAAGCTGGGACCTTCCCATCCAGGAGAGCCCCAAGGCGAGTGGGGTCTGGACAAAGACGGGGAGATGGCCCCAAAGCTCCCTGTCAATCCCAACCGAGGGGCCCATCACTACGGTGTAGTCCTTGGGGTCCCAGGACTGAAAGGCCTTTTGTGTGGTGCTTGGCAGCTGTGGCCTTTGGGGATGGGATGAACTGGGCAGGTGGGGATGGGCAGGGTAAGAAGCCGGGTCCAGTCATCGCCCCCCTCATCCTGCAAACTCATCTTCCTAGGCCGCCCCTCAGCTCACCTCCTCTCTGGATGGCTCCTGACCCCCCATGAGAGGGCACACTGTCCTGCTCCATGCTCCCACCACTCCCCTTCTGGAATGGTGGCTCCATGTCCACCCACCATGCTGGGATGTAAGCCCTAGCCTGGCTCTCTCCCCAGCCCCGGGAACACTGCCGGGCATATCCGTGGTGCTCAGGGAATGCGTGGGGACTTCAGTTGACTTGGGAAGGTGTCCCAGGTCTTCCCTGGCTTTAGAAAGGGTTTGGGCCGGTAGAGAAGGAGGCAAGCCCCAAGGCTTGACTGTCGAGGGACCTGGGCAGTCCCTCCTCCCTCTGCATCCCCGACCTCTCAGGCTCTGACCTCCCAGGTGGGGCTACCCTTCCCTCCATTCAGACAGCCCCTCACTCTGGGTTGGCCCACGTATGGACCCCTCCTCATCCATATCAGTCTCTGATTTCCCACCCCAGGCCCACTCACCCCGCATGGCTGCCCTACTTAACCCGACCCTGCTCTGACACCCGCTGCAGGCTGCCGGGTGTGTGGGTGCCCCCTCAGCCCATTTGTACTCCAACTCCCCAGGTCAGGCTGCCCCTTTGTGACAGAGGCTCTCCCCACCCTGTTGGGACTCTGACACCTGTGCTGGGCTGCCTCCCACACGGACTCCTCCTTACCTGGCTCTGGCACCCTGCTCTGGTCCTTTCTGCACCCCCTTCCCGAGCTGGTGTCTCCCTTGCTCTGCTGCACTTAAGGGCTTGAGGACAGATGGGGAAGGAAGGAAGGAAGGAAGGAAGGAAGGAAGGAAGGAAGGAAGGAAGGAAGGATGGGAGGGAGGGGGGAGGGAAGAGGAGGAACAGAGCAGTGTTTTTAAAAAGAATATTCTAACAGTGGAAACTTCTGTGCAAGCAGTATCTTGGATTATATAAAATAGAGATGCTCTGGTTGAAGACAGAGAGAGGAGGGAGGGGGGAGAGAAGAAAGTGGGTAGAGAGAGGAAGAGGGAGAGAGAGGGAGCTTGCAAGTACACCTGGAACCCCACCCCCTTGGTCCCACTCTCTCAGAACTGTCACTAAGTCCTAGGGGTTCCTTGGTGTACACTTAGGGAACCCCGGAAAAGAAATCCCCCAGAAGAAGTGGATGCCACCCTGCAGCCCCTAAGGTGTCCTCTCGAAGCTTTTCAGAGAAGCAGCCGGAGAGGCCGCGGGCTCCTCGGCCACCCTGGGGTAGCTCTTGCAGGATGGAGCTGGGGGCCCGCAGTGGCTCCCGCCTGGAGGAGGTGTCTCTGGGGGGCGCTGGGCCAGTGTGGGGGGCCTGTGGGAGGCAGGTCAGGGGTCTGCCGGACACAGGCTGTGAGTTGCGGGGCTTGCCTGTGCCGAGGGGTGGGGCGGCCCACCCCTTCCCCGTCCCTGAGTCTCTGTGCGTCTCTGTGTTCCCATCTCTGCTTCCCTCTGGGAGCAGAGCCTGGGAATTCTGCTCTCCTGGCTGGAGCACACGGCACTAGGCCTGGGAGCAGCACTTCACAGTTTGCCAACCTTTCACAGCTGTGTGCTGATTTGGTTTGATCTTTGCAGCCATGGGCGAGATAGTCCCTTTACTAAGCCACCGCCCCACCCGCCAAGGAGAGAAGAGGAAGTTAGGGTCAGAGGTTGCGTAAATGGCCCTCTGGTATGCAGAGGAGAGGCCAGGAGGCACAACAGACTCCAATCCCAGCACCTTCCCCGCACCCGGGGTCTTTCCCTGGGCTTCTCCCCGCCTATGTGACCCAAGTTAGGGCTTAGGGTGAGGACTCAGTAGTTAGGCAGAAGACAGGTCAAGGGTCAGGACCCTTTCCCAGCACCTCAGGGCAAGCTCTGAGGGCCCTCCCTGGGGTGGGGGACTTGAAATAGGATGAAATATAATGAGTCATCCAGATTAGGACACTTTTGAGAATGAAAGGGAGCACCATTAATAATTACCCTGTCGCAACAGCTGAGAAACGGGAGGCAAGGTCGCCCTGTCACAGAACCACTGCCCCACTTCACCTCCACAGCTCCAGCCCCTAGACCGGATGTGGAAGAGCGCTGGTCACTGGACAGGCCACAGAGCTTGTCTTACTGGCCCTTCATGACCATGCGCAGCTGATCCAGTTTTTGTTCCCATTTTATTGATGGAGAGACTGATGCCCAAAAGACTTTTGCCCAACAACACACTGCTGGTAATCGGAGCTGGGATTTGAACCCAGGGAGACTGGCTTTCCTTGGAAGGATTATAACAAAATTTTAATGAGTTAGTTTGGGCCACAAGAATTGGACTGTGGAATGGGGGCTCCCTGAGCTTCTACTCAGACCTTCCCCCCCATCTCTCTTAGCTCTCTTTAGCTCAGGGACATCATTAAAAGGACAACTTTGAGTGGTGAGGGGATGTGTAGACGAGGGAGGCAGGCAGGTGCACTCAGCAGAGAGAAACGTGTTAAGAGCATGGAGTAGAAGGATAACAGCAGTATGAGAATAATAAAAGGTAGCATTTATTAATCACTTACTGTATCCCAGGTTCTGTTTTAAGTGTTTTCAAGGTATTCACCTGCTTTAGCCTCACAACAAACCTATAAACTAAGTAATATTATTATTCCCATTTTACAGTTGAGAAAACCGAGGTCATTGCTCTTTATTACACAGCTAGGAAGTGGTAATGTCAAGGTCACACAGCTGGCACACCCATCCTGCCGATTGTCCTTAAGGAAGAAGATGCCGCAGGCCCCGGGGGTGGGGGGTGGGGGGACGTTGCTGAGTTCCTCTAGCCTGCCTCCTTTAGGACACCAGGCTGCAGATGTTCAGGGAGGAGAGAGTCCACGCTGCAGACTCTCGGGAGCGCTGGGCTGGCCAGAGGTGTCCACCGACGCCCCCCTGGGCTCCTGTCTCCCTGCAGCCCTGCAGTCGGCGGAGGTGGGGTCCCGATCCCTGCCGCCCTCTGCGGCTGCTCATTTTCCTTCATTGTCTTTAAATGCTTCTCGCTCTCTGTTTTTAAATCTAATTTTTCAGCTTCTTTTTTATCTTCACTCAAGTTGCTTTAATGAAATGAAACTGTGTCTGTTTCCCTCTGCTGGAGCTGCCCAGGGAATTTCAATATAAAACAAACAAGTTGGCTTTTAAAATTAAAATTTTATGGGTGGCATTTCCTCATTTAATGGGAGGCACAAAAGGCTGGAGTAAAACCAATTAACACGGGGTTGGGACTCGGTGTTCAGCAAAATTAAACATCAGCAGGGCGGTGTGCAGGGAGCCAGTGTAGGGCTGGGGGAGGTGCGCAGTTGGGCCACCGAGGGCAGGGCGCCCGGCACCCAGCACCCAGTGCCCCGGGTCAGCGGCGGGCAGGCCTCAGCCCTGCGCCCCGCGCCCAGCACCCCACGCCCGCTGGGCACGGTCACAATGCAGGTGGTTGTGGGGGTGAGCAGACGGGACCGCCACGTCAGATTCCTGCTGCCAGAGTTTGGAGAGGCCGACGGGAACAGCTAAGGACTCTGCAAGGGCCAGATGCCCTGGATAGTTCTCTTCAGGGAAGGTCTGAGTCCTATCCGTGAAGGGGGGGGCCTGGTGCTTGATCATGGCTGTGCCCCAGGTCCCAGCCAGCGCCAGGATGGTGGTAGGTGCTCCCCAAATACCGGATGACTGAGCACTGGCCTCATGTGAGCGAACAATGGTAATAGGGATGCGGCAAAGAATCACTCGTGGGGTTTCTCAGCCAGTGCAGGATTTTTTGGGGGGTTTTTGGTAGAAAAGGTTCAAACGCCATGCAAGATCGTAGGAGGGAGGGGCAGTGCTGGCAGGGCCCCCACGGGAGCATGGCTCTGTGAACCCCACAAGGGCAGAGTGAACGGCTCCAGAGGAAAAGACAGCCCGAGCCAGTGGCTGAATCTGGCCTAGAAGAAGTGTGTGTGTGCGTGTGTGTGTACGTGTGTGTGTGCGCAAGAGGCTGAAGCTGGAGAAGTCCCTGGGGACCAGATTGTGACACATGGGAGGAGGGGCCTTTTTCCGCCGTGTCTCCCGGGCAGTGAGGATCCTCAGAAATTCCAAAGCAGATTGATATGTCAGAGGTGGTTTCTGGAGAACTGATTCTGGAGGCTGGTGGGGGGGAAAGGAGGAGTCAGCTAGGTATGGTGGCTTTCGTCCAGGCTGAGCAGCCCAGGAACTCAGGCTGGAAGTCCAGCTGACCGTGACTGCTGGGGGAGGGGAGAGAAGGCTCGGGCATTGGGGGGACCCCTCCTCTGAGCTGGGGAGCCCTGGAGGAGGAACAGGAGGTACGGTGAGGAATTCTGTACGGCGACAGCAGCCAGCTTCCCGGTGTAGACCTGATTGTGTTGTGGACACAGGAAGTGGATTTCACACTGACAGTCACGACCGGATCCCGTGAATACTTGGTAGGTACTCAGTGCTGCAGCCCCAGGCAGCCCCCAGGAACGCAGCCTCGCAGCTTCAGAGAGAGGGGCTGGACTACCCCTTCTGACCTCTTCACCTCCCNTGACCGTGACTGCTGGGGGAGGGGAGAGAAGGCTCGGGCATTGGGGGGACCCCTCCTCTGAGCTGGGGAGCCTGGAGGAGGAACAGGAGGTACGGTGAGGAATTCTGTACGGCGACAGCAGCCAGCTCCCCAGTGTAGACCTGATTGTGTTGCGGACACAGGAAGTGGATTTCACACTGACAGTCACGACCGGATCCCGTAAATACTTGGTAGGTACTCAGTGCTGCAGCCCCAGGCAGCCCCCAGGAACGCAGCAGCCTCGCAGCTTCAGAGAGAGGGGCTGGACTACCCCTTCTGACCCCTTCACCTCCCTCCTTCCCCTATTGACTCTTTCTGAACCCCACTGGGGCAGCTTTCTCCGCACCTTTTCTTTTCCTTTTTTTTTTTTTTTAAGATTTTATTTATTTATTTGACAGAGATAGAGACAGCCAGTGAGAGAGGGAACACAAGCAGGGGGAGTGGGAGAGGAAGAAACAGGTTCAAAGCAGAGGAGCCTGACGTGGGGCTCGATCCCATAACGCCAGGATCACGCCCTGAGCCAAAGGCAGATACTTAACCGCTGTGGCACCCAGGCGCCCCTCCGCACCTTTTCTGCCCTCTGACCCCTGATTCTATGGAGAAGTCCGCTTGGGTTACTGGAATCCCCCAAGAAGCAATAAGATGGGGGAGACCAAGTGCCCCACCTGCTCTGAGTCAGGNTTAACCGCTGTGGCACCCAGGCGCCCCTCCGCACCTTTTCTGCCCTCTGACCCCTGATTCTATGGAGAAGTCTGCTTGGAATCCCCCAAGAAGCAATAAGATGGGGGAGACCAAGTGCCCCACCTGCTCTGAGTCAGGAAATGGACTGGAGGGGCGCCTGGGTGGCACAGCGGTTAAGCGTCTGCCTTTGGCTTAGGGCGTGATCCCGGCGTTGTGGGATCGAGCCCCACGTCAGGCTCCTCTGCTATGAGCCTGCTTCTTCCTCTCCCACTCCCCCTGCTTGTGTTCCCTCTCTCGCTGGCTGTCTCTATCTCTGTTGAATAAATAAATAAAATCTTTAAAAAAAAAAAAAAGGAAATGGACCGGAAAGCCACCAGTACCCCTAGTCCTCCCCAACCAGGCCTTTGGACACAATAGAACACCCCCAGAATCGGGCAGGCCCCGAATAGATGTCCAGCAGGGGTGTGGAGTGGGTGCCAGGTTCTGGCTCTTTGGGGAGGGTGTCTTTGGGGGATCCGAGGTCAAAGGAACAGGTTTCCTGATGCAGGTCTGGGCTGTGAGCCAGGCCTATTGAAGGGCCCAAGGTCTGTCTGAGGGTCCAGGTGAGGGTCTCTTTNCCTCTCTCGCTGGCTGTCTCTATCTCTGTCGAATAAATAAATAAAATCTTTAAAAAAAAAAAAAAGGAAATGGACCGGAAAGCCACCAGTACCCTTAGTCCTCCCCAACCAGGCCTTTGGACGCATTAGAACACCCCAGAATCGGGCAGGCCCTGAACAGATGTCCAGCAGGGGTGTGGACNCCCGAATAGATGTCCAGCAGGGGTGTGGAGTGGGTGCCAGGTTCTGGCTCTTTGGGGAGGGTGTCTTTGGGGGATCCGAGGTCAAAGGAACAGGTTTCCTGATGCAGGTCTGGGCTGTGAGCCAGGCCTATTGAAGGGCCCAAGGTCTGTCTGAGGGTCCAGGTGAGGGTCTCTTTGAGACCAATTTGAGAACCCTCTGAGGTTTATTTGTAAGTCTCTTTGAGGCCTGTTTAGAGGCCCAAAGAGGGTCTGGGTTGGCCTGAGGGCCAGTAGCATANTGAGACCAATTTGAGAACCCTCTGAGGTTTATTTGTAAGTCTCTTTGAGGCCTGTTTAGAGGCCCAAAGAGGATCTGGGTTGGCCTGAGGGCCAGTAGCATAAAAACCAATAAAAATGGCCTGAGGCCAAGGCTGACATTGACCCTTCTCCCTCCATACCACAAAGAGAGAAAATCTGGCCGAGCTGGAAGCAGGCTCTTATGGCCCGGGGGCTGGGGGAGCGGCCGGTGTCTTTCCTTTGGTGATGGATGAAGTTTACCTCAAACCGCAAAACAGTTGGCCAGAGCCCCCCATTCCATCGCAATAACCAGTCGGCTCGCCTTGAGAAATCTGGCAAAGACAACAGTTTTTGAGGACCACACCCACCCGCCCCTCCTTTCTGGAGAAAAAAACATGATGGGCCTTACCTGGAAATGGGCTTTTAAGTATGAATAGGAGTTCGCCTGATGAATAAGGTAGGGACAGTGTTGACCGACACCAGTGAATAGAGAGAAATGTCCAACTATTCTCTGTGGGCTGAGAGAACGACCTCTAAGTACGTCAGTTTTCCTGGCCTTTGGAACTTGCGAGAGCCAGACATACTAGCATCACACAAAACAACGTAAGAGGAACAGCCTCGCAGACTGTACAGAGCTACCCAAAATGAGACCTTGCTCAGCCAAGTCTCCTGTTTGTCGTGGGAACCAAATGAGTCAAGATGTGTGAAGATGTATTGTAAACCGGGAAAGTGTTTATAAAAATGTTAATTAATGTATTTAGAGAGTAGATAGATCAAGTGTGAGGAGGTGGAAATGGAGTAGACAGTTAGACTAGGTGCTAATTTCTCTCTTGAATTCACATTTTAGGGAATGTTTATAAACTGAGAATTCTAATTACTCCCCCCCCCCTTTTCTCAGATGAATACACTGTAAGACAGTTGTAGGAGCGATTGAAAGTATTGTCAGTTTCCCGGTACCAGTTGGGATTCTTAATAGAGCCAATTACAGAGCACCCATTGTAAACGGGCTTAGCCAGGAAAGGAAGGCAGAGCTCATGGGATCTGAAAGTCCAAATGTAGCATGAGCCTCAATGGATCGGATCCGAAGTGCATTACACCTGATGCTCAGGCCAGCTTCTCTATGTTGGGTGACAATGGCCTCTAGGTTTCTTCCTTCAAATTCTGGGGGAGAGAGGGGCTGCCCTTTGGCCAACTCTCCGACCTACAGAATTCCTGAGCTTTGCTTCTGATTGGACCAACTCGGGTCGTGTGGGTGGGGAACACCAAAGCCTGTCTGGTGTGGGTCTGGATCAAGTTTCCATTCCTAAAATAATCACTGCGGGAAGAGGAAGGTGGAATGAGTGCCCACCGTACCTGGTCACTCAGGTGGACCGCTGGGCTTCAGGTGTGCACGCCTACAGTTTTGTTCGGTTTCTGCCCTAGTTGCTGATTCATCATCTAAACTTTCTCTTCCCTGCAGCTTTTCCCTTGCAGACACCATACTGGTCCAGGGCTCGTCCCACTTCCTCACACAGTTTGCTACCATCTTTTCTGGTTTTTTTAGCTGCTAACTTAGTCCCTAGCCTCTTTGCTCGCCGATAAATTTTGCTCAGTCTATACAAACTAGCTCAACACATTTAATCGTAGGAAAGTGCACGTATTACAGCCGATGTGACAAGACAGAAAACACGATTACGAAATTTAGCTGTGGGAAAATTATCATCATTTGCCAAAGATACCATTTTTTCACTGGAAAACCTAATAAAATGAACTCAAAACAATTAATTATGGCTAATGAAGGGTGTAGTGAGACGTCAGACACAAAATCATAAAAATGAGAAAAACTTCTTTCTATAATAACAATAATCAGTTCTAAAATATTGTAACGAGTTATCTGTAGGAGAAGGTATTTATTTATTTATTTATTTATTTATTTATTTATTTATTTTAAAGATGACAAGGAAGCTCATTTGGGGATAGCTGGTTTCTGGAGGTGTAGACACACGTGGCCTTGAATTAGATGGCTCCCTCCCGCACTTCTTAAGAAAGTCAACAGGATGGAGTCCTTTACATAGTAAGGCAAATACCACCTGTTTTTCTAGCAAGAGGCCTTGAAGAAGAAATCTAAGTGTAGGAAGGCAAACTCAGTTGGTGAATATTCGGTTTTCTAATGACCACATTTCAAACAGGGCTATGGATGTGACTTAGTTTTATTGCCTGGGGTAGGAGCCAAAGAGAACAAGGATTTTCAGATGAGTGAGAGGGAGAGAGAGAGGAAGAGGGAGGGAGACAGGGTGAAGGAGAGAAAGAAGGGAGGAGGGAGGCAGGGGAGGGGAGTCAGAAGAAGGAACATGGAGACAGGGGAGGTGACAAGTAGCCCCAGGACTGTGTCTGGGACACATGAGCACCTGCCCAGTTTCCCCAGATGCCAAAGTATAACACTCAAAATGTTTTTTTTTTTGTTACACTCAAAATGTTAAAAACATAATTCTCATGCAATACCTAGTGAGTACAGTCAAAATATTGTTTAACTCAGTGAGGGAATCTTCCAACAAAGCTGTTTCAAAGGAGGATACGGAAACGCGTTTGAAAAACGATGCAGTAAGATTACTACGCGAGGTACGAGAAACTGGTTAATATCCTATACAGCACCCCTCCCCCCGGTCCCCCAACCTTTGGTGTTATTTATGGGATGGAAATCATCTGTGCCTTATCGGTTTTCCAAAGTGAACGTCTAACTCCACAGAGCGTGGGCCCTAATCAATAGTCATTAGAGTACCAGACAAAGCTGCGTGCTGCCGAGCCCACTGACTCCAGAAGGTGTCGTTGGCCAGTTCAGCAGATGTGGAGAGGACTCAGAGCCATCCCTTTGCTCTATTTCCAAAGTTTTGACTAGGATTAGAGGAAAGGAACTTCACAGAGGAACATATTTTATGCAGTGTGACTTTTGGGAGCTCAGAGTCCTTAGAGATGGACCCTGAAAAGAAATATGAGCCAAACTTGGATCCCAACAAGGTGAAGTGGGGATTACAGAAGCAGGGTCACTTGACGCCAGTGGCTTGGAGGGCTCACGTTGTGGGGAAAGATGTCCTATACCCACCTCTGTGCCATGCTTCGGAACATCTCTTCTTGGACTCAGAGTCACCTCAACCTTGTTATTTTCTGTTTTATCTTTCTGCTTTGAAAAAATTAAAATTTTTATGGTGGTAAAATATGCATATTCATAATATAAACATTACCATTTTACTACAGTTCATTGTTAAGTACATTCACACTGCTGTGCAGCCATCATCACCGTGCATGCCCAGAAATTCTTCCTCTTCCCGAACTGAAACTCTGTCCCCATGAAACGCTAACTCCGCATTCCCCCCCTCCTCCTACTTCCTGGCACCCACCAATCTACTTTCTCTGAATTTGACTATGTTAGGTACTTTATATAAGTGTTGGCCCTTTTGTGACTAGCTTATTTTTTTTTTAAGATTTTATTTATTTGAAAGAGAGAGAGAGAGAGCACGAGGAGGGGGAGGGGCAAAGGGGGAGGGAGAAACAGGCTCCCCACTGAGCAGGGAGTAGGTGGAGGGTCTTGATTCCAGGACCCCGAGATCATGACCTGAGCTGAAGTCAGAGGCTTAACCAACTGAGCCACGCAGGCACCCCAACGACTAGCTTATTTCAAATAGTGCCGTGTCTTCAAGGTTCACCCATGTTGTAGCATATATCAGGGTGCCATTCCTTTTGAAGGCCGACTAATATTCCATTGTACGTATAGACCATATTTTGCTTATTCTTTCATTCACTGACGGACACTCGGGGTACTTCCACCTTTTGGCTGTGGGGCATGATGCTGCTGAGTATTCTGATGCACAAACGTCTGTTTAAATCTCTGCTTTCAATTCTTTGGGGTACGTGGAATTGCTGCATCACATCATTATTCTCTTTGAGCTTTCGAGGAACCCCCCTAGGGTTTTCTGCAGCAGCGGCTCCATTTTGCATTCCTACCACCACCGCCTAAATTCCAATTCCCGCACGATTTGGCCCAAGCTGCTTCCTTTTTTTTTTTTTTTTTAAAGATTTTATTTATTTGACAGAGATAGAGACAGCCAGCGAGAGAGGGAACACAAGCAGGGAGAGTGGGAGAGGAAGAAGCAGGCTCATAGCGGTGGAGCCTGATGTGGGGCTCGATTCCACAACGCGATTCCACAACGCCGGGATCACTCCCTGAGCCGAAGGCAGACGCCCAACCGCTGTGCCACCCAGGCGCCCCTGGCCCAAGCTTCTTATTTGGTTTTTGTTTTTAAATCATAGCCAAACTAATAGACGTGAATTTTTAGTTTTAAATAATTGCTCTGGACCACTTTATGAGAACAAAGCCCAGTTGGGAACCTCTCCCTGTCTCTGGATTGATCAGGAATCCCTGCGGCTGATGTGGAGGAAATTACGTCATCCTACCTCCGGGACCACGCCCACTGCTGTTGCTTTCTCTCGGCACACGGTGTCGCTGTTGAAGGCTGGTCCCGCACAGTCTGATGCAGGTTGCTTACCCACTGCGCAGGCTGACGTCTCTGGTGGCTCACGTCGCTCCACGGGCACCACTAGATCTTCCGGAGGAAACAGAATGCCTGGCTAAGATTAAAGTTCCTCAGTGAGATTAGACAAATATTTACTGGGTGCCTTACTTGATGCCAGGCATTGATCTAGGAAGTCATCAGAACAGAGCAGATAATGATCCCTGCCTTTCTGGGGGCTAGGCAATAAACAATGACCACAATAAACAATGACCACAATAAACGAGTAAATTGCAAAGGGTGTTAAAAGGTGTTAGGCACAATGCGAGAATGCAAAAGTGAAACAGGGCAAGAGGATTGGGAGTGTGTAGTGGGAGGCGGGTGAGAGTGACATCATTGGGAAGACACGGGGCAAAGTCCTGAAAGAGGCGAGTTGCATCTGGAGGAAGAGTCCCTGAGAGGTGGGCCAGCCCTAGGGCAGGAGTATGTTGGCTGTGTTTGAGGTCAGAGCCAGGAGAGGAACATGGCCATGGGGATCCATGCAGGATTCTGAGCAGAGAAGTGACATGATCTGATTCATGTTTTTATTTTTTTTAATGTAAGTATTTATTACTTTTTTGGGGGGCAATTTAAAGACTTTACTTTTTTTTTTTAAAGATTTTTTTAAAAATTTNCATGATCTGATTCATGTTTTTATTTTTTTTAATGTAAGTATTTATTACTTTTTTGGGGGGCAATTTAAAGACATTACTTTTTTTTTTAAAGATTTTTTAAAAAATTTAACAGAGATAGAGACAGCCAGCGAGAGAGGGAACACAAGCTGGGGGAGTGGGAGAGGAAGAAGCAGGCTCATAGCAGAGGAGCCTGACGTGGGGCTTGATCCCATAACGCCGGGATCACGCCCTGAGCCGAAAGGCAGATGCTTAACTGCTGTGCCACCCAGGCGCCCCTAAAGACTTTACTTTTTAGAGCAGTTTGAGGTTCAAAGCAAAATTGAGAGGCAGATACAGAAATTTCTCATATACCTGTCGCCCCCTGCCCCAACATCCACAGCCTCCACCATCATCAACGTCACTCCCCCACCAGGACGGTACATGGGTTACAATTGATGAACCTCCGCTGTCACCCCATTACCACCCAAAGACCATAAAAACCAGGGCTCATTGATGGTGTGCGTTCTATGGCTTTGGACAAATGCGTATGACACGTATCCATCATTTTAGTATCATACACAGTATTTGCACTGCCCTAGAAATCCTCTGTGCTCTCTGGCTTATGCTTTAAAAGATGCACTTTGGCTTACGTGTTGAGACTAAATTGAAGGGGAGGAGGTAGGGACGGAGTGGGGAGACCAGGTTGGAGGCTATGGCCATAAGCCTGGGTCACAGGCACCCTGATTTACAAAATCACCCCAGCCCAGAGCCTGGCCCCTCTCCAGCCTCCTCAGCAGCTCCTTCTGCTCTCCCCAGCCATTGCCTGCGTTGGAGGGGCTTTGAAGGGAACCCTGGCTGAGTGAGGGGTTACTATGTGCTACAAATTGCTTTCGGTGCTTTCTGCTGATTATCTCATGTAATCTTCAAAGGCTCATGAGGAAGGGATTGTCTCGCAGATATTTCAAAGCCTATGCTATGGATGAATGATGTCCCCCCTCCGCAAATTCATATGTTGGAGCTCTAAACCCCAATGTAGTGGTATTTGGAGATGGGGTCTTTGGGAAGTAATGAGGTTTAGCGGAGGACATGGGGGTGGGGCCCCCATGATGGGATTGGTGCCCTTACAAGAAGAGACACCACAGCGCTTGTTTCCTTCCTCTTCCGCTCTCCCCCTCCCCCCACCGCAAGCGCACTAACCCAGGAAAGGGAAAGTTGCCCACGGGGAGAAGGCAGCCATCTGTAAGCCAGAGGGAGGGCTCTCAGAGGGGACTGAATTCATCAGCATCTTGATCTTGGACTTCCCAGCCTCTAGAACTGTGAGAAACTGTTGTTTAAGACCCCTGTCTGAGGTATTTTATAGCAGCCCAAGCCGACCAGACAGCCCATTGTACAGACAAGGAAACTGAAACTCTGCGGTTTGGTGACCCAGTCTCTCAGGTGGGTGTGGCAGAGAGGGCCAGCCTGTGATGGCAGACTGAAGACCAGAGGGTACAGGCCTGGGGCGGGGTGCTGCTTGTCAGGGAGGTGGGGGGGGTTGGTGCTGGTGGGTTCCTGCCTGGGACTGGCACCTTCTTGGTGCAGTTTCCCAGGGGCCTGGCTCTGGCTTTTCCAGGCTCAGCAGAGGGGTGGAGAGTGGGGATTGCCTGGGTTCCCAGTGAGGCCCTTCCTTGTGGCCTTCCTGCCTTGCTGAGGCTTGAGCTGTCCAGGCTGGTGCTCCTGGAGGTGGCAGGTGGTGGCAGGGGTGGTGGGGGCTGCAAAATGGGGAGGGGAAGCCACCCAGAGTCCAATCACAACTCCCCGGGGCCTGTTGGCTGCTCATTTTCAGAGAAGGTGGTGAAGAGGGCAGAGTGTTAATGACAGTAATTGCTTTAATTATTTTTTTGGTTTGGAGAGTCATAAAATGCGGCAGCTTGCTCAGTGCTAATCATGGTAATTAGCAGGGGCTGGGGCCTCGCCTGGACGGCAGGCAGTCGTTAACCAGGGGGAAGCATCTGCCTGCAGACATAGAGAGAAATGAAGGAGCCTTCCCCCTTTCTCTTTTGCTTTCCCTTCCCTCCCTTCCGTCTCCCTCTGAGGACTTTGAGCTCCTCATCCCCCACCTGGCTTCCTCCCTCTCCCTCTGCCCTGCCCCTTTCTGAGGGACAGAGGGACGCCTCCTGGACGGTGACACAGTGACTGCAGGGAGGGGGCAGTGGCTGTGGCTGGTCTCGAGGACTGGGCTCAGGCTGGGGGGAGCAGCTGTCTGGGGAAAAGGGGCGAGTTCAGCTGCCAGCAGAGGTCTGTTCTGCCCTGGGGACCCCCGTGGTGCTCCTCCAGGTCCGGGCAGCTTTGGACCATCTGCTTGGGACCAGGCTCCTTGACCCTTACAGATGAGCCAGGAGCGAGAGCAGAGCTCCGTCTGTGAATGAAGCTGGAGGAAGCCTCAAGGAATGGCACTTGGGCCACCTCCCTGCTTCCCTTACCCCTCGCCAAGTGTCACAGGCTCAGCCACCATTTCCGGAGCAGCTAGTGTATGCTGCAGGTTCCGCTGAAGAATCAGGCTCCCCCTCGTTCTTGAGTTCCAGGCAGATGGGGAGTTGCACGTGTAAGAAATAACGACCAGCCAGGGGGGCATCAGAGCTGCAGCGCGTAGGCCGAAAGTGCCAACTCTTGGAAAGTCAGGGAAGGCTTCCTGGAGGAGGTGGCGAGGCTGTGTGTGGGTGCTTCCAGGAGAAAGCTGTGTTTTCTGGGTCTTGCAAGGTCAGGAGTGGTCTCCTGATGTGAGGGGCTGGAGGATTCCTGGCTGAGGAGGGGGAGGGTGGGAGACACAGCCTGAGATATGGCTCTGAGCTGGAATTCGAGGGACCTCCAAGACCACGCCACGGAATTTGAGCTTGGCCTCCCCTCTGAGACCCCATACGTGTGGGGCTTGGCTAAGGGCTGGAGTCGGGGAGCTGTTTTTGTGAGGAATAAAGGAACACACAGGTGAAGCACACAGCTAGTACTCATGGGGACGGGAGTGCTGATCCTGGTGACGATGACAGGCACTCCGTCAGGGGCTCAGCCAGGGACAGCGTCTCAGCACCCCACAGACACGTCCGCGCCATCACACAGACACGCGAGCCACCATCAGACAAAGCACAGTCACCCCCTCTCAGACACATTATGCACCTTCAAACTACGAACAGCCCCTCCTCGGGGACCCCCCGCCACGCTGGACCCACAGACGTGCTTCATCATTGGGGGGCTTGCAGAGGCCAGAGGTGTGGACCGAGTCTGCGATCCTGTTACTTCGCTCCCCGGACCGTGGCTGCAGGGCTGGGGCTGAGGCTGCTTCAGGGAAGCATCTCTGCTGGGCCAGAACGTAAGCCTTGGCGCTGCAGCTGGACGGCCTGCGGCCAGCTCTCGGGGGGAACCGGTCAGCCGCGGGGCCAGCTTTCTGCAGGCAGGGGTGCCACTTAGCCCCCAGGCCTGAGCAACTGGTGAGGGGGACACAGCTGGTTAGGCGAGGGGAGTTTCACCCAAGCTGAACTCTCCCCTCCTCTGAGACCAGGGTCTCGGAGTCACCGCATGTCTCCCGCAGGGGGCTTAGGCAGGGGGCTTAGGCAGAGGGGGTGTGAGCGCAGTGTGGAACACACCTGTGCGTGCGAACAGATGCTGTGAAGGACAAGAGGCTTGCAGCAGGAGGGACAGTGGTTAGACCTCAGGGGGCACTTCTGGATTGCAAGGGAGTGTGCAGAACCACAGGAACAGGAGCAAAGAGCCCCTGGGGTTGGCGAGGAAGCTGGATGTAGGGAGAGGGAGCTTGCTGTGGGCCAGGCACTGTGCCAGGCTGCGTTTCCTGTATGAGCTCACTTACCCCTTCCAGCCCGCAGTGTAGCTGGTGTCGTCAGCACCCCGTTTTACAGACGTGGAACTTAGGACCTTGTGCAGTTCCCCGGTCGGAAGGCACCCAGGCAATGGGGCTTTGGAGGCCTGCTCCCTCAAAGCCCTCCTCGCACCGGGATTTGATGGCCTGTCATCCTTGAGGAGGAGGACAGTGACTGCTTCGTCCTCAGGCACAGTGAGGGCAAGTGTGGTTGCTCTCCAGGTCTGGCTAGAAGGGAGGGAGGGAGGGAGGAAGGGAGANTGAGAGGCAGGGGTTGGTCTGGAGGGTCTATGGCCATCTGGCCCCCCGCCCCCCGTCCTGCTAGGGCACCCACTCCCCACCTGTTGGGAGCCCTGCGGCTCCTGCCACCACCCCCGGAGCCTCCAGGTCTCCGAAGGCTCAGCTGCCTCCTTGTCCAATTCCATTTTCTTACTGGACAAATGAGGGGCTGGCTCTGCTTCCCGTTCACCCCGACAGGCTGGCTGTCAGCTGCACTGGCATCTGCTCTTGTCAGAAAAATTAAGAAGGAGGTGAAAGCAGCCACAGCCCTCGAACTGCCGGCTGGAGAGAGGATGTGGGCCTGGCTTCTCCAGGGAAGATCCTCTCAGTGTCCCGTAAGAGACGCCTGAGGCGGCCCGGGCCAGAGTGGACACCAGTCTTCCGCCAGCGTTCTCTTCCCTTAAGACAGACGTGTGAACAGCGTGGCCTCCGGGGCCGCTTCCTGGGCTGAATCCCAGGTCTGGGCTGACCAGCTGTGTATTTGGGCAAGTTACTTGGCCTCTCTGTGCCTTTGTTTTCCCCTTTGTGAAATGGAACAGTGAAATGAATGTAAAGCTCTTGGAGCAGAATACACACGGCACTTGGTGAGAAGTTCGTGTTAGCGTGTTAGGGCTACGATGGCTCTCGTGTGTCCTTGTCCCGGTGACCGCTCCTCTGAGGGGAGGGCGCTGCCCGGCTGTGGGGTGGGGGAGAGCTCCCCGTGGACTGGGCGGGTCGGAGAAGGCTTCACTCATTCTACAAAACTTTACTGACCCCAGGCCCCCGGTCCCTGCCCTTGGGGACCCTCCTTGTCTGGTCGGGGGAGGCTGATGTGTGAACAGAGGATGATTTATAAGAGGCGAAGAGGAGGAAGCAGCTGACGGTGTGGGAGTGGTGGAGCCAGGAGGTCCGGGAAGGCTTCCCAGAGGAGCTGGCATGAGCAGAATGTGGAAGAGTGAGTAAGAAGAGTTCGTCAGGCAGCCTCAGGGAGGAAGGCTTTCCAGGGAGACTGGGTTACACCCTGGGGGCAGTGGGAGGACCCCACGTGTGGAGTAGACGAAGATGCCATCGGCTTGTGGGACGTGGCTCAGGTGGATGGATGGGCGTGGGGAGGATGAACGGGGAGGATGCTCCGCCCCAGCTGCCAGGACTGGGCAGCCCAGGTCAATGGCATTACTGGCTACCGTCGAGTAGATGAACCCAAAGAAAGGACATTTGTGATCCTCCAGGCCCAAGATGGCTGGGACTGGAGAGGTGGCTGGGCCTTGGCAGGAGGGGCCAGAGCTGGGGGTTTGGGGAGGGTAAGGGGTTTCTCTCCAGGATGGTGCCCTCCTGGCTCCCTCCACCTGTCAGCCTGCGGTCCATCCCACTGGGGAGAGCAGGTCTGCAGGCTGCCGGGCTCGGCCGTGTCCGTCCAGCAGGGGGCAGCCGCAGTGCGCGGATGGGGCAGGCCCGCCACCGCGGCTCCGCTCTGCACCAGGGACACTTAGGAAAAGGTCTGGGGGTGGGGGGCGGGGTGCGCCAGACCCCGGGTGTCAGGGGCTTCCTGCGTGTGCTGAAGCGCAGGGGGAGGGACACCTTCCCACCCTCAGGATCTCGTGTATTGAGGAGGTCCTGCCGGGGAACGAGGATGCTCTCAGAACCTCAGAGGCCACATCGGTTGCTCCAGTAATTTTCAACCCTGGAAGCACAGTGGAATCACCTGAGTGTTAAAAACATACCCATGTCCCGCGCTCTCCCCACATCAACGGCATTAGAGTCTCTGGGGGTGGGGCCCAGGCATCCGTGATTCCAAAGTCTCTTCTGGTGATTCCCAGGCTCCTGCGCTGAATTCCCGGGTGGCAACTGACACACGCCTGGGCTGTCTTCACACCCATGGGGTAGGTCTGCCTCATTTGCATCTCGTGACCTTGACAGTCCGGAGTGAGTCTGAGGACTCTCCACTCCTGCCCGGACATCTGGAACCAGAGAACAGGTGGCGAACAGGGAACCCCACAAGGAGATGCCGGCTCCCGCCTGCCCAGGGTGAGGAGCGCAGAGCGGGCTGTGGGGTGTGTGTCCAGGAACACGTGCACGCGAGCCTCTCTGCACGTGCGGGAGGCACCGTCCTGTGTGAAGCCCCGTGGAACCGTGTCTCTCTGGGCCTGTGTAGGTATTTCCAGCCCCTTCTGCCTGCACGGACCCGTGTCCTTCGCCTCGGTGCTACACGTACGTGTGGGTACATACGAGAGCCGCTCTGTGCTTACAGCCACGAGCTGCCTCTGTGTCTGCACGTGTGTCTGTGCACATGCGTGTCTTTGCGCACACACGTTTGTCTCCGTGTCCCCTTGTCTCTCGTGGGAGGCTGTCTCAAAGCCGGCCTGTGTGTGCTGTGTTCTTGGGTCTTTAGAAGCCAATAACGGATTTAAAGCTCTGCCGTTTGAAGGTATTTTTTCCCTCCTTCTCTCCTTGCGGTCTGACCGATATGCTGCTCCCATGCAGCTTCCCCAAAGACCACACACAGGCGGGTTCTGTGTGGACAGAGTCAAGTGTGGGCTTAGAAAAATCCACTGCAGCCTCTTCAGGCACATGGTGTTCTTTCGGCCTCCAGGTGGGCGGCTGGGCTTGCTGGCAAGAGCCTCCTCGATGCTGATGCGGCCAGCCGCGGGCCCCCGTGCCCCCTCCCCGGGGCATGCCACCTCCCTTCAATCCCCCCCACATCACCCCTCCCATCCCACCTCGGCACATCCCTCCTTACTGCAAATCCTCCTGTGACCCCTCACTTCCTCTAGGACGAAACCCAAGCTCCCAGCCCAGCACCGCAAGCCCCCGGCAGCTGAGTCAATGTACCTGCCTACCCCACTCCCCCTCCCTGCCCCCAGCCCACCAGGCGAGGGGCCACCCGGCACCATGTCCTTGGACACCGATGCACTATCAAGCCTCCAGTTGCTCCCTCTGCTGGGCCTCTTACCCCTCTGGGCTGGTGTCCCCTCCTCACCCAGCCTGGACAAGCTCCTAGCTCCCCTCTCTGAAAGCCTTCTCTGCCCTTCCCACGAGGAATGGATGGCTCTTCCCTCGGTGTCAGCTCCAGACCACCATTGGATCTTCTGCTGTGTATCGTGACGGTCAGTGGGGGGTGTGTCCCCCCAAACTGTGGCCTCCTTTGAGGGCTATCTCAGTGGTGCTCCTGGGTCAGCCTGGAACCTCAGGGCCAGACTCCAACCTCTGGGAGACTCACCCTGAGCAGAATTCCAGCATCTACCCATACCCCTGTGCATTGACTGTCCGAGACAGTGCTGTCTTCTCTTTCCTCCGTCCTGGCTGGCAGCTGGCCTCAGCTTCCATGCTCCAGGGAGCTTTGTGGCTGGGCAGGAAGAGACATCTGCAAGTCATTTCTCTGTTGGGGTTTCGTTTGCCTGAATTTGGAGCCTCTCCAGGGGATTAAGGTGGGTGTCTTGGTAAGGCAGGGAGAGGATATGGAAGAAAGAGAGAGAGGAATTCCTCCTGACTAGAGGCAGAATCTTTATGGACCCAAGAGAGTGGGAGGTGAGGGAAGCCTGGCATTGCCCAGGCAGGGGGGACTCTTGTCTGTTCCCTGGCAGGGCCTCGGAGGAGTAGGATGCCCAGGGGGCTGTGTGGGTCCCAGCCTTGCCCAGTGTGCTGGTGGGGTCGAAGGAATCCTGGGGGCCAGGCCAGTGGTGTCTCCATAAGAACCATTGTTGAATGGTGGCCACGATGAGAGGGGCCGGCCCCGGGGCCTTGGTGCTGCACTGCCAATTCCGAGACCCTGGGCTGCCGTGGCAGGATTGTGGCCAAGTCATTGTGCCTCACCTGTAAAATGGAGATAAAATAGAATCTCCCTCTTCTTCTTTTTTTTTTTTTAAGATTTTATTCTTAAATTTTTAAAAAATATTTTATTTGTTAATTTAAGATAGAGAGAGCATGAGCTGAAGGAGGGGCAAAGGGAGAGGGAGAAGCAGACTCCCTACCGAGCAGGGAGCCTGACGCAGGACTTGATCCCAGGACCTGAGCTGAAGGCAGACGCTTAACCAACTGAGCCACCCAGGCACCCTATTAATTTATTTTAGAGAGAGAGAGCAAGAGTAGAGGGAGGGGCAGAGGAAGAGGGAGAGAGAGAAGCCTCAAGCAGACTCCCCGCTGAGCATGGAGCCCAACTCAGGGGCTCGATCCCATGACCCTGAGATCATGACCTGAGCTGAAACCAAGAGTCAGATGCTTAACCGACTGAGTCACCCAATATGCCCCCAGTATCTCCCTCTTGATGACAGCCTTAAATGAGATAATCAGAGTATTAGTCAACTCTTAAAAGATTCTACCAAATACTCTTGCAAGGACTCCACAGACAATAACACATTTAACCCTCATAACAACCCTGTGTGTTAGATACTTTTATAATTCCCATTTGTATAGAAGAGGAAACTGAGGTAGTGAGTTGCTCAAGGTTGTAAACAGATAGAGGTGGTCTGGTCCCTGAACCTGGACTTTTAGTGGCCCTCTGGACTCTCACTCCGCCCCCCCCCACACCCTGTGGCAGGAAGCCCAGTCCTTAGGACAGAGTAAGTGTGCAGTGACTGTTAGCCCTTCACACAGAACACATCTATTTTCAGTAGCACTTGCCTAGAAAGTGTCAAAACGGATGGCTGCTGTCACCACATGACCCATGCCGGACCCTTCCTGGACCCAGCTGGAGGTTTTCTGGACTCGAGCAAATCCTCGGTGGAGAGCTAGTTTTCATCCTTATGTGACAGAACCATCAGCTGCCTCCCCCTTTCCTGGCATAGAAAACCCCGGATTTTTCCTCTTCAGCAAACTGCTCAGTGAATATCTCCACTGGTGTGTGGACCCTTGTGTAGACCCCGAAAGCACTTAGGTTTTGTTTTGTTTTCTTCTTTATGATTTAATTTAGCTCTGCTGCTTTTTGCTTTCCTCCTGGACAGTTCTCAATGTTAGCTGTGAGACAGGAACCTCAGACTTCGTACTTCAGTGTGCAAGAAAGACCATGTTTTATCCCTCTTTCGGCCAATTTTCTTATCTATCATGGAGCCCCCACTGTTTTTCTCTGAGGATCTGGGAAATTCAGCCTCAGCCACTTTTGGGGGGAAGCTGGAGATGTGTGTGTGTGCGCACATGTGCACACAGGAGCCAGGTGGAGATGGGGGTTCCTGCACCCAACGTGTTGTGAGGCTGTCGGAGCAGATAGGGAAGCGACGGGGGCATTCATGGGGGTGCCCCAGGGTAGGCAGGAAGCAGCGAAGTGGAAGGTGCCTGTCCTGCCCTGCTAATGTGTGGTCTGGTATTTCTCCCTGGGGACGTGTCCCCATCAGCAGCACCCTGCTCTCTCTGACCTCCCAGAGCACTCTCTTTGCACTCTGTGAGGACCCTGCCCACAGCCTCCCTTGGGCTGTGGTGTTGATTCTCTTTGCTGCAATTCAGTTCGAGTCTATTCAGTTCAACATGGTGGGACTCTGTGCCAGGTGCTGAAGATAAAAGAATGAGGACATTAGACTTGACCCTGCAAGTGGTTTAGGGGAGCCACGGGCAGGTAGACGCATGGGGAAAATGCATGCTGCCGTGAGAGTGGGGTATGGAAAGGGGCGTCGGGCAGGGTTTTCTAGAAAAGCATGGCATCATAGCCAAAACTGAGGAAGGAAGAGGCAAAGACAGGTGGAGAAGCTAAGTCAGAGCGGGGGTGTGTGTGGAGGAGACTGGAGGTGACTTCCCTGGGGCGCAGAGACATCTGGAAGGGCATGGAGAGATGGTAAGGATGGAAGCCAGAGTGATGGGCTGGGGCTGGGCCACACAGGGCTTTGGAGGCCTTACATTGCAGAGTTTGGATACAGAGCCCCTGAAGGAGAGTGACATGGTTCTATTTTGCCTTAAAAGAACATCCCATCTATGGTGCGGAGGGTGGGTTTGAAGGTGTGCTGATCAATGTTTACCAATTAGCCCCCTGGAAAAGAGCCCTTCTGCCAATTTCTGTGGTGTAAACACTCCCACCGTGACTGATTTCAGGCTGCTGATGTGATGTCACACATTGGAACGCAGAGCTGGGATACGACCCTGAACTCCTGGCTCATCCAAGCTCCAGCACCCCACTGTTGGGAGGGGGGCAGGGAGGTCTGATTTCCTTACTACAGCAAATGAGCAAGCCAGCTTCTCTCATTTCCCTCCCCGAGCACAGCCCGGCACAGAGTTAGCACCAAGGGCCAGACATATTCTGGAGGGTTAAGCAAGGCAGAAGACCCTCAAGAGGGTCCCATCCCGTTTTCTGAAGGAATCCCTAAGAACCAGCACGAGGGAGGAAATCAGAGGCAGGAAAGGGTGCCCCATGTGATCAGATTTCAGGGCTGAGGACGGGAGGAGAGCACGCTGGGATGGGAGGCTGATGAGCTGATGATAATAATTATGACAATTATGCAAAATACACAAATAATAATTACAGAAAATCATGATTATTATTTGTGGGTGTGTGATGTCTCCAGCTTTTTGGAACTGCACAGAAGCATCAAATGCCCCTTTCCCCGTGGGTGTGTGAGTGTCAGAGCCAAGCTCGGGGCTGTGTGGCAGGAGCTGGGGTTTACAGCCCTCTCCAGACAGCTGTCTTCCGCCCCACTGTCTTGGTGGGATCCAGCCTTCCTCACCCAGTGCCAGGCCCACAAGGTCAGGAGAGGCAGCACCCCCCCCCCCTTCTGGCAAAAGCACAGCCGTGGGTGGGTGTGAAGTGGGAAAGGGCAAAGGCTAACCTAGGGGAAGAATTCAAAGGCTCAGGAGCCATGCTTTTCCCATGAGCTGGTTTCCTGGCTCTTGGGTGATTGGATAACTGACCCAAATGGGGTCAATCAGATTCTCTTTTCTGGTAATTTAGCACTGGGACTGGGAGAAGGTGGGGTTGGGATGTCTCACTGGGAAGCTGGGAGTGGGTAGGGTCTATCCAGGGACCAAGTGGCCTGCAGAGGGAAAGAGAAAGGCCTGGTTCCTGGTGGCCTTGTGTGTCCTATTTCCAGTCCGTATTCATGAAATTCCCTGCATCTTTGGATAAAAGCCAGCCCCAAACACGCCAGCTCGAGGAGCTGTTACTTGTAGTCAAGATTCTACGCAGGGCTGTACTGCAAAGAGCTGTGAATGTTCTGGTTTCATGGGTCAGCGGTCCACTCGAGCTAGCTCACACAAGACCCTTCTCGCATCATAAGGGCCTTCTTATGGAGAGCCAGTAAGAGGAACTGGCGCAGGGCTGGAAAACCAAGGCCAACTGGATTTAAGATGGCGCCAGGACCTGCGCAGCTGGAGGAAGGGCATTAACTCTGTTGACATGACTGAGGTTCAGTTTCTGGCTTCTGCTTTTTCTGTCCAACAATTAGGCAGTTTTACCTTCTAGTACGAACTCCTGAGAGAAGAAATCTGATTGGCTCAGATGATGCCGATTGTCTCCATGTAGAACTTCTTGTGTCAGGCCATGTGATAGGCTATTAGGTAGCCTATGGATGGGCTGCTTTGTGTCAGGTGTTTTTGTGATCCAATCAGATGTCGGCTCTGAAGGTTTTTGGCAGGGAAAATTCAAACAGAAGTTGGGTGCGTGGTGGCTCGCTTGTCCCGTGTCAGTGTAAGGCCTGATACTTAATTCAGTAGGGGGCAGGCGAGTTCTGGGGGATTCTTGGGGATGCCATTGGATCAAAGCTGGGATTTGGGAGGGTTAATCTGGCCACAGGGGAGAGGATGATTGGAGGCAGAGAGGGGAGGCAGGGAGGGGAGGTTTTCGGCTGCTGCCTTAACCCTTGACTAGGGTGAGCGGCTGAGGTTCCTAAGCAGGCGCTCACTCTCAGGGTCACCACTTGCAAGGACCTGAGAGCACCTCCTTAAATTTGCCACACTCACCTCATCTGATTGAATCCTGGTCCTGGGTGGGGGGGATGGAGAAGGCAGCTGAATTTTTAAGACTCTAACTGCTGGGTTACAGGTGGTGAGGGATTGGGTAGACATGGAGGCTTCTGCTGTTATGGCCTAGAGAAGGGAGAGGTCAGATGTCAGGCCTGGGGGTGGGGAAGCAGGAGGAGGGAGGGCAGGTGTATGGGGGAGGCTGAGAAGCTCACTCTGGGGTATGGTGAGTTTCGGTTGCCTGCTAGACGTGGATGGTGAGATTTCTAGCAGGTAGATGGGAATGTGGGTCTGAAGCATGGATGGGAGTCAGAGGTGGAGAGATGCCCTTGATAGAGTCAAGCATGGAGTTGATCATGAGGTGCCACGTGTGCCAGCACAGTGCCTGGCACAGAGCCCAGACTCGGCAGTGTTTGGTAAACAATGCTGGAAGTCGCAGGAGTGGACCTGGTCCTCCAGGGAGTGTGGCAGGCAGGCATAGGTCTCTAGTGGTGAAAATTCAGACATCTCGTGATATTCCCTGGGCCAGGGGACATTTGTGGATAGAGGGAGATTCTTTTGGGGCCCCTTAGGTGACCCTATGCTCCTATTCATGTATCTGCCTTGTCCTCAAGGATGCCTGGAGCATAAATGCCTCGTCGAAGGGTTGAGGCCAAGGGTTAGGGGACCTCCTCCTTCTTCTCTGACTGTGAAGGTCCCTGCTCTCCTGAGAAGTGGCTGCTTGGTAATCCCTTAGAGACCATGCCTGGTCTTTAGGGGAACTGAGAGTATAACCCCCATACCTGAATGGAATCTTAAAGATGACTTCACAGTTGCAAATTCATTTGAGCTCTATTCATTTCCTCATGAAGGAGAATGTGCAGGTTTCATTCAGGTCCCCCTTTCACACATGGAGCAGCTGAGGGTCTGAGAGTTTAAATGACTAGCAGAGAGCTATCCAGCTGGGCAGGGAAGGCTCAATTGGAATTCAGATCTACTTAAAAAACAAACAAGCCACAATCTCCTGAGCCTAGAGGTCATGATGTACTGTAGGCTTTCCTTAGATCTATGATAATAATGTGATGTCAGAGTTCTATAAATGGCTAATATTTATCAAGAACTCAGGTAGTGGATACTATATTTTATATTTAAACCTCACAACAACCTTATGAGATAGGTACTATCATCCATCTATTGGCAAGAGTAACAAAGGCAGTGAATGTCCAGTTCTGGCCATGGTGTGGGAAGAGGGCTCTTGCATACATCGCCGGGAGCGAGAATTGCTGTAAATGTTAAGGAACAAAATCAGCAGTAGCAATTAAAATTTGAAATACAGTCACCCTCTGATTCACAAATCCCTCCCTTGAGAATCCATCCTATGGGAGTAACAGCATCAGAACATAGAGATAAATGTACAAAGACATTTATTACAGCACTGTTTGCAGTGATGAAAAGAAATGATCGGCTGCCTATTGAGAGGCAAGTGACCGAATAACCTGGCTGAGCTCTGCTGTGGTCACACCAGGGACGGGGGAGGGACTTCCGTCCACATGCACCGACCTGGAGGCTTGTCTGAGGTATGTGAAGTGAACAAAGCCAGTTTGGAGTAATTCGAATTCTATTTTTTTTTTTTTATTAAACACATAAGTAGAAAGAAAGAAAAAAGGGGAAAAAAAGCTCACAAATTTTTTTGTGTTTGTATGGGCCTAGAAAATTGTATGAAAGAATGTGCACCATCTGTTGTGACCTCAAGGAAGTGAGATGGAAAACAGGGAGGGGGAGAAAACGAACTCTTTATACACTTTTGTGTTGCCCAACTCTTGTTGCCTGCGAGTCACGGGTGGCTTCCCAGAGGTGGTGACATTTGAGGTGAGGAGGTGAGTCTTAAAGGGTGAATGAGGTTTGCCAGACAGTGAGGTTGGGAGGGGATCGTGTTTTAAGCAGAGCCGCACATGGGGAAGTGCGCGAGTGCGGGGGGGGGGGGGGGAGGGGGAAGTGACCCCGTCTTGTGTGGCCGAGCCCCTCCTCCTGGGCACCCCCAGCTGCTCGGAAGAGAAGTGCTCTGAACAGTGGACCAGCAGCACCTGGGGCACGTGAGTTGGGGGGAAGGGCAGAGGGAGCAGGAGAAGCAGACTCCCCGCCGAGTGTGGAGGCTGATCTTTGACTCAGACCATCCAGTTCTTGCCATATGTTGGAACATGGATTCAGGATCATGTGTTACAAATGGATATTAGGTACAAAGGATGAAGCAGGGTGAGGATGAGGGTGGCCGAGTCTGTGGGCAGGGGGCTCTTTGTTCCTCCTCCTCGCCTTTAAGTCTCTTTGTTTTCTCCCCAAGACCCTCTTCCTTCTCCTCCCTCCTCCCATTCTCTTGGCCGCCTCCCACAGGCACCTGCAGGGAGAGGGACACAGCTGAGTGAGTGTCTCACAGCAGGACAGTTGGCCAGACACGCCATGACCCTCCTCAGTCCCTCTGGTACCTCCCTGATCTGGGTCATTCAGGCAAGGTCACAGCCTGTGATGCCAGAGCAACTTGGACTCAAAGTCCTGCTCTTCCACTTACTAGCTGTGTGACCTCAGGCAAGTGGCTTAGCGTCTCTGAGCTGCAGCTTCTTCCTCTGTATAGTGTGCTTGCTGATCCTTCTCCCCCACGGCTGTTGTGAGAGGAAATGGGGAAGTGTTTACATCTAGCACCGACTTAGTAGATCTAGACACAAAACTATCTCAGAATTTTCCTCGACCTCGTTTTGGAGGGGATTCTGGCAAAGCTGTGAATCTCTGCTCTTTCGTTTGAGGGGTTTTCCTCTTGCCTGTGCCTGGAACTCGAACTGTGGGTTGTCTGCGGCTAGTGTTCAGCCTCTGCATGTTTCAGGGCTCTGCTCGCCCTCTCTTCCTCCCAAACCCAAAAGCAACAAGTGAGTGGAAGCAACTCCAGGCAGCAGAGCCTGCCCGGGAGAGGGGGACTGTGGGGTGGGTGCAGACGTGGCGGCTGGGGGCAGACCTCAGAGGATTTGAAGCTCTCCAGCTCCTACTGGAGTCCCCCCACCCCGACCCGGCTCTGTGTGTGCACGTGGGGAACCCCGGGAGGGGCCCGTTAGTGGTGATGGAAAGAGCTCTGAGTTATTAATGGTGTTTGCGGTTGTAAGCTCTGCTAATGACCATAATCATGTGCATTGTAATCGTGTGTGTAATGAAAGCTCTGGCGATGAATTAATAGGTCAGTTGTGATTTTGGTGACCATGGTAAGTGGGTACAGCACGACTCTGTGTTAACAGACCTGGACTCAGCGTGGCATTGAGATGGGGGAGAGGGGTGCAAGGGCAGGAGAGGGCCCAGGGTGAAGAGGCAGCCCTGGGCATGGGTCTCCACTCAGTATCTTCAGAGCGGTGTGGCTTGGCCACTGTCATGTCAGCTCTCTGAGCCTCAGCCTTGTCATCTACAAACTGGCGATGATGGTAGTCCGGTCCTAGAGAGCTGGGGGGGTAAGTGAGAGAGTGCCCCTGAAGAAGGCGGCACCTGTCCACAGGCACCTTGCTGCTTTTTTTTTTTTTTAATATTTTATTTATTTATTTGTCAGAGAGAAAGAGAGAGAGCGCACAAGCAGGGGAAATGACAGAGAGGGAGAGGCAGGCTCCCCGCTGAGCAAGGAGCCCGATGTGGGGCTCGATCCCAGCTCCCTGGGACCATGACCTGTGCCGACCCTGTGTCCCACCTTGCTTCTTTTCTCCAGCTATGCTGGCTGCTGTGCTGCTCCAGGGCACGCCACGCACACCCTTCGCCCTGGCTGTTCCCGCAGCTGGCATGCTCTCTTCCCAGATGTTTGCACCAGTCGGCTCGCCTCTCCTTCCAGCCGATCTCTGCTCAAATGTCACATCACCGGGGAGGCCTTTTCTGATCCCCTTATCTAAAACGGCACCCCCACACTCTATGTCAGCTTTATTTTTATTCACAGCTCTTGACATTTTATATATGTAGTGGTTTATTACGTTATTATCTGTCTCTTCCTCTAGACCCTGTCACAAGAACAGGAACTGTTTTTGTTCACTGTCGAATCTCCAGTGTCTAGAACGGCTCATAGGAGGCACTCAGGAAGTACTGACTGNCACACTCTATGTCAGCTTTATTTTTATTCACAGCTCTTGACATTTTATATATGTAGTGGCTTATTACGTTATTATCTGTCTCTTCCTCTAGACCCTGTCACAAGAACAGGGACTGTTTTTGTTCACTGTCGAATCTCCAGTGTCTAGAACGGCTCATAGGAGGCACTCAGGAAGTACTGACTGCGTAAATGAAGGAGTAGCCCCGTGACAGGTGGGGGGTGTGCGCCCCATAAATGGCCACCAGGTTAAAACCGTGTGAGCAAATGAACGGGCGCCGGGGCAATCAAGGGACTTTATGGTGCAGCTCCTCTCCGAGGGCTGCCTCTTCATAGAAAACCTCTGAGCAACTGGTGTTCTGCCTGACCCCCCTCGCGGGCCCCCTCCCTGGTCACTGGGGGGAGGACCACAAAGCAGGTAGTGCTCTTGGATGAGGCTGCAAACCACACCGCTGGGAGTGGTACAGCCGACCTGGGGTGCAGCGTGTCAGCGAGGACAGAGAAGGAGCAGCCACGAGCGGGGGCGGGGGGTTGTCTTAGGGATCCTCGGGCCAGGCCCCTGGATTCCATCTAAGATGTTCCCAAAAGTGGTGTGTGTGCTCACAAGTGTGTGGTGCATTGTGTCCTTGTGTGTGACTGATAAATCACTGTGTGTGTGTGTGTGTGTGTGTGTGTGTGTGTGCGCGCGCGCGCTGTGCGGGCTTGCTTGTCTGTGTTGGGCGGATAATTACTGTGTGTGTGCGTACAGGAGTGTGCTGGTTGGAGGCATGTGTGGCGGGGACGGCAGTGGGTGACTGTGAGTGTGAGTGCGTGTGAGTTCGTTGTGTGCCTTTGCTTGAGGGGTGTTGTTGTTGAAGTTCATGGGGCTGTGTGTGAGTGGGGGGTTTGAATGTGTTGTGTGTGTATATTCTAGTTGTGAGGGGTGCACACCAGGCTTATGGGGGACCAGCCATTGCATGAGGGTGTCTATTCACACAGTTCTGTGACGAGCTGATCAAGGCTGTCTGCGGCCTGTTGCGGTCTGTCCGTCAAGCACCCCCCTTGCCCCCTTGAGACTTTTGCTACCAGAGATATCAGTTGTATCATTTTGCTTGTGTTTGCATGACAAGCTATCCGGGGACACGGAGCTGTGGAGAGAGAGGAGGGTCTCTTGGGAAGCTTTCTGCTGATTGCCACTGTTTCAGTGGAAACACAATTATTTCATAAGGCCGGCTGACAGAGTTGGAAATAGCCGAGTGCAGAGCTGGAGCGACCGGGACCGCATCCCATTTGATACTAATTGGTTTGATGATGATAATTGTTGCATTGCAGACGGTGTGACTATCTCCTAATTTAATATAATCAATAAGGTAACAACAGCTCAATGCAAATGAGATGTGGGGGACCGTGGGGCCATTTGTAAGTCGTGTTCTTAATGCATTTTCCTAATTAGCTGTAGCAGGGCTCCCCTACCCAGGAGCGCGGAAGAAGCGATCGTGGCGATGCCATACTTCCTCCAGACCTTCACTTTCAGAGAGGCTCAGGAAGGGCTTATCTTGGGGCTACAAGGAGCCGCAAACACTTCCTTGCCATCAGCTGACACGGAGGCAGCGGGGTGGGGGGGGGCGCTGACGGTTCAACAGACACCTGTCCTTGTTCATGACACCCCCAGCAGGGACCTCTGCAGTTTCCCTGCCTCTTCCGTCTGATGGGGAGGTGCTCCAGGGCAGGGACTGGCCTTCCCCCGTCAGACTGTCACTGCGTCATTCAGGGACTGTCTCTCTCTGAGTCAAGGCTCCCAGTGCTGCTGCTGGTCCGGTGTTCTGCTCATTAGACTGGGGCCCTGCCAAGGTATGGGAGGGGCTCTCTTCCACCAGGTGGGCTTCCCCCTCCAGAGCAGAGCTCTGATTCTGCTCCCAGTCTGGTCCTTGCTCAGGCTCCCTGCTTGGACCCTGGGTGAGCGTGCGTGGTGCGGTGGGGCACAGGCAGTGAAGCAGGGCCTGCCGGAGGGCTTTGGAAGAGACTGGCCGGCTTCGGTTCTCCCCGCCACCACCTTCTAGCTGTGTGACCTTGGACAAGTTTCTTGACCTCTGTGCCTCAGCTTCTTCATTCTAGAAATGGACAAAATGATAGTCCCTACCCAGAAGTCTCTTGTGAGATTTATTTATTTTTTTAAAAAAGATATTATTTATTCGTTTGAGAGAGAGAAAGAGCATGAGCAGGGGGAAGGGCTGAGGGAGAGGGACAAGCAGACTCTCTGCTGAGCCCGACACGGGGCTCCATCCAGGACCCTGAGATCAAGACCTGAGCGGAAGTCAGATGCTTACAACTGAGCCACCTGGGTGCCCCGTCTTGTGTGATTAAAATGGCTTAATATCTTCACTCATTTTAGTATGTATTAGAAGAATATTAGTTTCTCAGTCTCATTAGCCACGTTCAAGTGTTCACTAGCCACTTGCTGTTCGTGGCTGGAGTATTGGGCAGAGCAGTTGGCCTGTGACATTTCTGTATCATTTCCATCATCATGAGAAGTTCTGTTGGCTAGTGCCACTGCAGACCTGTGACTGCATGAGCTGAGCAGCGCACGTCCCTGGATCTTGGTGTAGGTGCCCCTGGGTGTTCTTTCAGCTCTAAGTCAGTGCACTGTGCAAACGTCTCTCCTGCTGGCCAGAAGAATCCAGCTCTGTGCCACCTCTTGTCACAGCCCCCACACCTGACTCCCGGGCCTGGGAGTCCCAGGGGTGGTTGCACCAGATGGCCTGGGAGTTATTAAGGAGAAGCTGTGTGTGTGTGTGTGTGTGTGTGTGCGTGCGCACACACGCATGCACACTCGGGGGTCATGTGCTGTGATCATCATTTTGGAGCCTTCTTGGGGAAGTAACAAATGGCGTCCCTACCCAGGAGTCTTCCAGGGGAGGCCCCCTCATAAATCAGAGTGAAAGCCTTCTAGTCCCTGCTGACTGGTCCCGTGGTCCCACAACTAAGTGACCCAAGGGCTGTGGGGCTGCCATGGCCTCACCTCCCACCATCCCTGCCTCGGCTCTCTGGACCTCATGGGCCCGTGCAGCAGCCCCAGGCCCCAGTCCTGGGTGGAATAACCAGTGGTCTGATCTGAAAGGAATCACCTTTTGTCTTTAGGCCTCAATTTTCCTATCTGTGAAGTTGGAGGGGAAGAAAAGGAACATTATGTAAGCTCAAAACCCCTTAGAAATGTAATATTTGAAATTTCCAATCAGTTCCCCCTTCCAGCCCAAAGGAAAAATCACAGGACTGTGGGTCCAGTGCAGTGGGGACACTGGAGTCACCTTGTTACACATTCAGATTTCTGGGCACCTTCTCGATCTGCTGCTTCAGGTCTCTGCAGATGATGACTGTGCATTTTTTTTTCTTTTTGAATTTCTCTAGTAATTCCTATGCACCATAATGTTTGAGAACTTTTGGCCTAAGGGCACATTCTGTATCTCCAGTGCCCCTGCTTGTGAAGAGGAAGTGGCTGGGGTACTGGGTAGAGGGAGGGGGTTGAGTGAAGGGGCTGGATCTTCCAGGGGACCCTAGCCCAAAGCCAAGTTCCAGACAGTTTGGCAAACTGGGAGTGAGGCCCGGCTTGGAACAGAAGCTCAGACCAGAGATCTGATCTGAGGAGCAGGTGACTTGAGAGGCCTTCCTTTGAGGTGGGGTTGCTTCTCTACGTTTCTAGAAACAAGATCTGGTCCTGTTGGAAGGGGTGGTAGTAACTAGGCAAGAGGGATGTAGTTAACAGTAGTGGTTAAAATTAACAGGCTTTGGGTGGCTCAGGTGGGTAAGCGTCTGTCTTCGGCTCAGGTCATGATCCCAGGGGCTCCCTGCTCAGCCGAGAGTCTGCTTCTCCCTCCACCCCTCCCCCTGCTTATGCTCCCTTC
>NC_048219.1:14982122-14999878 GCF_002007445.2 Ailuropoda melanoleuca | reverse complement strand
CCGCCCCTCAAATAAATAAATAAAATCTTTAAAATGCACAGGCTTTGAAGCCACACAAAACTGGGTTCAAATCCTGACTTGGTGGCACCTGAGCCACACAACCTTGGGCAGTGAATTTAAGCTCATCTGTAGAATGGCAACAGTACTGTCTGCCTCACAGGATTAATGAAGACAGCAGGTGTGAAAGCTCCTGATAGATGGAAATACTTACATGCTCTCCTTTACCACCTAGCTTCCAGAACCCTCCTTGACCAGGCTCAGAGTAATGTAGAGGCCCAGATGGGATTTGGATAGTAACAGTAACTGCCCCTTGAGCCCTGTTCTGTAGTTTACCCCACTTTCATGCCCATGATCTCATGATGGCCTTGTGGCAACCCCGATGGGAATGCTGAGGTGTGGAGAAATTCGGCAACTTGTTCAGGGTCATAGGAAAGGAGAGGGATATGTGTCCGTCCTAACTGTGACCCATAGTGCTGCAGTTGGCCACCCGTGAGCTGCTGGTGACAGAGCTTTTCTGAACTTGCTGAAGAGGGTGCATTTGTGGGGCAAACTGGGGTGGGGTGGAGCCGCAGGGAGACTGCCGGGGAATTTGCACTTGGGCTGGGCTCCCGCTCAGCCGGCTGATGTGTGGGAATAGGTTTCTGTTGTCAGGGAAGCCTCGCTCTGCCATCAGTTTAGGGCACTCTGGTACGTGTGGGGTGTGGGGAGGGGTGGGTCTTCTTGCAGCCTGGTTTTCTGAGTGCTGGGCCAAGTCCCAGTGCCTCTCCCTATGACGTATTTATCACTCACAGCTCTGTTCTCAGGAACTGAGTGGGAATGGGGCTGCCAGGTTGGGAGGGGCCATGGTGAACAGACCACAAGCACAGGCAGCAGGTAACGGAAGTAGCTGCTTGGTTCTGGGAAGGCAGCCAACAGAGGTAGCAGCCCAGGGCAGCCCAGTCATGAACTGGGGCAGGCTGGAGGGAGTCATGGTCAGGCAGGCCCCAGAGCTGGGCAGGCATCTGGCTCTGGAGTTGGCTGAAGTCAGACAGAACTCGGTGCGGGCTGAGCGCCTCAGGCAGAGGCCACCAGCACCACGGACAGCTCTACAGGCATTCAGATGTTGGACCCTCTGCAGACTTTTACCTCCAGACTCACTTAACCCCTCCCACCAACCCTGCTCTCCAGCCCCCGCCCCCAGCTTTCTGGTTGTTAAAGGGCCTTTGCAAACCCCTTTCTGAGCTTGGTCTCCTTCAACAGCCCTCAAGCTTGCTTTCAGAGGGGTGCCTGTGACTTTGACCTCCCTCGGAGGTTTTCTGAAAGGGTTCACATTCTTCAAGGGCCCACTTTATTGGTGGGTGATCCTTGTCATCTTCTGGGGTCCCCACATTTTTGGTCTAATGCTCAGGCCTGGCCAGGGACTCAGTGTGCTCTGAGCTGGAGGGACTCCGCCTCTTAGCCAGTCATGCTGCCCACCCTCTCCAGTCCCTGATGCTCTGTAGCTACACGTCTCCCCACCTCCTCATTTTCCTCTCCTTTTGCCTGTGATCACTTGAGTGAATCAGGGCTGAAGATCAGAAGTCACAGTGGAGAAGCCGTTCCCACTAATGAGCTCTCGAGGGCTGCAGGCAGTCCCTCCCCTGCCCCGCCCTGCCCTGTTCACTTATTTATGACAAATCGCTGGAGGAAGAAGGACCAATCAGCATTTGGAGGGAAGAAGGGCGGAAGAGGATGACTCAGAGAATTTGCATGGGGGCAAAGTGAGGAGTATGAAACTTTATCATTTTTCTCAGCATAATATCCTCTAGTCCAAATTCCTCTTGTTGCAGATGAGCTGAGGCCCAGAGGCGAGAAGTAGCTTCCCAAACCCACCTGTCCAGTGAGGACCACGCCAAGAACTAGAATCTCGGTCTTTTTGCAGTCCAGCACGGTTTCCACGGTAGAACTTCTTTGGGTGCATTTATTTTGAAAACTGAAACGAGGTCTCTGTTTCAATTTGACAGCTTGGCATTTTTTTGGTCTGTCAACACTTTGATAAATTTAGAAGAAACGGATCTATTTTGGCACATCTGGGGACCAGCAAAAAGAATCACGATTGCCACTGTGATGATCGTGTCTTCACTCTGCCCCCTTGAAACAAAATGGCAGTTGACACAAACATTTTCAAGGACACCTGCTGTCTTTAATTTGTAATGGATTTCAACATCATTTGGCTGGGGGTAGAAGTGACCGTGGATACGCCTACACTAAATGTGACCTGTAGATCAGAGTCATTATTCCTTCCGTAGGTGCATTGTTCGTTCTACTGTTGACCAGACAAGCAGAGGAGGTGGTTAAGGCGGTCTGTATTCTGAGCAGTCATTACTATTATTGTTGTTAATGATGGTAGGGAGGGAGGCATCTGGTGCTTAGTGTTTTGGGGGGACATGGGCCAGGAGAAGCAGAGTGTGGGATGGTGCATATAAAGCCTGGTATCCTGAGGCCACAAACCTCCTTTCCCGTTCCTCTAGTCACTTCTCTCTCACCATCAAACTCAGGAGGACTGGAGACACCTGAATGTCCCAGACCTGAAGAATCCACAGAGGGTGTTTAGAAATGATTTGGATCCATTTCCTTTTTGTACATAATCACTTTCAAAGGCCATAGTGTAAACTTCTCTCCAGAGCCTTGGGGGCTGTCTCTGGGGGTCACTGTGGCAGACTCAGTGCACGTGGTCCTTGTGGGAGTTAGGGAGGGGGCAGCAGGGGCCTGAGTTCAGTAGCCTGAGTGCTGGAGTATGGACCACTTTTGCTTTCAATCCTTTGTTATCCCCTGCATTCCTTTGCCTTCTGCCTCAATTCCCTTTATCATGGTAGCTTCTGAAAATGTTACTGCCTGGTGTTTATGTGTCAGGTTCTAACTCAATCTTCATAGTAACTCTGCAAGGTGGGAACTGTTATTATCCCCATTTTGTAGGTGAGGAAACGGAGACACAGAGAGGTTAAATATTTGCCCAAGGTCATACACAAAGTGAACAGTAGAGCTGAGACCCAAACTTGGCATTCTACCTCCAGAGGCTGTTTTTGAGCTGCTATACTGCATGCCAAACCAACGAAGCACTGGATTTAGTTTTTCCTCCAGATTCTGCCACTCAGATGGACCGCCTTACCCCATCCATCTATCCATCCATCCACCCACCCACCATTTTATTCAACAAATATTTATTGAATATATCTGTTATGTGCCCACCATTCTGCCAGGTGACAGTGGGAGCAAAACCAGACGCAGTCCTTGCTGTCCCAGGGCTGGCAGACTTGCCAGATAGATCACACATTAACACACCAACTCCTGGGTATTTACCAGTGGACATCAGTGCTCTGGATGAAAGGGACACTGCTCTGTGTGTCACAGCTCATGAGCCAGAGCTGCGAACCCAAGTCCCTGCATCCCATTTCCCAGCCCTGACCCAGACCCTTGACCCCCATATGATGCAATTTCCTAAGCCTATTGTTGCTGGGACTTCCACCAAATTCCCAATGTAATGTCCAAAGCATCTTCCTAACCTACCACAGTTTCCTGAGGTGGACGTGTGTCAGGTGTGGCCAATTCTAGTTGTGCAACCACGACAATGAAGGTTTTGTTGTTGTTGTTGTTGTTTGCCTTTGCTGGTTCCCCAAACCTTCCTTGCTTATTTGATTATAGACGACATTATTTTCCTTCATCTTCGGCAATGGTCAAAGCTTTTTGGGGAACATGAATCCCTTTGAGAGATTGACGAAAATTAAGAACATTTTTTGAGAAAAAATGCTTCCCTGGATTTCTGAGCTACCCAATACTCAAAAGTAGCCCCAGATTTGCATCTCAGATTTGGAAGATACTTTTTAAAGCTAAGTGGATTATAATGGCTGAGTAGACAGATGATAACCCCAGAAGTTCACTTTCTACTGAGATGTGGATGCTTCATCTTCCTCACCCCAGCAGAATTCACTTGTATCTCATTACTCTCTTTCATCTTGAGCAGGGAGTGAAGCCTTTTTTAGCCATGGCTGTCTTTGAGAGATTGACAAACACTAAAGACCTTCCTTGAGAAAAATGCACATACTTAGAATAATTTGCGTGTGATCTCAAGGGGGTTATACTCCTCCTGTAGCTCATCCGTGGGTCCTAGGTGAAGAACTTCTAACCTGAAAGATACCTCTTCTTAGTGTTTATGGCTTGTACTGCCTTTTGACATGACCTCTGAATGCTTAGGTATTGTTCATGTTCCAACAGCAGGTCAGCATCTGGGGGAGTCCATGGGTTTCCCAGGAGGGGTTTCTAAGATGCCATTCAGGATGCCAGGGAGCAGCCCTAGAGATGGAGATATCTGGTACTCCTCCAGGTTCCACTAGCTGGAGGTCCAAAGAACACAGGTGGTCAGGCTCATGGCTCCCAATTCTAACTACACCCTTCCTTGCACACCCACTGCTCATCTCAATAATTCTCAGCAGGAAATCTAAGTGTGTAGTGCAGGGAAAACAAGTGTGAGATACATGTACGACTTCTCCCGACCCAGCGTCCATGACAGATGTTGCTTATCAATCAGAGTTTTCTTTCCCATTGGGCCCAGATACGGTTTTATAATCTTTTCAAATAACAATTTTGGTAGACATCAGCAATCCATCAGAGTTGGCATGTAGGATGTAATGTATTTACCATCCCGGATGCAAGGGGTTGGGGGGGGATATGGGCTGGGCACTTGGGCTCTTGGCCCATCTCTTGCCAGTCTAGGGTCTCACACCCCACATCCCAGCTGGCTTATAGCTCCAGGCCTCTCTTGGTCTTGGAGAATCCTCAGATATCATCATCTGGTTGGCCAGCCTACCCTGGGGCTGACCCAGAGTCTCTTTCTGTATTCCTCTGAATTAATTTACCCATTCTCCAGCTAAAATGTCTCAAGGCATTAAAAAAAAAAATCAGTAAGGGTGAAAATTTGTATGTTTTATTAATGGTTGACTATCAACTTCATGTCCCATTGTCAAAAGCTAGCCTTTTGTTTGTTCGTTTATATTAGAAAATATATAAAAATTTCGGTGTTTTGTATCAAATACGTTTTTTTTCTTTTTGACCCCCCTCTACCCCCTGCCTCTGACAACCACCAATCTGTTCTCTGTATCTATGAGCTTGGCTTTTGTTTTGTTTTTGATTTTTAGATTCTACATATAGGCGAGATAATACAATATTTGTTTTTCTCTGATTTATTTCACTTAGCATAATACCCTGTAATCCAGGTTGTTGAAAATGACAAGATTTCATTGCTTTTTATGGCTGAGTAATATTCCATTGTGCATGTGTACCATAATTTCTTTGTCCATTCATTCATCAGTGGACATTTAGGTTGCTTCCATATCTTGGCTGTTGTAAATAATGCTGCAGTGAACATGGGAGTGCCTGTATCTTTCTGAGTTAAGTGTTTTCATTTTCTTTGTATAAATACCCAAAAATGGAATTACTGGAGCATATGGTAGTTCTATTTTTAATTTTTTGAGGAGCCTCCATACTGTTTTCCATAATGGTTGCACCAGTGTGCATTCCCACCAACAGTGCACTAGGGTTCCCTTTTCTCCACATTCTCACCAACACTTGATATTTCTTGTCTTTTTGGTAATAGCCGAGTGTGTGGTGATACCTCATGGAGGTTTTGACTTCTGTTTCCCTGATGATGAATGATGTTGGGGATCTTTTCATGTGTCTGTTGGCCATCTGTATATCTTCTTTGGGAAAAGAATACATGCATCATATCGTCTCCTTTTTGAAATCCTTCAGTTCTTTAAAAGAGGAAACACACATTTTTTAAAAAATTAGACTCCATGGCCAATGTGGGGCTTGACTTCATGACCCTGAGATCAAGAGTTGCATGCTCTACTGACTGAGCCAGCCAGGGGCCTCTTCTCCACGCCCCCCGCTTTTTTTTTTTTTTTTTAAATCCTCATTTTTAACCATTGCGTACACAGCCATTTACAGCCTGGCTCCAGCTGCTTTTCCGTTCTTACTCTTTACCATTCCTTGGTGCCTGACAAATTCTTACAAGGCATTATTTCCTGATACTCTGGGCTTTCGTGAACATCCCCACCCTAGCTCATGTTATTCTTTCTGTTTGGAATGCTTCCCCACGCCCCACCCCAGCCCTTTTCTCTGCCTGCTGAACTCCTACTCTTCTTTCAAGACCCTTCTCAAATGCTGTATGTGTTCATGCATGTATTCATGCATGCTGCATGTCTGCTCTGTGAAACCCTCTGTCCCATGCTGGGTTTATGATTCCATTGCCCCCTCCCTACTGAGCTCACCATGCGTATCTCTATCCTGATACATTTTACTCTGTCTAGTAATTGCTTGTTTACATGTGAGATAGTGTCAGATGCACCCCAGTGTGCTGGCACCCAACTCAAGACAAGGCACAGAGCAGGGACCTTGTTGACATGCACTGCGTGTGACTTGCAGTGGGTGAAGACCCCCAGCCTTCTCTTCCTGTGCCCCAAGGCAACATTTGCTCTATCACCCTGTCTTGCCAAGTGAAAGCAGCCTTCGTCTTTTAAATGATGGCTTTCCTCCTCCTCGCAGAAAGGGCACCTCATTGAAATTCACCAGAAATGGGCAGTTTCTGACATGAGTCTCTTGGCTGGTCATAGATACAGCTGCCAACACCGGTGCTCTTGGAGGCAGAAGGGTTTTTGATCATGAACTGCAAGCATACCTTTTATCACTAAATTTAGACCCCTGGGGAAAAACAGCCTTTTCCCTTTTCCCACTGGCTTCTTGCAGGCCCTTCTGGCTCCCCCTGACCTTTTTTGTTTGTTTGTTTGTTCATGAGGCTGGGGAAGTGAGGGGGCTGGGAGCCCCCCAGTGATGGTGGAAATGGGGGTGTGGGAGAAGCTTGCTCACCGTGGTTTGGGAAAGAGCTGGTTGGGTGGAGGGAGATGGAAGCTTTCACTTAGAGCTCAGTCAGTGCATGTGACTCTCATCTGTATCTTTTTTAAAAAAGATTTATTTATTTGTTTTGAGAGAGAGCAGGGGGGAGGGGCAGAAGGAGAGGGAGAGAGAACCTCAAGCAGACTCTGCTGCTGAACATTGAGCTCAACATGGAGCTCGATCTCATGACCCTGAGATCATGACCTGAGCTGAAATCAAGAGTCAGATGCTCAACTGACTGAGCCACACAGACGCCCCTCTCATCTGTATCATTTGATAAACATGGATGATGGGCTCCTCAGTGAGCCCAAGATGATCCAGAGGCTCAAGGGAGGATGGTGGCCTTGGAAATAACAATACAAATAACATAAGTAAGAAGAATATATCACCAGGTAGCCCTGACTGTGCTAGGTACTGCTCTAAATGCTTTTCATATATTAGCTTCTTTAGATTCTTAGCACAACTTTTGTGGTGGGTTTTGTTATTATTCCCATTTTACAGATGAGAAAATGGAGGCCACAGAGAGATTATTACCTCACGCTGTTCTCTGGGTAGATGGGGAAACTAAAGCTGGACCAGACACCCCTGGAAGGAGGTCATGGATGAGACTGTATTATGAGTATAAGAAGAAGAGGAGCATTGGAAATCCCAAGGACATTCTGGCTGTAGGCTTGAGAGAATTATTTTACTTCTCCAAACTCATTCTTTCTTATCTAAACAGTAGGATAATTATGTCTTATTGGAAGCATTAACGCAAGGATCAGGTGAACTCATATAAGTAAAATGCCTAGTGTATGATAGATAATCAATAAACAGTAGCTGTTATTATTAATTACATAATTGCTCCCTCTTTTGTGCTCTGTTTCAGATGTTTCCCTTCCAGAGCCTTATCAGACTTTTTAATGATCTTATCATATATCTGTCTTGCTGTTGTACTCTGAGCCCCTCAAAGGCAATAACTAGCTCTTATCCACTTCTGAGCTCTTTGGCTGACAGATGGGAGGTTCCATATGAGGGGTTGAAAGGAAGCTGTTTGCCCAAGTGGACAAGCTAATAAGTGCAAGAGCCCAGGTCCCTCCCCAAGGTGCTGTGCAGACTTGTATGATCAGTGATCCATGGTAAGGGAGGTGGGTGGTGGAAAACCCCATCCAGGGCCTGTGACTGTCCGCATGGGAAGCTGCAGATTGCTGGGGTGTGTAACAGGGAAAATGGGGATGTGAGTCAATGAGCTGTCCTGGGCCTGAGCTCACAGGCTCAGCAAGGAGGGTCACTATAGAAGATGGACAAGACAGGGTCCAGTGAGCAGTGAGATGTGTGGGTGCACAAAAGGGAGGAGTTCAGCTTGACTCCTAGGTTACCTTGGAATACAGGAGGGATATGAGAATATGTGGATAGGAGGGGAGGATCATGAATTCGATTTCGGAAATGCTCAAGGAGAGGAGTTCAAAAGACAGGTCTCGAAGGGTCTCTAGCTGGTATTTGCCTGTAAGGAGCTGTGGTCAGGGTGCTGATATCTGCCACAACCTATGATCCTATGACATGGTTGTTCACTGAGCTGGCAAAGTATCGCTCTAGACTTGGGTTGTAGGACTTGAATCCTGGCTCTATGGTAGCTTGCTAGCTGTGTGTGACTTCGGGCATGTTACTTAACCTCTCTGGGTCTCAGTTTCATCTTCTGTAAAAGGAGGATGATTGGAAATTACCTCCTAGCATGTTGTTGTAAAGGTCAAATGAAATAAAATAAATCAATGATGGAACATAGTAAGAGCTCAATAAATGATGCCCATTGTTACCAGCTGTTCTTCCTGCCAGAATGCTGACTACCCCCAACTCCCCTGACTTAGCACCTTTCTCCCTATTTCAGCCTTGTCCATCCCACCAGTACTACATACACAGCTATTCATCATAGGTACTCTAAACCTTTAAACTCATCATAGGTACTCTAGACCTCTAAAGTCAGCCTTCAGAGAGCCTTGTTCCTTAAGCATCCCCATCAGCCCTTTGGGCAATAGACCAAGGAGAAGCAGAGAGTTGTCACTTGTGTTCCCTCCAGTGAAATATCACTTGAGTTTTAATTGTATCTTCAGTGCCTTGACCCATGGGTTTGACTAATGGAATGTTTGACAGGATGATAGGGTTAGGGCAGTTGTTTGCAGGGGCCAGAGAGATCTTTCTGGTACCGGTCAGACCAACACATTCAGAAGTTGTCTACTGTGTCTTCATGTATGAACATTGGTAATGAATATAAAGCTCAGACTGAGAGGGAATCTGGAAGTTCTCACTTGGGATTAAGTGGAGTTGGGGTACTTCATGCTCTTTTGATTGGGTGGTCTTCTGGCAAACTCTGCAGTTCTCTCAGTAGGGCCAAACTCTGCTTTTCTCTCAGTAGGATGTTCTGGGATTATTCCATCTCTCCCTCTGTTCTACTCTCAGCTTCCAGGAAGGCAGGGAAGTAGTGGACAACTGCATGATGTATAACATATGTCCAAAATGTGGAAGGGAGGGAGGAGAAAGCCATTACCCAAGGATTGGGAAGCCCGTGTTTAAGTCCTGCCTCTACCTTTACCAGGTGTGTGGTCTTAGACAAGTAACTTCCCTTCTCTGAGCCTCAGTCGCCTATGACATGGGTGGTTATACCTGACTCCTTTAGAATACCAAACATTTAGACCAGTATGTTCCCTTGGCTGCTGCAGAAATTGAAGTCCAGACTGCAAAAGGGCTTGCTTAAGGTCACGAAGCCAGAGGTTGGCTGCAAAACTGAGTCATGTGGTAGTGCTTAGTCAAGTGTTGCAAGAGGGTAAGGGATGGTATAGTATTGGTATGGGACAGATCTGATTTACTTGGTTAGGCCTCAGGCCCATGGAAGGGAAGGAGAATCCCTCTCTGCTGAATCATTTACTGCTACACTTTCAAAGCCAGCGGGGATTCCTAGAGGAAGCTGTAAGTCCCAGAGACTTTGACAGTGAATATGTGTCTCAGGGGTCACAAAGCTCTGGTCACACAGAAGGTGCAGGCTGCCTTTGAAGCTCATCTCAGTGACTCTCTGCAAAGTTTTAGGTCTCAACTCAGCTACAAAATGAATGAACTGCTCATCTTACCGGCACAGAGCACATTTGGGCCAAAATCCTTGCTCAGTTTTATGGGGCCAATACATCTACAGAATCACTTACCCATCACTCTGCAGACGGAATGCATTATTTTGGAAAACTTTCTTTTCCCTTTTCCCCCAAAAACTTTTATTCCCTGGTGGAAATGGTTTATCAACGTCTTTAAAAAACCGCTCAGATCTTCTTGGCAACCCCTGATACCATAAAAGAGTGGCAGTACGAATGCAAATGAATTGGAAGGCATTAAAAAACCCTCTTGCTTCGGCAGCTGAAGTGGAGGCCGGATGATGGATAGCACACGGCTTTCCGCTGAGCGATTTTGCTCTTTTTACGGCTGCCAATGGCTGATGTATTTCATCTTTTGTTTCCTTTACTGCCGCTTAAGCAAGCACCCTCAGGCTGGGGATATGTCCCCGGGCACCCACTTCATCTTGCCCCCCGGGGATGGCTTCAGCCATCTGTTTTGCACTTACTGCCTGATTCAGGGAAGGCACGGAATGGCCCAGCTGGATGGGGCCCTGGGGGAGTGCCCCTCCTATAACTGCTGAGCTTAGGATCAGAGACTGCTAAGGAGGTGGAAGTCCTCCCCACGCCACTTTCTATTCCACCCATGTTTATTGAGGCCTGCTGTGTGCCCAACACTGTGCCAGGCACAAGGAGGACACCACGAAGTGGAGGACATAGCCCTGACTTCAATGACCTTTCCCTCATGTTGGGAGGGAACTCCCCGAACAGCTACACACATGTACATGCACGCGGTGAAGGCTTGCAAGGCTTCACACACCCACTCTTACCTGCGTGTGTTTGCACACATGCTCACACTCACCTACACCCCAGCCCAAATGTACGTGGAAACAGTCACCTACACAGATGCAGGCGTACACACCTGGGTGTGCCCAGAAACACACAACCAAACCCCACCAACTCTCGAACCCATGGGCAACTGCAAACATACACGCACAAACACAAAAGCATTCTCCTGTACACCCACACATGAGGCAGTTAAAAGATAATACAGAACCACGTATGATCTGAAGCCAGAACAAGAGGGCAGATGAGAGAGGATTCAGGGGATGTTGCAGAGAAAATAATACTGATGTAGGAAGTTTGACTTCGATACTCAGCTCAGTCTCCTACTAGCTGTGTGACTTTGCTCAGTCTCTTAATCTCTCTGAGCCTCAGGTTCCTTATTTGATTTCTTTTTCTTTTCTTTAATTTTAGAGAGAGAGTGTGTGTGAGCTGTGGGAGGGGTAGAGGGAGAGAATCTCAAGCAGACTCTCTGCTGAACACAGAGCCTGATGCAGGGCTCGACCTCATGACCCTGAGATCATGTACATACGACTTGAGCCAAAACCAAGAGTCGAACGCTTAACCTGACTGAGCCACCCAGGTGGCTTCCTTATTTGACATAAGGCCCCTCCAGATACCAGAGCCTATGATTTTATGAAATCAGAAGTTCAGAAGTCAATGTGGGCTGACGTAATAAGTTATAGTAATACCAATAATAGCTAATTATATTGAGCACTTACTGTGTGCTCTGGTCTGTGTTAAGCACTTGATATACATATCTCTTTTAATCTCCACAGAAATCCTAAAAGATGAGTACAATTGTTAGTTGTGTCTTACAGGTGATGAAACCAGTTTAGAGAGGTGAGGTTACAAGCCCAGGGTCACACAGCAAACAGTGGTAGAGTCTGTATTGGAACCCAAGCAGGTTGGCTCCAGGGCCCACACTTCTGGCTACACTGACAGTGTGCTGAGTTGGACTGATGCTGGGTACTGGGAGCCGGGACATGAAGGATGTATGTTCCCTGCCCTTGAGGCCACAGTTCAGTGGGGAGGCAGCTGTGGGCCGGACAATCAGAGTGAAGTGTTGCTTGATGCTGGGGAGCTGGGGTTCCTGGAGACCTGCCTCTGTGTGCTCTGACAGCTCTCACTGGTGGCTCTTGTGGATCAGGGCAGCTTGGCCTGGCACTGGGGGTGTGCCACTGGATGGGGTTTCTCTGGCGTGGGTGGGGACTGTGTATCCAGATAAGGACCTTCTGTTGGTCTCTCAAGAGAGGGAGTAGGGTGACCCTGGGTGGGGTGGAGACATGGAGGAAGGAGCTAGAAGGAGCTGCCAAACCACAATAAAAACATTCCAATAAAAATAGCTTGTCCAGATCACGCATCCAGGGGCCAGTGGCAGGGGTGAAATTTGCATGTGAGTCTGACTCCAAACGTTGGCCACCAAACCATTGTACTCTGCTGTGCCCCAGATCTGCCCTGAGTCCCTGCTCTGTGCTCGCGGGACAGGGTGAGGCTGTAGGACAGAAGTCAGAGGGTGCTAAGACAGCTGTTGACATGGACAATGTGAGCTGATCGGGGAAAATCAGCAACACACATGCACACATGCAGAGTGAAGGGAGCAGGTTTGCTGATGGCACTTTGCACATACAAACTTTTCCCTTGGAGAGGTGGGCCTGACCTTCAGTTTTGCCTTCCTTGTGGTCTTGGCCTCCATTTAGTCCAGCTTAGGGCTGTGCCCTCCACGACAGCAGCGGCTTCAGTCCCAGGGCCTCAGGCACAGCCCGGCAATAGGAGCTATGTGAGGTCCCAGCCCTGGGGCTCTGAAGGGTCCCCTTGAACCTCCCACCTCCCCTGTAAATCTGCACAATTCTAGCCTGTCTCTGCTCTCCCTGGCCCATGGCATCCTTATTTTCAAAAGACTGGATGGTCTAGGTCAACTCTGAGGGTCCTTCTGGAATCCTTTCCACTCTCTTTCCATAAAAAATCTCTTGTTCCCTGAAGGTCTAGGTTCTCTTTGACTGTGTTATAGGTCTTAATGAGGCTCAACCATGTGCCATGGGGACCCAAGACAGAGGACCCCCGTCTCTTCCCTGAGCCACATGGGTAGATTTGCTCCATCCATCCTGGTGGTGGGGTGGGGGCCCTCAGGGAAGGAAGGTATGGCTGTGGTTGGGGCTCCTACTTTGGTCTTGGGTGGAACAGCCAGGTGCTCCCTAAATAGACTCCAGGTGCTAGGGTCTAACCCCAGGGACCAGCCAAGTCTGGCTTTACCCTTGTATGTTCAGGAAAAAACCTGCCCAGACAAGGGGATTCTGAAGCCAGGAGAGGGAAATGCACTTGGCTAGTGAGTTAGTGGCTCCTTCTATTCTTTTTTTTTTAAGGAAAAAATTGCAGGTGATATGTGCTTGTAGTAATAAATGTAACCACTAAGGAAACAGAAAGTAAAAAGTGAAAGTTTCTCCATCCCTGTCTCTTATTCCACCTTCCAGAGACAACCAATGTCAAAACTGTGCTGTGTCCTTCCTTTTTTCTGCACGTGTGTGCACACACACATCTACTCACGTGTATACACATACACACCTAAAACGGGTTATTGTTTGTTCTTGCAAAAATAGGAGTGTAATAGACTTACTGTTCTGTGATGGTGATGATGATGGTGACGATTTTGTAACCCTTAAAGTCTGGGAGGACCAAGCACTAGATGCGGGGAGCTTATGGTCAGAGTGATGTGCCATGAAACACTGGAAGTCCCTTGATCACATTTATGTGTCCAAAGAAGGCAACATGGGCTTGGGGATCCTGCAGGTGGGGGCTGGATTTATACAGGTGATGGTGGTGTTAGGACAGGGTGGGGGTGGGGAAGCCGGCTGACAAAGGCTTCCTCGAACTGAAGGCCTCATGTCAGGGAGTGGGAGGGGGTTGGGCTGCAAGACGGCTTTGAATGCCAAGGAGAGGCAATGGCAAGTTCTACCAGGCAGTGGGGAGCCCCTGGAAGATGTGACGCTGCTGGGAGAAGGAAGACCCTTCGCCATTGTGTGTGCATGCTCATAAGCGCTTGGTGCGCGCCTGCGCGGAGATGGGGCCTTGGGGACGTGGGGTGGAGGGAGTAGGCGCTCTGGCTCTGGAAGCCGCAGGTAGCTGTGAAGTCAAGATTTGTTGGCTGCCCCTAGGACACCGAATCGTGTCTCCAGTGTTCTCGAAGGGGCAAGGCCAAGACTGGCTAGTGCCCCCAGCCTGCCCACTCTGTTCCCCCAGCCCCTGCCTCCCACTGCCTCCTCTTCTGTCCCCTGAGAGCCTCTGTCCTTGTCAGTGCCATTTTCAGGGTTTTGTGAGCACCCCCCTCCGCAACCCGGGGAGGGGCAAGCAGAGAGACAGGACAGAGGAGCAGCAGAAGAACCAGATGTTTCAGTGGCTTCAAAGCTCCCTTTTGTCGTGGCAAATAGAGGTAAGGGACAAAGGGGAGCCTCAAACCCTTCTGTAATGAGTTACTGAGGAAGAGGTGGAGGGGCGAGGCAGGAGAGCTGACAGAGCGGGGGTACAAGGGTAAGAATTTTAAGGTTTGGAGGATGTGAAGCTCTGGAGAAAGGCAGAGAAGAGAGGAAAGGGGTTTTTAAGAGTCTGCAGGGTTTGAACTGGGTCACGTTTACAATGCTTTGAGAGATTCAAGTAAAGATTGGAATTCCTTTTTAATTGCCTTTGGCCGCCAGACTGTGGCTTTGAATGTAGAGCCAAGGCAAGCCTGGGCCACACGGGGCAGAGGAATTAATTTGGATTGCATAAGGCATACTTTCCCCTCCCCTTCTTCACATTTTGTTCTGCAAAGGGGGTGCGTGTATACCTGATGCACATTGTTAGTGAATTAATGATGGAATTTGGGATTCATGGTGTCAGAGACAGTAGAAAACATAATCGTGTCTTGGTTGAAGGACTAGAAACCAACTCAAAGTAGCTCAGTCGTAAAGGGAGATTTGCTCTAAGGATGTTGAATGCCTCCTGGAAGGAGGCAACTGGTCCTCGGGAAAGGACCAGAACTGCCAGAGAGCGTTCCACCAGCATCTGTCTTGGTCTCTGCTCCTCACTGCATATCCTCCCATCTTTGTCTTGCCTTTTTCCTTCTCTGCAGACCAGCTTCCTCTGTTTCTCGGGTCCCCATGGCAGAAATCTCAGTTCCCGCAGCTCTGGGGGTTACATGAAGCAATGCCAAATGCCTTGGAAGGAGCTGAATGTCCCTTGGCTCCAAATCCCAGTTCTTGAAGAATGACTCTCAATGGCCCTGGCAGGGCCCCCCAGCTCTCTAACACCAACTTGTGGCTGGAGGCATGGAGGGCATGGCTGCTGGAGACCCACGTGGCCACCGGAAGCCCCCAGCTGCAGCCTGGCGGCAGGCGGCAAACAGCAGTGTTTAGAGACAGAGCCGGCTGGGCAGGCAACCCAGAAGCTGTTCTCAGCAGATATCTCTCCTTTTGAGTGCTTAATTACAATACCAATCCAAGAGTGACTATAAAAATCTGATTTTCTCTGCACTTCAAGACAGAGCTAAGTCCCCTGTGTTTTATTGGCTGCTCTGAAGAGGACCCGGGGGAAGGCAGTGAAGAGAGGCTCTTTCTCTGGCTGTGGTCCTGCTTCTCTCCCTTACAGCTGTGGCTCGCCCCACCCCACTGGCCTGGGCCAGCCCTGCTCCCAGCCAGGAGGGATTGCAGCCGAGCACCCTTGGGCCACTTGGATTCCTATCCCCTTTTTTGGTGCTCCTGGGCTCTGTTCTGGCAAACGGACCCCCACTGGACCCCCTGCCTGGCCCTGGAGCTTGTCTAGGAACAGATTTGCTCCTGCTGCTCCTTGCTTCTGATCAGCACCTGGACACTGACCCTGGGCCCCAGGGGACCTGCCGATGCCCCCTACACCCCAGCTCCCTGCAGCCCCGGTCCTGGCACCAGGCCAGCTGCTGGTCCCGAGCATCATGGGATGCTGCCAGGGGTGATTCCTCTGTGGGCCGACCTGAGCACCGTGGGCAGCCATTCTAGATGGGATCCAGAATTTTTGTTTTTTGAAAAGGTTTTATTTATTTATTTGGCACAGAGAGAGAGAAAGCATGACCAGGGGAGCAGCAGGCAGAGGGAGAACAGGCTCCCTGCTAAGTAAGGAGCCTGACGCGGTTCTCGATCCCAGGACCCTGGGACCATGACCTGAGCCAAAGGCAGATGCTTAATGAATGAGCCACCCAGGCGTCCCAACCCCATCTAGAATTTTATAATCTAAAAACCAGGAAGGCAGATATTTTAATTTCAAAAAACATAATAATAATGGTATTTATTTATTTATTAATAATTTTTTATTATGTTAGTCACCATACAGTACATCCCTAGTTTTAATAATGGTCTTTGAAGGGGTGTCCCTCTGTGACAGATTTGTTCTAAGTATTTCCTATTATTCCCTTAATCCTCAAGATGACTTGAAGAAGTGGTTGTCCCTTCTACCTCAACAAGAGGAAACTGAGGTAAAGAGAATTCAGATAACTTGCCTGAGGTCAGGCTTTAACCCAGACAGCCCGTGCCAGACCCCATGACCCTAGCCACTATGCATGTTGCCTTTGTAATTCCTGTAGATTTGGTGTCATTTCCAAAAATCAAATCTTATTTTGAATTTTATAGTGGGAGAGGGGAATGGTTAGTACACTCCTCTCATTTTTTTTAGGGCTTCTGAAGATTTAATCCTATCTTGACCTTATGTGATTTGAGCTGATCTGTTGGTTTTGGTTAGAGGGAGCCTTTGGGTTCCACATTTTGCTCCAACCATCTAGAACTTTCCTCTCTGTTCTGGTACAAGGCTCTGGCTCAGGCTTCCGCCCCTTTGTCTGAACCCTGGGGTTGGCTTCTACTGTTTCCCGTGTGGGGCTGACAGCTCCTGCTTCACTGAGACGGGGGTCCAACATGTAGGTGGTGGTCGATGCGTGGCATCTGAGCCCTTCCTCCCACCCCTCCTGTGCTGGAGAGACAGCTGGCCCTGGCACAGAGGGGCAAAGCCCTTTCACACCCTGCTTGGCTGCTCCTCGCTGGCTCTGGCTCCCTCCCGACAGCCCCAGGCTGGTGGCAGATGCCTCGACCTCGACCTCGCCATCACAGAGCCCGCTCCTAGGCGGTCCCAGCACATCAGAAGCAGATTTGACTCCAGGCTTTGGCGGGCGAGGGGCAGCTCGAGCAGAGCCCTGTTGTGTTTGTTTATTAAACACCTCCAGAGCCAGCTGCTGTGTCCGCCCGAGTGGGGAGGTGCTGAGGCTGAAAGAGGACCTGAGTGGGTCCTGACTGCCCCAGTCCGGCAGGGGCGGGGGAATTTCCTGGAAAGCCTTTCTTGGCCTCAGCTCCTCATCTGAGCAATGGGAGGGAGCTCCTTAGGTTTGATATATTATTTAAGTCTCACAACAACCCTGAAGGCAAGTACTGTTACTCCCACTTTACAGACGTCGAAATGTGAGGCCCAGAGAGGTTGACTATGTTATGCTAGGTCACACAGCTAGGTCACACAGCTAGGTCACACAGCTGGAGCTGGACTTGAATTCAGCAGGTTCAGTTCTGGAGCTCATGCAGCTAAACCTTGCACCTTCTCCCTGGGAACAAAGCTGCCCTTGAGGACCTGAGAGCGGTATGCGAGGAGGTGTGCGTGAGACAGTGATGTATATTTCCGTACTTCAGATTGTTATAGATGCTGTGAAGGGAATAACAATCCTGGGGTAGAGATTAACCTGGAGAGAGATTATTTTAGATACTGCAATCAGAGTGTTTTGTTCGCACAAAACCTTGTGGGGGGAAGGTTTGCTATTTCATTTTCCAGATGAGTGTGGAGAGGCTCTGAGAATAAACAGGGACTCAAATTCACCGGCCTCATCCCTGCATTCTTGGGCTCTTCTCAGAGGCTCAGGCGCTGTGTTTTGGGCCTGGGGGTGGGGGGCAGGGTGTAGGG
>NC_048219.1:14844421-14982022 GCF_002007445.2 Ailuropoda melanoleuca | reverse complement strand
GGAAGGCTTTTGGCTCCTGATGAGGCTGGGGGTGGGTGGAGTCTCTGGGCCTCTCCCAGAGGATCTGACCTTGCTCTTTGTTCTGAGGCATGGAGGGGAAAGTGCCCATCTCCGACTCCCCTGTCGTCAGCCTTCTGGGCCTGGCGCGTGGTGTGTGCAGCGTGTGGCGTGCCCGCGTGCGCTCGCGCGTGTGTGATTGTGTATCTGCCTTCCTCCCTGCAGCCTCTCTTCCACACAGACCATCCTGACCTTTTATTAGGTCACTTTGTGATTGATTGAAATGTCCCAGGTACCTTCTTTTAACTCCAGGGTGATTATGACAATTATGATGATTATCACATAAAAAAAAGAGTGAGAAAGAGGGAGAGAGAGAGAGGGAGGAAGAGGGCTGGGGGCCTGGGGGCTGGGAATCGTGGAGCTGTGCTGTCATTAAGCGACATTGTGTGAGACTGTTCGCCTTCAAAAGGCAGCTGTGAAAAGGAGAGAGTGTCTTTAAAAAAAAAGAGGCCCATTATGCAGGCGGTTTGGGGCGCATGGTGCTGGCGGGAGGGCTATGGGGTGTAATTAGGGCAGTGACAGCCCGAATTACAGTGGTGCCACCTCTCCTGGGGAGGGGGGAGATGGAGGAGGGGACAGGTGGTGGCTGGGAAGTTCTGGACCCTTGCCAGGAGCTAGAGGGTCCTTTGGTGGAGTCAGGGTGACCTGGGATTGGGCAGGAGGGGCAGGGAGCACTGGCTGCCAGAGCCATTTCTCTCTACAGCAGGGAAGGGGCTTCTTATTTTTGGAAGTCTTTTATGATGGCTTGACGCCCCTTCCAGGCTTTTAGAGCATTCCCACTCCAACAGGGAGTTGGCGAAGGAAAGCCAATTGTGTGGAACAGAGGATGCCCATAAATAATTTCCCAGCCTCCTTCACTCAGAGGTCCCAAGCTGCTCAGTCGGGAGGGGGAGCTGCAGCCTCCTCCCCACCTGCCCCATCCCTGCTTTGGGGGGAGGGGCGGGGGGCTCGTTCCAGCTCCAGTTACCCTTCCAAATCGCGGTGTTGGGTTAAACAGTGTTGTGTCCGAGGGGCAGGTGGAAATGCCTAAGGCCCCAAACCCTTCCAACCTACACCACCACAGGGGTCCAGGAGTCACCCAGTCTCCTGTCTTTTCCAGTCCAACCCGAGGCTCGCCTCTGGAGTGTCCTCATACCTGGGGTCCTCCACCCTCTGCTTGCACACCCCCAGCCCGGGAGCTGACGCCTTCTTAGAGAGGCTTTGGAGCCCAACTGTCTGGGTTTACCACCTCCCTTTATTACTGACGTGACCTTGGGCAAGTTCTGTCACCTTTTTGTGCCAGGTTTCCCACCTGTGACAAGAGGATAATAATCGTCCTTATGGGGCGCCTGGATGGCTCAGTCAGTGAAGCATCTGCCTCCGGCTTAGGTCATGATCTCAGGGTCCTGGTTCTGCATCAGGCTCCCTGCTCAGTGGGGAACCTGCTTCTCCCTCTTCCTCTGCCTCCTGCCCCCCCCCCCGCATGCTCTGTCTGCCTGTCTGTCTCTCTCTATCTCTCAAATAAATAAATAAAATCTTTTAAAAAAAATCGTCCTTATGCTTCAGGGCTGTTGAGAGGATTAAATGAGATGCTTGACAGGTAGGACTCAGCCCCGTGCTGGGTGCACAGTGAGGCGTCCACGAATGTTCTTTGGGGACAGCCCAGCCTGGCTTTCCTGGAAGATGGTCCTGTTTCTGCAGGGAGCTGACCTCTGGCACTTTCATCATTGATCCCAGCTCTGCATCCTGGGGCCAGGCAGCTGGTCCTTCATTGCGTAAATATATACCAAGCACCCGTGGGGTGCCAGGCATCGTGCCGGGCGGGGGGATGTGCCTGCAGAGAATTGCAGATGGAATTTCTGGCCCCCGGAGCCTCCGCTTGTCTAGGGCCTGGTCACCTCCTCTGCACAGACACTCTGGTCTGCTCATGCCCAGTAGAGAGAGGCCACGAGTGGCCCCAAGCCAGGTATGAGCAGGCTGGAGAGTGATGAGGGAGATGTGGGGTGTTTGAGGTGGGAGGGGCAGTCTGGGCCCTGGGCCTGGTGCTTTGTCCTCCCTCCGAGAGCAGGCAAGAGAGGGGTTCTCAGCACCCCACGTCCCCCAGAAACCGTGGTGGCCGTAGATGTGCCCTTGGTGGTGGGAGAGGCCAGATGTCCCCACTCATGGCTCAGTCCTCTGATGCTGTGATCATTCTGCCTCTGAGCAGACCTCAGCCAATGGAGCAAGGGGTCACTGCCACCCTTCGGAGGGACTTTCATGTTATTATGACTTTTTGTGACTCTAACAAGCAAAGTCAGAACCTCTGTTTCCTGGAACTCCTTGCGCTGTTGTTTAGATAAGTTTAAATGAGCTGTGATTAAGCTAATTTTGAGGTAATTAACTTGGGGAAGGATTCCTTCACTTCTTAAAATTCTAAGTGACTGTTCATTATAAGACGGAGCACTCGCAAAGGAGCCACGCGGCTTTCAGGAGCCCCGCTTAATTAAAACATAAGGAACTCAGCCACAGAGCAAGAGTTTACTGTCATTAATGAAAAATGAATATTCTTTATCTAATTACACGGCGTAATTAATTGCAGTCCCCAACCACAGAGGCGGAGGGGGCAGGGGAAGCCAGGGAAGGCAGCTCCTGTTCCCACGGACCCCAGCGAGGGTTCAAGCCTGACTCCAGGACCTGCTTGAGGGCCCAGGGAGACCCCAGCTCAGGGCACGGAATGGTCAGAGAGATGGCCAAGTCCTCACAGTGGGAGTCAGCCCCTGCGTAGCCCTAGTGGGTCTCCAGTGGCAGTCTGAGCCCACGGCAGCCATCCTGGGTCCTATCATTCCCTTGTAGGTTTAATGAATTTATTGAGCACCTACTATGTGCTAGATAATAAACACAAATGAATGAAGCGGACCTAAGCCCTGCCTTTAGGATGCACGTGGGTTCAAGTCTTAGCTGTGCTGCTTCCGAGCTGTGCTGATCTTGGGCAAGTTCCTTGGTCTTCTGTGCCTCGGTTTTCTCATCTGTAAAATGGGATTAATGATAACACTTGTCTCACGGGGTTGCTGTGAGGGTTAGGTGAGTTACTGTTCGTAAAGCGTGTAGAATAGTGCCTGGTACGTGTAAGTGCTCTGTGAGTGTTCGGCCTGTAAATCAATAAAAAGAACGTAAGTCAGGATGGGTGTCATGAGGGCAAAGAACAGGATGTAACAAAGTGGAACAACGAGGGAGGACTGGGTTTAGAGTCGGTGTTCAGACCAGAGGGTGGGAACGGGACGTGGCTGCTTGGCCGTGACCCCCCCTTCCCCCCTCCCCCAGCAGCCCAGCTTCACTGTCCCCACCAGGTCCTGATGCGTGTTCTGCTGTCTCTCACTTCCTCTCCATCTTCGTCCTGCGGACTCCCTAGGTCAACAGCACACGCTTACTCTTTGCTTTGCCCTCCGAGCGCCCCAGAGCATTCTGCCCAGGCCGGAGTTCTGTCAAGACACCAGCTGCTACAGGAGAGGTAGTCACAGAGAACATGCGAGAAGGTAGTTTGGAGATGCTCTCCTCGTGCCCAGTGTACTGATGAGGAGACTGAGACCCAGGGGGGCTGTGAGGTGGCTGACTGGTGGGGCTGGAGAGCTGGCTCCCTGACTGGCAGCCGAGGCTTGCTCCCACCCCACCGTCAGCTGGCATCTTGCCTTCTCAAGCTGCACAGGCTGTCAGGGCCCCTGGGTCCAGGCCGGGGCCAGCATCCCTTTGTCCCCCCAGATGGCATCGTCCCTCAGTTCAGTTTCTAGTCTGAGCTCTGGCTCAAGGCCCTTTCCAAGAAGTTCCTTTTCCACCCCTCCTTCTCCCTCTGCTGGGGTTCTGGAGATGAATAAGGCTCACCCCTTTCTGGGTGGGTACATCCAAGTTAGTCCCATTCTCTGCAGCCTGTGGAAGGGCCAGACCCCACACCGGCCTCACCTTTGGTTAATCTCATTTTGGGAGGAACAGTGGCCCCACTTTTCCTGTCGCGGTCAGCCAAGGGCACTGGCTCCTGGCCACACCTATGTCACAGACCCGGCAAAGCAGTAGGGGTGGTGTGGAGAGGCCAGTCCCCGGGGAGGCGGGACACCTTCACACCCGCACACTGCTTGCTCCTCACGAACCCCCGCTGCTCTCAAGTGACGGTGTTGGAGGTTCCCAGGGTCATGCGCTCTCGCTTCTGAGGAGGCCACCCCTGGGCCTGCGGGTCACTGCTCAGGCTTTGCCCACCTGTCCCCCCACCTGGCTGGGGAAGTGTCTTTGGCATGGGAGCTGTGATGGAGGAAGGAGGGGCAGGAGGCTTCCGGGGAAGCTAAGCTGATCACATTCTAGATACGGTGTTCGGTGTTCGGTTTTCATTTAATCTGTAAAGTCTTTTGACACTGTCTTTGGAGAAGAGGGAGAAGTGGCCCCCAGGAGGGGCCAAGCAGGAGGAGAGAAAGAGGGAGTGTCAGGCAGAGACTTAGGGAGATAAAACAGAGGATGGCCTGAGAAGAGGCTGATGGGAAATGTGGGCTGCCCCCAGGAGCCCACCGCTTGAAAAGGACAATTTGGAACACTCCCAGCATTTTAGGTCTTTGTTTCTGCCTTTCTGGGGGCGCCAGAGACTTCCCAGGAGATGATTCTCTGGGACCAGGTCTCAGATGGGCCAGGAAGGGACAGGAGGCATGAGTGCACTGTGCAGGAGAGATGCCCGGAGGGGACATTTGCACGGCTCCCAGTGTTTGCCCTGCGAAAGCCGCCTCTCCAGGGCAGCGTACTTTGCTGGCAAGGCGTGTGCGCAGCCCGGTCTCTTCCCCAAAGCCACGGCCACGTTTATGCCCCAGTTACTGCAGAAAATGCGTGAATTTCTTTCTGCAAAGCTAACCTGCAGCAAAAGGCTTGAGATTGGCGGGAAGGAGAGACCTGAGAAGTGGGAGTCGCTGGTTCCTGGTGTGCGGGGACTCAGCCTCTTCTGAACCGGCTGCCCGCAGAGACTGGGGCTGAAGCCGCCTCTCTGGTTCCCTGTCAGCTCCAGCTTCTTAATTTGATGATTCTTGAGATAGCGGGGAAGCTCTTAGCTCACTTCTCACAGGGGCGAGTTTGAGTGAAACCAAATCGACTTCTAGCATCGTTTCAATCACCTGTCTGAAAGGCTTGATGTAACTCTGGTCAGGAAGATGGGATTCAATCAATGTTCATCCAAAAAAGCACATTCTTCCTAAAAAATTACTTTGCATGTTATTGAATAATAGCCACGCTCCCCATCCCCCACGATCCCCAGGTTGCATTTGAGAAGAGGTACACGGCACACGGGAAAGTTGAGATTGATCTCGGCAATTTCATTTGGATCCATTTTGCGGCTCTGTCGGCAGATGCGACAAGCGGCATTTGACTTTCCTGAGGGAAGAAGGAGCAGGTGCTGGTGGCAGGACTGGGCGGGGGAAGGGGGCGGCGTTGCTGGTCAGGCACCAGGGCGGCCTTAATAAAATAGGCCCAGTCACTCCAGTCGGTCTGACTGTGGGATTCTCCCCCTGGGAGACACAGCCCTGGCTCAGGGTCTGAATCCTAGCGCTGCTGGGTCCGGGCTGTGTGGCCTGAGAAAAGTCACTTTGCCCCCCGATCCTCAGTTTCTTTGGTGGTCAGATGGGGAGAATACCACCACCTGGTTTGGCTTTTGTGAGGAATGAAAAGGACAACACGGGGCAAGCTGCTGGCTCAGAATGCTTGGCCTGCCCACTTCGGAAGACCGTGGATGAGTCCTCTCCACTGTTGTAGGTGAACGTCTGGAGCAAGAGGACACGGATTTGTTGAATAAATGCAATGTTTATATAAAAGAGATTTGTTTAGCTCTGAATTTTCCATTTCTTTGGTTAGAGATGTGAATTGTGAGCTTTAGTAGTGCACGTTGTGACATAGTCAATATTTTGCTTGGGCCCGGAGCCAGCAGAGTCCGGCCCCCTAAGCCAATCTGCCTGTTTGTGTAAATAATGTTTTGTTGGCACACGGCCACGCCCATGCATTTGCACGTTGTCTGTGGCTGCTCTCCTGCTGCAACGGCAGTGACGGGTGGTAGCAACAGAGGCTGTCTGACCTATAGAGCCTAGAATATTTACTGTCTTGTCCTTTACAGGAAAAAAAAAAAGTGCCCGCCTCTGGCTTCAGCCAGCAGTTCTGCAACTTCAGCCTGCAGCAGAATATCGAAAGGGCTTGTTAAAATGCAGATTGCTGGGCCCCAACCCTGGAGACGCTGGCTTAGGAGGTCTGTGTCAGGGCCTAGGAAAGGGCATTTCTAACAAGTTCCTGGGTGTGGGCTGAAGCTGCTGGCCTGTGGACCACACTTTGAGAACCGCTGGCCTAGGCTGTTTCTTCTGCCTGGAACACCTTTTCTCCCATCTGCATCTCAAATTCCATCCCTCCTCCAAAGGTCAGCTCAAATGCAGCTCATTTATTCACTCACATGTGAGCTGAGCACCTGTTAGGTGCCAGTCACTATGCAGGGCACAGGGCGTGTGGTTCAACAAACAAAACTCACGCTGTCTTTCCCTGTGGAGCTTACAGTCCCATGGGGACACGGACAATGAACAATGAAAAAGTCACAGATCACTCCAGTCTGTGAAGGGTATGAGGAAGGGCACCATGACAAACGGTAAGAGGGGGCCCCACTTGAGCTGGGAGCTGTGAAAGGTCTCATTAAGGAAGTGACATTAAAGGAGAGATTAGAAGGATGAGAGAAACCATCTCACAAAGAATGAGGAAAAGACTGTCTCAGGCAGAGAAAAGAATTGTGCAAAGGCCCTGGGGCAGGAAAGAGCTTACCACATATGAGGGAATGAAAAAGGCCAGCGCAGTTGGAGGGAAGAAAGAGAATGGCATGGTACAAGGTGAATCTGGAGATGAGGATAGAGGCTAGATCGTAGCTTGCATTATTGGTTCCAATTTTTAAAAAATATTTATTTGTTTGAGAGAGAGAGAGCACGTGTGCACAGAGGGGAGGGGTAGAGGGAGAAGCAGACTCCCCACTGAGCAGGGAGCCTGATGCAGGACTTGATCCTAGGACCCTGAGATCATGACCTGAGCCGAAGGCAGACTCTTAACCAACTGAGCCACCCGGGCACCCTTATGGCTGCAATTCTTAACCGTTCCCTGTATCCACACCCTAGCCATGGAGTCACTGTGGGCAGAGTATCCTTTCTGCTTCTCGCCTTTGGGCTTGGCCATGTGATTTAGTCTGGTGAATGGTTTTTGTCCAGGGGCGCCTGGGTGGCTCAGATGGTTAAGCATCTGCCTTTGGCTCAGGTCGTGAACTCTGGGCCCTGGGATTGAGCACTTTGAGCCCCACATCAGGCTCCCACCTCGGTGGGGAGTCTGCTTCTCCCTCTGCCTCTCCCCCCGGCTTGTGCACTCTCTCTCTGTCTCTCTCTCAAATGAATAAATTTAAAAAAATCTTTAAAAACTGGTATTTGTCCAGAAGCTCCAAGCCTCCGTCTTGAGAGACTTTGCATATTTCGCTGGTTTACACTCCGCCATCTGCATAAAAAAAACACATCTAGGTGGACCTTTCAGTTTGAAGACATATGGAACAGAGTCAGACTAAATCATCGAAGCCAGCTGACCTACAGACATGCGATATTACCTTATTGTCATTTGAGCCCACTGTATTTTGGGTGGTTTGCAGTAACCGTTGTAGGGGCTAGTGGTTTGTTATACAGTGATAGCCGACCAATACAATAATGTCAAGAAATGGAGCTATATTTTAAGTATAATTGGACATCATTGAAAGTTTTTAACTAGCAACTCTTTCTGCCCATGGGTCCTATCCTTGTGCTTAATAAAACAAAACAAAACAAAACCGAAAAAGAGAAAGTTTTTAACTAGCAGGGTGATATGAGCTGATTCATGATTTTAAGCCATCTCTCTGGCTGCTGTGAGGAGGGTAAAGTATATGAAGGAAGGAGGAGTCTGTTCGAAGGCGTCTGTATAGACCCTGAGCCCAGCACAGTCCTTGGCACAGAGGAGGTAGCCGGAAACTGTGGCTCGGCCTTCCCCAGGTGGGAGTGAATCTCATCCTTCCCTACGTCCCCCAGATGGTCTCTTTGAGCACTTCTTACCCGTGACTTGGCAGTAACTGTGCTCTTTATACTCCTACCACCAGACTGCGGGATTCTTAAGGTCAGGGATCTGGTCTGACCCTTCTCTGTGTTTCCTAGACCCTTGGACCCTGCGTTGGCTCAGCTCAGAGCAGAAGTCGATAACAGCCCTAGAATGAATGGATATAGACGCTTTTCCTGCAGCTGCTACAAGTGGGATTTTCACTTCGGTGGTCTCTAATGATCTTCACAGCCAAGTTCCTTCTACCAAGTCATGGGGTGGCTTTCTTTAAAACCTCATCAGCAAACGGGGATCACGTGAGTGGTTCCCCTTTAGTCCCAAGATGTGTAGAAGGGGGCATCGTGGAAAGAGCGCTCTGAGCCAATAGGCCAGGGGTAATTCTCCTAACGAAGCCTGAGGATCTGGAAAGAAATCCAGCACATGCCTATTTACAAACCTTTCCTAAAACACTTACGTGAGTGCACCCACCTGGTGGGGAGCACCTGTTCTGTGTGGAAGTTTCCTAACATACTTGCCTTCAAAATCTCTGGAGGGAAAAAGCAGTCCATATATACATACTCCAATTTAAATAAGAAAAATCTATTTTTTAAAAAATTAATTTTGAAGACCCTGCTCCTTACAGTATTTACACAAGAGGCTCAGAGTATTTAACCAAAAGGCTTCATGACTTAGACTAGGATTATATCCCAAAGGAGCAGGCCAAGAATGGTGATAGACTCTGGATCCTTCTGTCCCTGGACATTTTACAAAAAGACCAAAGCTGTAACGTATTAGCTGGTCTGGTTGAAAGGCAACAACATCCCCCAGGTAGGCGCTATTTCCTTGCCTGTTCCAGAAAATGAGTTTTAACCAATTCAGTAGTTCAACTCGGTCTATCCAATATTGAGCACCTGACGTGCAAGGCAGGGATGGGGTCAAAGATGCCCGAAGGCAGTTCCTGCCGCAACAGCACTAAGCTTGGGAATGAGATAGGATCACGCTTAAGAGCAATTATTTCAAGTCCGTGTCTTTGACTAGACTAGGCGGGTCTGGTTTTTTCTTGCCTTTCGCTTTTTTTTTTTTTTTAAGATTTATGTATTTAGAGAGTGGTGGGGGAGGAGCGGAGGGAGAGGGAGAGAATCTCAAGCAGACTGCCTGTTGAGTGCGGAGCCCGACACCGCAGGGCTCGATCTCACAACTCTGAGACCATGACCTGAGCCCAAATCAAGAGTTGGATGCTTCGTCTGCCTTCGGCTCGGGGCGTGATCCCGGCGTTATGGGATCGAGCCCCATATCGGGCTCCTCTGCTATGAGCCTGCTTCTTCCTCTCCCACTCCCCCTGCTTGTGTTCCCTCTCTCACTGGCTGTATCTATCTCTGTCGAATAAATAAATAAAATCTTTAAAAAAAAAAAAAGAGTTGGATGCTTAACCGACTGAGCCACCCAGGCGCCCTGGGTCTGGGTTTTTTTTTTTTTTTTTTGACAGCACAGGATTCACACCTAACACAGCATCTGCCAGCACCTAGTAGGTCCTCACTAAAATTTGTTTTATAATGGAGATATAATTTACAGATAGTGAAATGCACAGATCTTATGGGTGTATTCTAATGGGTTTTGACAAATGTGTCCCCCCAGGTAACCAACACTTAAATCAAGATGACAGCAATGCTGTCCTATAGAAATATAATGCGAGCTACATAGGTAATTAAAAACAAGTAGCCTTGTTAAAAAAAATAAAAAGAAACAGGTAAAATTAATTTTAATAGCATATTCACTTACTGTTGTATAACCAGACTGTTACTTCGTCATGTAATCAATGTAGAAATTCATTAATGAGATGGTTTACGTTATTTTGCTCATCCTAAGTTCTGGAAAACCAGGGTGCCTTTTATACTTACAGTATAAAACGCTTTCAGTTCTGACTAGCCGTCTTTCAGGGGCTCAGGTACCCCTGTGGCGAGCGCCGACTGTGTGGGGCAGCACGGAACCAGGACATTTTCATCACCCCAGAATATCCCTGGGTTCCACCTCCCTCCTTTCAGCACTTCCCTTGTCCCCAAAGGCAACCATGGTTCTGATGTCTATCATCATAGATCAATTTTGCCTCTTCCAGGACTTTACATAACGGGACTCCCTAACAGTATGGGCTCTCGTGTTTGGTTTCTTTTACTCAGCGTACGATTTTCAAGATCCATGCTGTTGTAGGTATGAGTATTTTGTTGCTTTTTATTGCCGACTCGTAGTCCCTCGTATGCGTATGCCGTGTTTGTTTATCTTCCCTCAACCAATTTTTGGTTTGGAATGGATGTCGGTGCAACAGGGCAAGGTACAGAGGGAGCCTGCCCAAAGGACGAAATGCTCTGAGGCTTCGGGGCTGGCGCGGGATTTGACAGCAGTTCAGGAGGAAGGAAGGCTTTAGGGTGATGTCCCGGAAAAGAGGCATTTCGGTCGGATCAGTAGGGTACTGAGCAGATGTACAACCAGAGGTCAGAAAGATTTTCCTGGAAGAGGAGACACCTGGCACAAGCCAGGTCAAGCCTGCACCAGCACAAGGCTGATCTCTTCTGCTCCTTGCTGTCCGCGCCCTGGCTCCTCGGCATTCTCTTGCTCTCTTGTGCCTTGGCGTCCTCCAGCTGTTCCCTGCACCTGCACCAAGCCCACCCCTCCCGCTGTAGCAGCAGGGTTTCCTGTGCGTCCCTGGGCCTCATCCCCATGACATTCTTTCCTTGGGCCTTTCCCACGTTCATGGGTCTCCATCACAGCCTTCGTTAACCAGTAGCTGCATTGACATGGCCCATACATCAGCCCCGGCCTATCTCCGGGGGTAAAGGGGTGCCGTGCCAGGGGGGACCCCTTATCACAGTTGTCCAGCTGCTGCAGGCTTCCCTGGACCCCGGGGTGCATTCAGCCAGAGCTGTCACAAATGTCCCCAACTCAGCCTGTCCCAGCTTGGAGAGGGGCATCCAAGTAATCTCTGGCCTTGGGAAATGGCCCCAGTGTTACCCTTGCTCCAGCCATGATGTCTCTGTAACATCGCGGACTGTGCAGAAGCGATGGGTCACGTCATCATATCCGGTTACAATTCATCTTCAATCAATCGTGTTGATATATCGGGAGTTGAACCGGAAGCCTGAATATATCTGGTCTCACTGACTCCTCAGACCCACCTGGTGGGGCCCAGAACAGCTATCCCCACTTCAGGGATTCATGGACCTCCCGGCTAAGGGTCACTTCCACTGCAGAAAAGTGGCAGGATCTGGAACCCCAGGGTCTGGAACCCCGGTTTCAGGACTCTGACTCCAGAGCTCCCCCCACAGAGCCGGGTTGCCCTGTGAGTGGTTTCCTGGTGTGGTGCCTTGCTTCTCTCCCACCTTCCTTCTGCTCCTGTCCCCCGTTCCCGGGCCTCCCCAGAGGATGGCTTATTTCTTTAAGCTGTGAGAAGAGGGGAAAGAAAAAGGGAGATGATGAAATAAATTTATTGCCATGTTAGAAACATTGGATTGAAGAACTGATCCCTACGGCTAAGTAATTTCCCTCTTTCGTGCAAAATATAAATAAATCTGTATGGCTTATGCTGAGTGATGAGCCTGGGCTGTCGGCTGGATTTCACGATGTGAAATGCCCTTCAGAGGCTCCGGCTTCCTCTCCTTGACCCCATCAACGAGCTGTTCTAAATAGCCCTTGTGTTCTCCCCGAAGGAGGGATGTTGGCAGCTCCTGCATCTTGCCCGCTCCAGTGAGGCAGACTTGGAGACGTCTCGCAGAGTCTTTCCGCAGCTCAGCTCGACCCTAGCAGGTGTGGCCCAGAACTGCTGATTTTCAGAACCATAAATAGACCAGCTTAATTATTATTATTATTATTCTTTTCTCTAGGCTAGAGGGGAGGGGGTAGTGGGGGGGGGTGCTGGTGTCCCAAGTGTGTGATTATACAACACAGATCGCTCCTCTTCCCTAAAGGTTTCATCTAATTTCTGGAAGAGATGGCCAGTGTGGCGAATCCTAAATTAGTCACAGGGGGTAGGGGGATGGGGCGGGGGGAGCTTTAGTCATCTTGCTCTTATGGCGGTTTAATTGTAGCGTGTTTCCCCGGGGCAGCCCCTCTTTCCAGCCTCCACCTAGTCTTAGGTAAGGACCTGGGAAGAAAGATGGGGTGCTGGCTGGTGGACGCTGCTGCCTTCCAGGCCGACACGGAGACAGAACAGCAGCCTCTGCACCCAGCTGCTGTCAGGTGGGATCCCCTGGGCTTGGAATCTCAGGAAAGGGTTTTATAAGGTGCAGGAGTTTTCCAGAAAGGAGATGGCTTGGACTCATGGAATGGTTTTCCCATCTTTGAAGGGTACGGGACAGCAGGTAGACTGCAAGGGATCAGGCACCCAGGATTCCAGGAAGAGGGTGCAGTTGGCTTCCTGGTGGGGCAGACGTGGTTGTTTCCTGTGTCTTGATGTGGGATCGTGGCTAAAGAAGCAGAAGCTTCTAGGGCATATGTTGGGAGTAGGCAGGGGCCGGGGAGTCCCTCTTAGCCTTAGTTTATGCCTTGAGACAGTCTGTGCCGCTTTTGGTTTCGGCTCCCAAGAGACTGACTGCCTTGGGGGAAGGGAAGGAGCTCAGCTCATCACACACGTTCTCCCTCTGGCTTTGAACTTCTGCTTTCATGGGGAGTGAACACTGGGTTTAAACATGGAGGGTCTGGCCACACAGGACCCACAAGTCCCTTCCCTATGCTGCTAGCCAGAGTTTTGGGGATCCTGGGTCTCATGGAGTCTTGAGGTCACAGAGTCTGAGGGACTTGCCTATGTGGTGGCCCCTGCCCGGGGGTTCTCTGAGCCTCTCAGATGCCGTCTAATCCAGCACATCAGTCCCAGTCTTGAGCTTGCTGCTGCTTCAAACTAGGAGCCTCGACCAGGGGAGAAGCGGTACCAGAATCTGGGTGGTGTGAAGCCCCTGGGGTGGGCGCAGACCATTCTCGTTGGTCGTCTTGCGCTGGAACCACGTTCCCATATTTAAGAATTCTAGCTTGTGAGTCTTGGACCCAGACAGCTTCAGCAGACAGTCAGAAAACTCACTTTCCCAGGTTCCCTTGCCGGCAGGATATGGGCTGAGGACCAATTGAACACACCCATCCTGGACCTCGACTAGGGAGTGAGTGACAAAGCAGGGGCCCACTGAGCACATTCCCACCAATGGCAGCAGCGACAGCGACAGCTGCACCTGATTTCGGGAGGTGCAGGGTGGAGGTGCCAGGAGCAGCATCGGGGAAACAGGAAGAAAGGGGCCAGAGTGGTGGTGTGGGCTGGAGGGCAGCGGGACCCTCCTCGGCGTCCGGGGCTGAAGGGCTAATCATCCGTGGTTCGCTACAGTGCGGTGCCTATGAAGCCGTCCCGAGGGACCCAGACGGGTGCCCACCGTGTGCTGGCCTGCGAGGCTTGGCTGCACTCACTGTAGGAAGAGTAGAATGATAGGTGCGTGCTGCTTTTGATTTTAAGGGAAGTCCAGCGGGAGAGAGATGAGCTCTGGTGCCCAGTTTTCAACAGGATGAGGCCAAAAAAAAAAAAAAAAAAAGTAGACATCATGTAATTCTGCTACAGGAAGCCTTTTCTACCAGCTGCTGGTTCTCTCAGATCCCTGAAGGCCAGGTCCAGAAGCGAATGCAGGCTGCCAAATGGTGGCTTTGGCTAGTTCTTCCCTGGGCCATGTTCTCATGGTCAAGGCTCAGGGGATTCCCCGCCTCCTGCTCACTGAGGCTCTTCCAGTATAGTGTCCCTACTGGCCATAGATGGGCAGTCCCTCCATGGTGTGTGTGTGTGTGTGTGTGTGTGTGTGTGTGTGTGTGCGCGCGTGTGTTTGGGGGGCGGTCTGTGAGCCCAGCGTGGGTCCCTGGCCAACATGCAAAGATAAACGAGGGCTTCTCATTGTTCTTGGAAAAAACCCAAATTGTCTATGATTCATGTGACCCTAGAGGTTTGGCCACCACCCACTTTTCTAGCCTCAAGTCTGGCTACCACGTGCTTTCTCTCTTTAGGCCGTGCTGGCCTTTCTTGAAGGTCCCCAGAAGCAGTCGGGACTTGTCTCAGATTGTTCACACGTATATTTCTCTTATCTCCAACATTCTTCCCATCCTTTCACTGGCTAAGTCCAGGCCTTTCTCTATTCTTAAGACCAACCTCTGCACAAAATCCAGTTTCTCTTTCTGAACCCAATTCTCGGATTGTGGTTTGACCAGCGTAGAGCAGAACGGGTCTATCACCTCCTTTGGTGTGGATGTCATACACCTATTAATGCAGCCTCAAGCACGAAATTATTTTTGGTAGCTGCTTCATGGCATCTACTTACCTGCTCTTACAGACTTCTAATTTCCCTGGAGCTGTCCCCCCCATCAAGAGCTGTGAATTCAGGACTGCTCATGTGCCGCTGGCTTTAGAAGCAGATAGGTCTGGCTTCAAGGCTGGCCCCCGTCCCACTTGCCCTTCTCTCAGGCCCTTTTCGGCCTCTTGAATGCAAAGCCGCTATTCTGTGCTCCTTGAGGTTCACTCTAGCTCTCCTTGTGAACATAATTGAAATTTCACAGTCATCAGTTTTTAAAATGATTTTTTGAGCTTTGGAAGGTGGTAGGAGTCACAAAATGTCTTCAGAATATTCTCCTCAAAGCTTTTTGCAGAAGCGAGTCTGCTCCCTTCCCACCTTCCTGCGGGCCTTTGCTAAGCCCCTACTGTGTGTCAGGCCCTGGGCTCAAAGCCCGGAGGAGGAGGGGCAAAGGAGGATCATGCAGGCCCCCACCCTTGCGTCCAGTGGGGGGGAGGTTGGCTGCGCTCACTAGCACGCTTGCTTGCATCTAAAAGCAAAGGCGGCTGTGATACATGCCAGGGGGAGTGTCAAAGTGCGGTGGGAGCACACACAGAGGCGGGAGGGGGCCGGGGAGGAACGCGGGATGCTTCACTGGCTTGATTTTTCCCATCTGGAAACTGTCGCTCTGAGTTTCTAGGCTGTAAATGCGGAGATGTTTTGAAGGGATTGGGAGGGTTATAGAGTCATCCTGCCTGGAGATAGGGGCATGGCTATGATGGCCTTTTTGTGATTTTAGTTGAGCCACTGCCTTCTTATTTATATCCTGTCCCTGCTGGCTTTTCCTTGTGAGGATGCCCAGTCGGGAGCCCGTTCCCTCCCTGGCATGGTCAGCCTTCCCGGCTGTCGTCTTACAGACCCCTCCTAAGTGCTGCGATCCCGGGAAGCCTTGCTTGATGATTCCAGCGTGGGGAGAATGCCCTTTCCTGTCGCTCTGGGTGCCGTGAGGGGCGGCTGACACTTGGGCTGTGCCTTGGGCAATCCAGAATCTTTGTCTTCTGGGCTCTTATCCCTGTGAACATCCCACCCGACTAGGCACTATTCTTTCCCAGCACCAACGGTGTTGATTGAGGGGTATTAGAGCATGCTGGTTAAAAGCAAACGTGCAAAAATAGCGACTCTGCCCCGGAGAAACCAAGTGATTGTGCTAACGTCACCGGTCACCAGTCATGTTGAAACCATGTGCCCCCAGTACAGTGCAAGGAGCCGGGCACTGCCTCTCTACAGTTCGTTCCCCCAAACCCACAACCTCGGACTGTTCACGAGGAAACACCAGACAGATCTAAACTGGGGAACATCTATAAAATATCTGTTACTCTCCAAAAGTGCCAGGGTCATGAAAGGCAAGGAAAGACCAAGAGACGGTGACAGTCTGGGGGAGACTGTGGAGATAAGCATGACGAACTGTGACCTGGGACGCCGGGCTGGGTCATGGCACAGAAGAAGGGCATTCGTGGAAAAACTGGGGGAATTGGAGTAATGTCTGTAGTTTTGTTAATATTGTCATACCAACATTAATTTTTAAGTTTGATCCATACACGACAGTTAAGGGAGACATCAATGCTAGCGGGGGCTGGGCAGAGGGCGTCTGGGGACTCTGCGTCGCGTTTGCGGCTCTTCCGTAAATTGAAAATTATTTAAAAATAAAAAGCTAAAAAAAGAGGCAAAAGATGCAAAAGAGGAAACCGACACATGGACTCGGATCTGGCTCCCCTACTTCCTGGCTGCTTGACTTTGGACATCCGACACGACTCCCCAAGCCTCAGTGTCCCCATTTGGAAAACAAGGCCAGTGACAGTGCCTACCTCACAGGCGGCTGTAAGGATTAAAAGAGGTAATCATGCGGTGCGTACCCAGAAGGTGCCTCGCACACAAGAAGCGATCGATAGGGTTTAGCTATGATTACTGTTACTGACGAAGAAGGAAGTCCAACTTCTAAAAGCTGGGAGGGGATGCTGGGTGACAGAATTCAACAAGATTGGAGCGATCCGATGTGATTCAGTTAGGTGAACATCTACAGATCGCTTCTGCTTGCCAGGCCTGTACTGGGGGTTGCAGAGAGAAATCAGACCCGGTCCTTTGCCGTGGTGTCACTTAGATAAGAGGCTGGGATGACAGACCTGGATGGAGACGGTGACCGTGTAGAGGGACAGGCAGCTTCAAGGAGCACGTTTCAGTTGCTGCAAGGTCAGAGGCAGGAGCTCTGTCAGTCTGGGACTGGGTGGGGAGATCTTCATGGGTGTGCTAACGCTTGCACTGGGTTTTGAGAGAGGGATAGGAATTTCCTAGGTCTCCCTAGAAACCTTAGTGGGCCTACTGAGCGCTTTGTGGGCACTTAGAGGTGGTGTGCTTGGTGCTTCACTTAAGTTACTTCAGATGCTCTCCACAGTCCTGCAGGGAGGTTTGGTTTTGTTTTTTGTTTTAATCAATTTCACCCATTTCTTTTTACTTCCGTTAATTTGGCTACTAGCAAATTTATTATTTTATATTTTATTTTATTTTTTAGAGAGAGGGAGAGAGCACACAAGTGGGGGAGGGAGAGAATCTTAAGCAGGTTCCACGCCCAGCGTGGAGCCCAAGGGAGCTCGATCTCATGACCCTGAGATCATGACCTGAGCCGAAATCAAGTCAGATGCTGAGCCGACTGAGCCCCCCAGGTGCCTCAGAAGGTTGTTTTTATTATCGATTCATAGTTGAGGCAGCAGAGGCTCAGAGAGGGAGTGGAGTTCCTCGAGGTTATAGACTAGTGGGTGGCAGAATTCGGATTCCACCCAGTGTGTCTGAGTCCAGCGCTGCCTGCCGTGGTGTAGCGACAAGGGCAATGCCAGCTGAAGGAGTGACAGGTCCCCAGGTTCGGCACGGTGAGAACAAGCACTAGATGTGGTCCCCATCCGCTGTGAGGTGTGGCGGAGGGAGAGGAGGGAGACAGGTTGGAGAGAGGGGACGGCAGAGCCTGGAATACTCCGCGGCTGTCCCCAGGGGTTGGGACTCTCCTCCAGGGTAGGGGAGCTGCGGAAAGGCTTACCCACGGTGTAAGGCGGTCAGCTCTGTGTCCTAGGCAGCAACCCTTGGCTTCTGTATGGGGCGTGATGGGAAGCAGAGCAGAGGCAGGGAGCCAGGGGACGAGGGGATGAGAGCAGATGGAGAGGGACAGACGATGAGAGGGTAGCATCTTGAAAGCCCTACTCTAGTGAAATGAAGGAAGGTGAGAAAATGTGGCTTCCCGTGAGCCAACCGAGCAGCAGTGTGGCTGTCACAAGGCTGACAGACTCGGGCAGCATGAACAGAGGAGCGGGGAGGTGCTGGGGCCACCCTCTCCTCACAGCTGCCTGGACCACTTGAGCTCAGGGCTCTGGCCGAGTTCCTGATGTCCCACTCCAGAGGGAACAGAGACACCCTAGTCTGTTTAATATGGGGACGGCATCCCAGATCACCTTCAATGAGGGGCAGCTTTAGGACCTAAGGGTGTTTAAACCAGAAGAGAATTCAGCAGAAAACAGGGCAAATGTGTCTGTGTGCCCCACAGGATCTGGGAGGGAGGGGGCGTCACAGGGGGTCGATTCGGGATGTCCCTGTACTCTCAGTTGTTCTTCTCTGTTCCTTTCTGCTTCCTGCTTCTTTCTCTAAAGTCAGGATTTGTTTGCTTCTCTGGCCCACAGGGTGGGTGGAAGAGGCCCCTCGCACAGCTTCTAGCCCCTGGTACCGGAGACTTAATCTCTTTCCTCTTCTCTCTCCGCCCCCATCAGGAGTTTCCCACAATCCTTAGGGAAGGGACTCTGATTGGTCCAGGTCAGACCAGATGATCACTCCTTGTCCAATCAACAGTGGCCATAGGGGGCGGAGCCACAGTGGTCCCGGCCCTGAGCAGGTAGAGAGAGAAGGAGGTGAATAGAAATTGAGGGGGGGGGCTGGACAGAGAACCCAACAGGTGTGACCCAGCTAACCCATTTGAATCTCTCTGTCTGCGCTCTTTCCGAGTTAATCGAGGCTGGTTTGCCAACCTGCAGTGATTTTGGGGGGAGGGTCTGAAAGCAGAGCTTGTGCCTATTCCTGGGTGATTTGTTCTGCCCGGAGATGTTGAGATGCCTCCTCCCCTTCCAGGCCAACACTAGGCCCCGCTTTCCAGTCGTCCGGCTATTTCGTAGAGTCATCTCCAAGACTGCTGTCCAGCCAGGGCCCGGGGCTTAGTGTTTGGGGAGATGGCCCAGCTGCTGGCTCCATGGCTCCTGTGGCCCTGGGGTCTCCAGGGTGCGGGCTTGCGAAGCTAATTGACTATCAAGAGTGGGCTTGAAATTGGAATTTTCTGGGCCTTCAGGTCCCTGGTTGCAGCATCGGATGCTCATTAAAGTGCAGGTAGGTGAATTGGCTCCGTGGATGCTGACCATGGCAGCTCAGGGAGCGGCAGCAGCTGGGCGGCCAGCCCAGCCACATGCTGACGGTGCAGCGGCCAGAGTCGTGGGGCGAGGCACCAACTCAGTCAGTGGGCCCGAATCTCGGTCTGTCTGTCTGTCTCACACACAATCCTAACTAGCTGTGTGACCTTGGGCAACCTGGGCCATCTGGGCTTCAGTTTCTGTAACACAAGGGGTCAGATAGGAGGATTCCAGAACCTTCTTAGCTTAGGGATTTCCAGTCGGTATTGACGCCGAATGTTGGAAGTTCTAAAACTTGAACCGTCCGGACTGCCCCAGCCTGTGGGTGGGAGTACCACTCGTCCTTGGTTTTCAGAGCTGCAAACTCCGTCTGCCTCTTGGGAGGTCTCCTCTTCCCCCTGGAGTGTTCCTTGGTTCTGTGAGGTCACCCACAGTAGCTGGTTCTCATATCCATGCCTCTCCTTCTTCTCCTGGGGCAGCTCTCTGCTCGCCATCTGAAGGTGGGGACTGGTCACTTCTGTTGCTGCTGACACCATCGTTGAGAAGGCCACTTCCCAGGAGTTCTGCCTGGTACACACGGCTTCATTCTGCTCTGCCATTGCGCCGTGTCTCCCTGACCCTGCCACACGAAGCCAGACCGAGGGAGAGAAAGGACCCCCTCTCCCTCTTCCTCCCTCTGTCACACCTGGCAGCCCAGCTTGGACCACAGTCTCACACAGTCAGCCTTCGTGAAAAGAGCTCCGTCATCTTCTGGGCCAAACCGTTCTCCACTGGCTTCAACCTCAGCCCATCAGGCCGAGCAAGGCGACACTGGCCGCCTCACCCCATCCCCTGCTGTCCTCATTTCAAGCTTCTGTCCTCAGTCAGGAAAACACCAAAGCTCCTAAGCCTATCATCCTATAGGGGGAAGGGAGGAAGTGGCCTGCCCTGCCCCACGTGCTGGAAGCATCTAGCATCTTGCTCCAGGCTCGCCAGCTTACTGCCCGTCCTCCATCGGATTTCTGTTTCGGTGTTTATGTCAATCAAAATTAACCGGTGTTTATCGAGTACTTATTGTGTGGCCAGCATGGGGGAAATTACTCTTTCCTTTTCTTTTAAAAAAAATTTTCTGCTTTCTGATTTTTTTTTTCCTCCCAGTTTTCTCAGCCTTCTGGAAGGGATGCCTTGAATTATTCAACCTGCAGTACAGATCTCTGGAGAACATCGCCTCGCGGCTACTTTAATCACTAGAAAGGTTCAGAGTCAGTTATAATCAAGCCTGAGTCAACGTGGAAATGCTTATCTCTGGCTTGAAAACAAGATCAAAAGAAGACCAAGGAGGAGATGAAATGGGAGACGAGAAATGGATAGTGGTTTCCAGAGGTTCGTAGGTCCTTCTCTTATTTCCAAAGGGGGTCGCAGACCAGGAGTCCCAGCCCCTGCCGGGCATGTTACTGCGCATTTCCTCTGACCTTTTGTAATGTCACCGACAAGTCAGTTACAGGTCTGTGCCGGCTCAGGGGCAGACTGACCAAGGATGGGACTTGTGTGTGATGGAGGTTTCGGGGGGAACTGTTACCTTTTAAGAATGTGTGAGCACAGGGAGGTGAAGCTGCAGATGGGGGCGGGCTGTCTGTACCGGGAGCTAATATGGGGTTAGGCACCGTCAGGCAAGGACTGTGAGTATAGAGAACATGGAGGACTGGCTAGAGGAGGACTGGCTGGAGGCTGTCTGTAGGGACGATCAAAGTGGGAAGGCATCCTAGGGAGGTGGGAGAGGGCGAATCTGTCCTCATCTGGGCTTCTGTCTGCCTGGGAACGTCGGGGTGGAGGTCTGGAAGTAGATACAAGGAGATGCTTTTAGGGGCTAGCTTGTGCCATCTGTGCCAGGCCGTGTGGCACAAAAAGGTGGGAGGGCGTTGTGGCCAGCTTAGCACGGGGGCTTCAGAGAACAGAGTGGCCTTGGTTGTGTTGAAGGTCCAGGCTGTCTCCCTGATAGTTTGACAGTGACAGGGCTGCCACCTGCAGAAGCAGCAGAGCACTGAGGCCCTGAGCTGGGGGTCCCCTCTTCCCTGACTGCCCATGATAGTCCTCCCCGAGGATGGATCAGCATCGAGGGCCAGAAACCGTGGCCCTCCCCACCCCCAAGGGAAAAAGGATGCTTACTGCCCAAGCGAAGGACCTCGGGAGGCCACATCTAGGGTTTGTGGCCATGCTCTTTCTTCTCTCTTCCATCCCTGCAGGGGACAGGATGGAGCACTGGTTAGGGCTTCTCCAAAATGGGAGAAGGTCCAGTTCTCTCTCTGGATCTCTCTCCCCCCTTCCCCAGCTGGGCAGCCCTAATACGGTCTTGTGGGGGTGTAGTCTGCTCAGCCTGGGGCCAGCTTTGGGGCTGTTGTTCTCTCTTACTGTCTGTCCCTCTGCTGTTTTTCTCTGGTCCTTGGTGGCGGGGTTAGGGTGGGACTGGAGCCCATCCGCCTCAGGGTCCTGAGATTAGGCTGGGGAAGGGGGTGGCTCAGCCTAGTTTAGGGAAAGGAAGTCTGGGCCAGCCCAGCACGCTCACATTGGGGCTGGGACTGGAGACAAGCTAGGAAGAGGCTGCTGGCGCTGTGTGGTTCCTTGGTGGGCTCTTTTCCCTAAGGACCTCTTAGGAGGAGAGTAGTGGCCAGTCCAGGGCGGGATCCGGAAATTCGGGGACTGGTCCAGATGCTGTCCTAGCAGTTTGGTCTCCTAGATCTCTGGCCACACAGCCCCAACCCAGTGGTAAGTAAAGAGTGCTGGAAGTCTCGGGAGCCCCGGCCCCCATATTGGTGCCTTCCACGGTGGGTACAGGCTGCCACTGCAGGGCTGTGGCTTAAAGGTGTATTTGTGGGTATACATGAGTCACCCAAGGGGTACCCAGGCTGCCTGAGTCAAATCTCAGCCCTGCCACTGACCAGCTGTGTAAGCTCATCCTCTTCATGCCTCAGTTTCTTCAGCTGTAAAATGGACAGAAGGCTGAGGTAAGGGTTAAGTAGGCTAATGCATGCATTGCTCTTGGCGCAGTGCCTGGTGTGTAGGAAACACTCAGCAAATAGCTCTTCACGTTCAGTTGTGTGTCTGTGTCCTCTTAGAGACTAGAAGTCCTGCCCTAGCAGATGGGACCACAGAGAGGCAGCTTGTTGCTGTAATTGTAAACTCCCTTGTACCCTACAGGCTTGAGGGTTCTAGGCAACCCTGGTTAATTTTTATTTTCTTTTGTGGAGTAGCAAAGCCATGTAAATGGATGGGACTCGCCTTCAGCATTCCCCCATTTCAGTAGAATCAGCAAAAAGCCGATTACATCCTATTATAAACATGTACTTCACAAGTAAAAAAATGAACAATACAGAGGAGTGTAGGATTTCTCCACCCTGGGGGGCTTTTGGCAGTTTGGTGGGTTTCCTCCTGGACCTGTCGTTATGCCTATGCAAACATGTTTGCATATAGACACACACCTTCTTTATGCTTCCCTCCCTCCCTTGCGCTCTCTCCCCCCTCCTTCAGAGGGGGAATCATATCACATGCATGTTATTGACGTTGCTTCCTAGCCTGCTTTTTTCTCCCTCTCACTGTGGCAGGCACATCTTCCCAGGCCAGCACATACGTGTTTGTTAAAACCCTCCTGTCCCCATCATATATTTGCAGTTGCCAAAGATTTAGGGAATGAGTAGGAACTAAAGATATTCCCATAGCACCGAGTGAGAATCTCGGAAAGAGGCAACTTTACAAAAGATTTAAAAAATCATCTCCCTCAGTTAAAACATTAATGTATTTAAAAAAAACAACTCAAAAAAAGCCATATATACTTCGTAATTGCACAGCCCAGATATAGTCATTGTTAACATCATTTTGGTATAGTTCTTTCTAGTCTTTTCTTTCTATGTCTGTAGTTGTGTGTGTGTGTATTTAAACAAAATTAGAATCACACTATAACGTTTTCAATTTATGTTTTCTATTTAATATTATTTCATAGATCTTTTCTTTCATGGCTATATATCATATGACCCTAAATACATGGTAGCCAAGGACAGAACACCCTGTTTTCCCAGATGCAAGTTTCAATAAAAAGTTTTGAGGTCAACTTGAATATACAAGTATTCAGAGAAATCACCAAATGCTGACTCAAAATGTTTAATTTACAAATGTAGTTACACACGGATATTTAAAACCATGTAACGTGAAGTATCTCAAATTTAGAAAGATTAGTTTTTTCCACTTTCGCATTTTATACCGACTCCACTGGTATCCTTGACGTCTGTGTTTTTATCACCCCCAGAGCGCGTTGTGAATTACCCAGCAGAGCTGTCCAGAGCACATCATTTCCATTTTTTGGTCTAACTTGTTTGAGATTTAGATGCAACGCTTTTAAAATCTGTGTACAATGTTGTCTCTGGAAATTGTATTCTGAGCCTCAAGTGCCTATTTACATAACGTTAGGGTAGTCTTTAAGTGTGTATTAGTGATCTCTACAACATAACCGCGTACTGTATTGCTTTTAAAAGTGGTCTTTAAAAGCTTGTTTACAATGACCGCCAACACTTGAAATTGTGAGGTCATAGCCCCCAGAATAATTACTAAATCCCTGTTAAATTTCTCTATCTCCTTTTTGCCAATTCCGGCAGGTGACCTCGTTAGACATCCCAAACTAGCATTGATTGAGGTCAGGGAGGGCTAATGTGATTTCCCCAAACAGGACTTTGTTGTTTAAAATAAAGTAACTAAGAGAGAGTGCCCTTAATAGGAGACTCTTTCTAAGAACTAGAATTTAAAGAGATTTTTCTTGTTTCTAAAGGATAATTGTGGGGAAAATCCTCAAGATTAATGGAAGCATGGTTTTCCATCTTTTCGCTGTGCCCTAATTTATTTAATCATTCCTCTATTGTTGGACAGTTCAATTATCCCCCCCCCTTTTTTTGCTATTATAAATAACAAGCCACATTCTTGTACTTACCTCTCCGAGCACGTTACAGATTATTTCCTCAGGACAAATTCCCGCAGGGTCAAATGGTGTGGATATTTTTAAGGGTCCTGATACATTATGTCAAATTGCCCTTCAGAAAGTTTGTGTTAATTTATAATCCTACTAGCAGTGACTGGTGGTGGGCACTTTATAATAAACGTACAACATTTCGAAAATTGATGGGGAAAATGCTTCATAACTCATTGAGATTTTTGTAGAGTCATAATTTATTGGAGCCATAGGACTTCTTAGAACTCACCCAGTTCAACTCACTTCCCAATGGGCTTGCATACTTCTTTCAATGAGAAGCTCCCTCCTCCAAATGGAGCCCCTGCCAAGATTGGGTGGTTATGTGCTAGATCTCTTTTATCTCAGCCAAAATCTGCCTTCCCAGAAATTGCACAATTAAGCAGATATTTCTTGTGCTTTCCATTATGCACCTGGCACAGCTACTCCCTGGAATTGGGGGGAAGGGAAATTGAGTGTAATGAGCACCAGCTCTGGCGTCAGGCACCGTGCCAGGTGCAACTCCACGAAGCCGGGGTTCTTGTTTCATATTCTGAAGATAGAGAAATTGAGGTTCAGAGAGCTTGAGCGACTTGTCCAAACTCGCACAGCTGGTACGCCGAGGTGCTGGGATCAAACCCAGGTCTGCCGGGGTCTCTAAGCCTCTGTATTATCTTCCTTACGTCTTCTTTTTTGGAGCCGCTTAAAACAAGTCTGCCGTGTGGGGTGGAGGCCCCCACCGTGTCTGGGGAGCATACCTCCTGGAGTTGTCAGGACAGCCCTGATCTCTAATCTTCTGCTCTGTTGTCCCCCTGCGTGCCCTCGTTGTGGTGGTTTGCACCAAGGGGACTTGGTGAACCCGGGTTCCCCTTCCCGGTGCAGACCCCCATTGGAGTTGGGCAAAGAGGAAGCCGCAGAAGATGGAAAGGCGGAAGGGATGTGGTGGCCATTACTCTTGAAGGTCTTTGTAGAAGGAGTGACAGATGCAGGGGTGTTCAGTGGGTTTCAGCTTGCCCCCGTCTCCTCCCTCTGTGGCCCGCTCTTCCCTCTGGCTGCCTCCCCCCATGACCCTCAGCTCAGCCCACCGGCAGACACTTGGCTGCAGGCACATGGAGTTGGGAGTTCTGTGTTGAACTCTTCTTCGGCTCCCCCTTCACGGTCCCACCTCGATGCTGGATGCACCCGGCTTCTCTGGCTAATGGCTCCTTCTCTTGTCCTCCAACTTCTCTTCCCGACTTTTGCTTCCTTAGCTCCTCCCATAATTGTGTAAGGTGTGATTCCTATAATAGATGCCTTCTCTCAAAGCACTCACATGGATTCTGCTCCTACGGTTGGACGCGGGTGGAAGTGGTATCACATGACTTCATAACTAGGCCTCAAGAGGTCTTGCAGCTTCTCTTCCCTCTCTCAGCACCCTGAGACCATCCTGCTCGGGAAGAAACCCAGCTGGACCAGCCAAGGCTGAGAGGCGACGCAAAGGAGAATTGAAGAGCCCTGGTCAACACACAAAATGGAAAATAATAAATATAAAAATACAAGAAATCATTGCAGGGGCATTTTTTTTGGCAGAGAAAGTATTTTCTTTATTTTTCTATTAGTGGATCGATCTGCCATTGTGTTGCATTGCATAGTCAGTTAAAATTACACCAAGAAATATTTAGTGTCATTTGATGAGAATAATTGAAAATTTAAAATATTTATCAACTTTATTAACTTACCCTAATAAAATTCACTACTTTTAAGTGTGCTATATATATATAAAACAGAAAATTTACCATTCTGGCCCCTTTGAAGTCTGCAGTTCAACATTAAGTACATTCACATTGCTCTGTGACTGTCGTCACTGTCTGTCCCCAGAGCCTTTTGGACAGCCCAGCCTGAAACTCTGTCCCCGTTACACACCCCCTCCCCATTCCTCCTTGCCTTGAGGTAGCTTTAAGCCTCTAAATTTGGGGCTGTTTTTTTATACTGCAGTAGATAACTGAAACATTCAAGAATAGGAACACTTAAGCGTATGAACAGGCCACACTGGGCCTGCATTCCCACAGGACAGAGCTTTTGCTGGGCTGAGTAGAGGTGCCCGAATTGGGGCAGACCTGTGTTCTCCAGCCTGCCCCAGTCCAAACCAGGGCAAGCTGGACTTCCTTCCCAACACTTACACCCAGCTCCTTCACCATTTGCTCTGCAGGCTGCTTGACACCTGGGCATTTGAGTTTTAACCTGGGGTCTAGATGGACAATCACCTCCTATGAATGGGCCTATTCTTCTGTTAATACAACCTGAGGGCTCATGCTGAGCCCAGCATCTTCTAACTCCCTGAGTTTTTCCTGCAAAGTCATCCTGTGACATCTTGGGCATGATGCTTAAGAGAGGGCATAAGGGCTTTGGTGATCTTTCCACCCCTTCTTGGGACTAAAGAGAGAAAGGAGGCAGAGGCAGGTGAGTGCCTGACTGGGGGGCTTGTGGTAAAGGCAGAGGTTTAGTTTCAGGACCAGAGGATGGCTCAGATCCTGGCATGACAGCCTCTCCCACAGCATTTCCAAGCCTTGCAGGTGGTGTCTTAGTTCGACCTGAGTTCCTGTTACCATGTTCGGGTCTTCCTCCCTGGTCATTGGACTGTGAGCTTCAGGAGGGCAGGTGGTTCGTGATTCATCTTTGAGTCCCTAGAGCCTGGCAGGTGGTAGCTCTTAATAGGTATTTGTTGCATCAAATATTTGAAGGAAGAAAACCTGAAGATGTATAGAGGCATTCTGGTGCGACACAGAGCGAGGGAACCCAGAGAGAAGGTGCTGAGACCCCCTCAAGAGAAAGCATCTACAAAAGGAGCTGGGTCTGGTCCTCTCGGCCTTGGAGTGGCCGAGATAAACACTTGAACCTGGAATGAAAACATAAGGGCTCGCTAACTCTTTCATCCTTTTATGGTCAGAATTCCTAGGGTACCTACTGGCTATGAACGTAGATCCCGAGATCTAGTGATGGGGAAGGGGAGAGATCTTTGAGTCAAAGGTCTGCAGGGGCAGGAAGTGGCCATGTAGGCACCAAACGTGGAAAGGCCTGACCCCTTTTGTGGGAGTTTCAGGGTATTGGTGGATGTCTAGACCGGGGTGATCAGCCCTATCTTCGGAGTTAAGCAGGCATGAGTTAGAATCCCTGTTCTGCCTCTTGTTAGTGGGGTGACCTTTGGTAAATCTATGAGCTTCAGTTTCATCACCTGTAAAATGGGAAAAGTACCTACCCTCAGGGTAATTGTGAAAATTCTCTGCATTATTTATGTGAAACACTTGGCACAGTGCCCAGCTTATCCTAGGCCTTTGAGAGGTGATGGCTTTATCGTTACTGTCATTAGCAGGTGGGGGAAGCCCATGTGCCATGGCTGGGGGTGGGTCACCGCCTCCCAGGGAAGATGAGGGAGTGTCATGGGGCAAATCATCACGTGGATCCAGAGGCAGGCCACGTGGAAGTAGAATTTGAGAAGCTCTGGACACTAGCAGGCCATCTCATTTGGTTGTACAGAGAGGCCTCCGTGAGAGCATGGCTATCTTTGGTTTGAGGGAACTGCTACTTTGGGTCTAATTCTAGCCAAGATGGGTGGAATGAGTAAGTGGAAAAGCCACAGACCTTGGAAAAGCCTCCTGGAACAGGGGGAAGGCAGGTGCTTGTCAGAAAGTTTAGAACCAAGTCACCCGTGAACCCAAGGCCGAAGCACGAAGAGGGAAGTTGAAGGGAGCCAGAAGGTGGTAGTCGAGAATGGGATTCTGGTCACTTCATGGGGGATGGTCTCATGGTGTCCAGAGAGACAGGTGGTGCCCGCAGGGAGTGGTTGCAGGCTTGTCTGTTCCGTGTGGGTGATCACCCGTGGGCATGGCTCAGTCACCTTTGTGCAGTGGTCTCACCATCCTGGCTTCTCCAGGCTTCTCCAGATGCCTTTCCCAGGACCACAGCGGGAGTGGTGAGTGGATACGGGAGCCAGGATAACCCTACAGCTCAATGGCTCTGAATCTGCTCCCACTGGTTGCTAAACGCTACTGACGCAATCTCCGATGTCCTTGCAACAGGTGCTTCGCCCAGGCGTACCTCGAGGCCCACTCATGGGAAGGAGCTTGTAGCAGCTCTGCTGGGGGAAAACTGGCTTTGGGGATGGTTGGATTCAGGCTGAGGCATTGTCTGCATGAGGCACATGAAGAAGGAAGAGAGCCAAGGGTTGTCCTCTTTTCTTTCCAGAGCGTGGCACTTCATGTTTGGAAATAAGGAACATATTCAAGTCCAGCCTGTCCCCCAAGCATGTGAACTCTGCAGAAGCCTCTCCTTTCCCTCCATATCCTCGGTCGATCCTGTCACCCGTGTCCACCTCTTCTCTCGTCCCCGAGCCCCCACATAGAGGGAGGAAGAGCAGGTGTCTGAATCAGATCACTGAGGTCACGTGTATCATCTCCGTGGCCCTCCAGAGCATCGTCCCCCTTCTGTGCTGCTCTCCCAGTGTTCTCAGGGCCCTACCGAGCCCCAGGAAGGAGGTGCCAGGCCACCCAGGCTCCCTGAGTAGATTCTTCAGCGGCAGCTCCCAGGACATTTCCTCACTTTACCCATATTGACTGCGGAATTTGCGCGACAGGGGGTATTTGTAGTGTCTGATCCTACTCTGTTTAGACCCTGTGGCTTAGCTTTTGGGGCTGGATTGGGCTATTTCCAGTCCCAGAAGCCTTGACTGTTATGGGTATGACCCCTATTTGCTGGACACAGCTACGTGAGACCTACCCCAAGACCTGAGCCCGGTCTTCGCTGATGACTCTGCATTCAGGTGTCTTTCTTCAAGCCATGATGCCACCTCCTTCCTGCCTTCCTCCCCAATCGACTTCATTAGCAGTGACGATTCAGGGCTCCCTCCGGCTCTCTGTACCTGTTCACCCACAGCAACTTCTCAGTGCAAAAAGCCTCCCTTCTCTCTTGCTCCAGCTGAGACCATTCAGTCAGTCTTGGTTTTAAACACAAGAAAGAGGCAGAAGTGTCTCTCCTGCCCTTTTGATGCATTTTCAGAAATCAAACTTCTAAGTGTCTGCTACTTTCCACAGGAAAGAAATACCCATCCGGGTGCTGGAAAACAGCAGCCAGAGGTAAGGAAGCAGTGGCCTTTAGCCCATGGTTAGCCTTAAGCCTCTGGTTCAGGTTTTGAGAGAATTTCTCTTGTTTCCATCAATTCTCAACCCCAGGGACCTATGCTTTTTATATCTGGGGGCCTTGTGGGAATCTCCTTTCCTTGGGGTTAATGCTGACTTCTTTCATGAATACCTCGAGCTTTCATTGCTTTCTGGACACTGTGATGACCCTAGTGCTTCTCTTTCTGGACTCTTTTGGGAATCCCTCCACCTTGCTGGGGAGAGGAACCCTAATTAATATTGATTTCCATTAACCTGAGCATCTGGCTTGCATTGCTGTCTCCGCACTCTGCAGATGTCCCTCTGGGATTCTTCCTTGCCGCCTTCATCTGCACCAACACTCCATCACCCCTGTAAAACTATTCACCTTCTTTCAGCTCTCTGAGATCACCTGACTCTCTAAGAGGCCCTACCTTCACACCACCTTTCCCCACCATCCGCATAGCCTTTGACTCCAAATCTCCTAGTTCAAATTCCTCCGTCTATGACTGTGGCCTGCTCACAGGCTGCTGGCCAGGCAACGAATGAGCTGTCTTTGAGTCAGGCGTTCTCTTCTCTACCAGTTAGCTGTGGCCAGGTGGTGATGGGGTCCTGTGATACAGAACGTGGCTGGTTCCACCCAGTAGAGGCTCTGGGGGCTGATAATGACAGATACCTTTGGGAAAGAAACACAGGCTAATCATGCCTTCCAAACGCCAGCAAACCCAGCCGGGGCACCTGCCTGCATCCCATCCCCTTCTACTCACAGGGTCAGGGCCTTGACATGTCTGTGCTCCCAAAATAGGAGGGTACTAGACCCAGCTGTCCGCTCAGAAGGACTCAGAAAGGGACATGAAGGAATGGTTTTGGGGGACCCTGAACAATGCCACCCCTGCAGACAGGGCCCCTCTGGTAGATTTGTGACCATGAGCTTCCAGTGTCTGCCGAGTACCTGCAAAGACTCAATGCCTGGTTTGGTCCTGAAGGCTAGAGGCGCCTACAAGGAGGACTGAGCAGCAAGGGCTAACTTCTGGAGTGGAGTTTAAGAAGGTGGGGGCTGGGCTGAAGGACTGATGATCCACCCATCCACCCAGATCTCCCCCTGCTGGCTTCTCTAGGGAGACATCTAGCATCAAGAAAGGTTCCCTTCTATTCTCCTCGCTTTCTATCAACCATTTACTCACACGGAGGGGCCGAGGCAGGCCCTAACCCTTAGGGCAGCTGAACAGGAGCTCCAGGTTGGCTGGTGGAAGGGGACACTCCAGCCTTTCCTTGTCCCAGGCCTGGCTTCTGCTACAGAACCCACATGACTGTTGGCATAGTCTTTACATGTCTGAGATATTCTCAGAGTGTGACCAGTGTGCGCAGCGGAGAAAGCTTTGGTCTAAGAAACAAGGACATGGGTTCTAGTCCCACGTCTTCCAGCTTGCTGTGTGATCTTGGGCAAGTCTCTTCCCTTCTCTGGGCCTCAACTTTCCCATGTGCATAATGAGAGGACTGGATGAGATCATCTGTAAGAACCTGCCTAGCTCTCACATCATCATCATCATCTCGGATCATTAATATTTACTAAATGTTTCAATGTGTCACGTATTTGACCTGTGTTATTTCCTTAGATCCTATCATCATTTGTCAATCTTTTTCAGAGGAAGAAATGAAGGCTCAGAGAGGTTAGATAACATACCCAGGATCACACAGCCAGGAAACGGGGCCTATCTGATCCCGGAGTCTTGGTGGGACCTTCCAGAGGAGGGGGATGGTAGCCCAGGGACCTCTCATTTTTAAAGGCATTGACAGCTTTGGGGCTGCTCATCCCAGTCCCAGTGCTGTCCCTGCCACTTACAGTGGAACGGAGCCAGCACGTTTAATAAAACTCGGTAGGTTCCGAATCATCTCACCCTGTCATAAGGTAATGGATGGTCCCCAGTCCTGACAGTCAGACATCATGCTGTCCCTGGTCTGCATTTATGTTCTTTAAACACCAAAGCTGGATCAGGTCCTATTTCTTTCATGGGGAGGCCCAGCATCCCAGGAACCACAGTCAGTCAGGATTTTCCAGGCAGCTACTTTCTTCATAACGCTTCCAACATATGAAATGGCCCTTTCGCCGCATGTAGGCACCAGGGATTTTTTTCTTAAATTAAGAATTTGATACATTTCTTCAGTTCCCCTCCAGGGGTTACAGAGAGCAGAGAAAGTGATGCCTTGAGCTAATGTGCAGGTGTGGTTATGCATTTTGAAGGAGGTCTTGACAATCTCCAGGAAAAAAAAATGTGCCTGAATGACCCTCTGTTCTTGGTGAGAAATGCTGGCTTGCGTAGTGCTGAAGGGCCTCACGTCCCCTGGATCTCCAAAACCTGTATGTTAGAGAGTCAATGACAAAGTGGAAGTGTGTGTGTGTGTGTGTGTGTGTGTGTGTGTTTGTGTGTGTGTGTGTGTTGAGTGGCTCAGGGACACCGATCTGTTCTGAGTGAGTGCTCTGCAGATAAAGGAGCACTGCACAGGGAGGCTGGGCGGCTAGTCGGCTAGGTGACCCGTGACCTTGGAGTGTCCCTCAGGGGGCTGCTGTGAGCCTTTATACACACGGCTCAGCACACAGTCAACCTGCATGCAGGCTCTTCTGGGCTGGGGAACTGGAGCCCTGTTTTGGTCTTAGGGAAGGTGGGTGATGGGAAGTCAAAGAAATGGGAGTTTTGGTTTGGGCAAATTACTTGGCCTCTCTGAGCCTCAATTTCTTCATCTGAGAAATGGATTAATAACAGTACCCACATCACAGCTTGCTGGGAAAATTAAATGGGTGCTAATCAAAGTATATTCCATGCAGCAATATATTAACTTTTTCATACATGAGTTTTCCTTGAAGCTGTATATATTTATTTACATTTTTATATACTTGATAGTCTTTATTTTTAGAGAAGTTTTAGCTTTACAGGAGAATTGATCAGAAAGCACAGAGACTTTCCCATATACCCCCTCCCCACTTTTCCTTATTATGTGTACATCTTGCATTGATGTGGTCCATTTGTTATAATTGATGAACCAAAGTTGATACATAATTATTAATTAAAGTCCTTAGTTTACATTAGGGTCACTCTTTGTGTTGTATATTCTGTGGGTTTTGACAAATGTCACAATTACAGTGTCATACAGGGTAGTTTCACTGCCCTAGAAATCTCTGTGCTCCACTTATCCCCCTCTCCCTCCCTCCCTTCCTGCCCCTGAACGCCTGCCAACCACTGTCTCCATAGTTCTGCCCTTTCCAGAATGTCATATAGTTGGACCATATAGCACGTTCCCTTTTCAGATTGGCATCTTTCATTTAGTGATTTGCATTTAAGGTCCCTCCATGTTTTTCTATGGCTTGATAGCTCATTTCTCTTTAGCATCGAATAACTCCATTGTCTGGACGTGCCACGGTTTACTTCCCCATTCCCCTGCTCTCCTGAAGGACATCGTGGTGGCTCCAAGTTTGGGCATTACTAATTTTATAACCCCGGGAGCATGAATGTCATGGATTGAGGGCAGGCACTTTAGGGTCAGACGCAATGGCTCCCGATTCCTCCGCTCTCTAGGTGATCTTAGAAAGTTATTTCAACTCTTCCGCCTTCCTCCTCCAAGCACTGAGGCTCTCGAAGGCCAGACGGTGGCCCACAGACCCATCTACACCGTGGAGGCTAAAAACGGGAGGAAATTTCTTGCAGGTAGTGGTACAGGTGGGTGGGCTCCAGGTCAGCAGAGGGCGCTGCCACACTGGGTAAATTCAGGGACCCCCAACCCACCACTTCAACGCCTGGCTTCCACAGTGGCTCTGGTAGCCCTGGTCCCGGCCAGAGGCAGGAGGTGGAGAGAGGGTGAGGGCTCCGCTCACTCCCTTCACCACCCTGGCGGCAGTGGCGCCGCCACCTCCGCGCACGTGCTATTGGACATAGCTTGGTCACGTGGTGCTACCTCGCTGTAAAGGACGCTGGGAAATGTAGTCTGGCCGTGTGTCCGGCTTCAGTTGTCATTAGACGAAGAGAGTGGCGAGCAGCGGGCAGTTTCTGCCAGGTGATAGAACCCATTTCATAGGTTTCTGATGAGGATTAAATGAGAAGATTTGTGTGAAGCCTGTAGCTTAGTGCCTGGCGCATAGTTAGTGCTCAGTAGGTGGAAGTGTGGTCTATGATTATTTACTAGGAATTAGAGGGTCAGAATATTTTCTGAGCCAGGGGCTTTGCAAAGTGATCTAGTTCAGTGGGTTTCACCTTGTGTTCAGGGACTGGGTTGGGGGGGGGGAGTAGGGAGTCTGCCCCACCCCCCCAGCTTCTTCTTAACTAGTTCACCTACTGGGTTCTAGATAAAATTCAATCCAGGGGAAGGGGCTTTGGCTTAACAGACTTAAAAACTACTTACTTAGGGCAATTTCCCTAAGTCTCACAGTGAGCTCCTCCACCGCCCCAAGAGCCTCAACCCTGTCTCAGCTTGTCTGTTGGTTGGGGTGCTTCAGGGCTGGGCTCCAGCTTCCTCCGGCCCAGAGGAGATGTGAGCAGGGATGACCATGAAGACAAGCGAGCCAGGGAGTCCCCACAAGCATGGGCTGAAGTCAGCCTGGAACTCATCCCCAGTCAGTCAACCGTCTCCCACCTCCAGTGGGACACAGGTCTAGCCTCAGGGTGTGCATACCTCAGCAGGGCGTGCAAGTTCCAGGCAGGATGCTCATTTCCCACCTGTCCTCGGGCAGGGCTTTGCTCCCAAGTCCAGGATTTCACATCTGCGCCTGATACATTCCATCCTGGCACGCTGGCTCCGTGCCCAGGGCACCGGCCTCTCCAGATGGTTTGAATGTGGCTCTGCTGTCCCAAGTATGGGTTTTGTCTCTGACTTCAGGGCATTTGTGAAAATGAGGAGCTCGCCTCCCTGTCATGTGTGCCCCCAGGAGGCTGCAGAGTGGAGCGTCAGGAGTATGGGCTTGGGGTCAGCAGACCCGGGTTCCAGTTCTGGCGCATTGGCCTCTCTGCCTGTGTGACCTTCAGCATTGCTTTTTTTCCCAGAGGCCTTCAGTTTCTCATCTGGGAAATGGGGATGATAGTGTCTTTCTCGGAGGGCTAGTGTGAGGATGAGCAAGGTCACATGCATGAGTCCTTGATAAATGGCAGCTGTTGTGAATTAGTTGCAATCCTAGCCAAGAGCGAAAGCTTAAAATACTTACAATATATTATAATAGTAATACGGACTTGTTATAAAAAACCCTGAAGGATGTAAGTGGAAGTTGCCTCCCTGTTTCGTCTTCTCTTCCCCATGCACCCCCACATCTCTGTGCAGAGGTTCTGCTTCTTGCAGTCATCTTTAAGGAGCCACAAGCCCCTGCGTTACAGTCAAGGAGCCTTGTTACACTTGGCCTTATAAACTCCTCCCCGGTTGACCCTACCTACCTTTCCTCTTTCACCTTTTGCCAAGGCTGTCTCCTCCCCTGCCCCCTCCTCCTTCAAGTTCTGGCCGCACTGAGCTGCTGGTCCAGATGCCGTGTCTTTGCCTGTGCCGTTGGCCCTGCTTGAAGTACCTGTCCTCCCTTTCTTTCCACCAAACTCCAACTCACTCTTCCAAACCCAGCCCATGCATCTCCTCCCCTTGGTGAAACCATCTTTGATTCCCCACCTCCCTGATGGTCCACACCATCCTACTCTGAAATGGTTTGATTCATGTCTCTTGAGCCCTATAAGGCCCCTATAGGGCAGGGAGCTGGGTCTCAGTCTTTCCTCCTCCCTGGAGCCCAGTGTGGGGCCTGCCCCAGAGGAGGTGATCAGGGAGAGTCTTTGAAGGATGAATTTTCTTGTGGTTTACATTTACATAATAACCAAGACCTTTTTCTGGGGTCCAGCCTTGTGGTTCTAATTTCCCTTTTCTATAAGGGATAAATGAACGGGGGCTGGTCCCAGGCCTGTGGTACTGATAGAGTCAGTTCTCTCTGGAGGTGGGTTGGTGAATTTAATAAAGTTAATGGCCAAGGAGACGTAAAGGGGTTTGCTCTACAGAACAACCACAGTGTGGACTCTGTCTTTGGGAGGGCTCCTGTAAGTGGAGCCATGGGAGGAGAAAGACAATGTTGGCATTTCTCCTCCTTTGCTGTGTCCCTCTGTGGAGACCCAATTGGAGGGGTTCAGGCTCCTAAGAGCTTTGCCCCTGGGCCTCTCAGAATGGGGGCAGTGCTGTGACTTGAGTTTGGAAGCAGTATGAGCAAGTACAAAAGTCTAGAACCTTTTGCAGAGACCCAAGGCTTCAGTTGCAGCCAAAGTCTCTACAGAACTTTCTGTAGCTTCTTGGACTTAGGGATGGAGAAAGCCAGGCAGACACATGTCAGGTTGGCCTGGGTGCCTCAGCTGTGTGCCTGTGCTCTGTCTACCTGTGTCACCTTGACCACTCTTTGGCCCTGGGACAGTTAACGTGCCTTCTGTTGTGCTCTTCCCTCCCCACGTCCTTCCTGCTGTTGCTGCACGTCCCAACCCAGCTCATATTTCAAGGCTCATTCGAACACTAGCTCCTCCGTGAAGCCTCCCCTGATTCTCCCCACCTCTTTCCAAGCTAGGATGAATTTTCCCTCTTTCAATTCCCAAGACACTTTTGGCATTGATTACCTCATATTAGTATTCATTTAATTTTTAAATTATAAAAGGAATGTCTACTTATTTTAAAAGTCAAACAAAATAGAGATTTATTTTTAAAAAATTAAGAATCTGTTCCTCCCACTTTCCCTACCTTTTCAAACTTGCTTCTCTCCCCACTAACCCCTCTTAAGGGTTTGGGGTGTTCTTTCATAGCTTTCTTCATGATTCGTACACACACACACACACACACACACACACACATGCCCACACATCCCAGGCATGCACATGCATGCACTGTGGTAGATAGCTTCTGACTTAGCTCTCAACTAATTTCACCTCCTATATTCACGCCTTTGTGTATTCTCCCCATCTTGAAAGCAAGCTGGACCTAGTGACTTGGTTCTTCTGAATAGGATACAGCAAAATTAATAGGATTCACTTCTGTGATTAGTTGCAAAAAATGCCAACATCTGCCTTCTTGGTATTTTGTCTTTGGATCTTCTCATGTATTTGTGCTCATAGACGAGGCCACCTGGCAAAGAGCTGAGGATGGTGTCTGGTCCACCACTGGTGAGGAACTGAGGACTTCTGTCCAAAAGCCCTGAATGAGCTGAATTCTGCCAACAACCATATCAGCGTACTTGGAAACAGATACATCCACAGTCAAGCCTTCAGATGATCACACCCCCAGTGGACACCTTGAGAGGGACCCAGAGCTAGAAGACCCAGTGCCTGGATTCCTGATTCACAGAAACTGTGAGATAATACATGTGTGTTGTTTCAAGCCGCTAAGTTTTGGGGGCAATTTGTTACACAGCAGTAGACATCCAGCACAGCTTATATGCTGGTGCTTTTATTTCTATAGGATAAATTCGCAGTAGTGATATTGACTAATCAACAGCTATACACATTCTCATTGTTAGCACATGGAGCTACAGTTCTTTCCAAAAGATTGTAGCGATTCCTGCCCCCACCAGCCCATGCCCTTCCATCACCATCGGAACCGAATATTATCAATCTTTTACAATTTTTGCATCTCCAGTGGGTGAAAATCGCACCTCATTTTTGTTATCATTTGCATTACTCTTACTACTAGGGAGGTTGAGCACTTTTTTTATATTTATTGTCCCTCTGTATTTTATTAGACATTTATTGAACTCCTACTGTGTGCCAGGTACTTTATATTGTCAAGGTGTTGATAGGACATGGACCTCGCCTTCAAAAAGCTAACAGCTTTGTGGGGAAGATGAGCATATAAAAATATATGAAATGGTATGACAAGTGCTGGAGTAAACATTTGCATCCACAGTTCTGGAAACACAGAAGTAAAAGAGACCAAGAGTTTTGGGGGTTGCTGAAGCAGATAGGTGGAGGAGAGGACACTCGAATAGGGTATCAAAGGAGGAGGAGAAGTTTGTCAAAGGGAGAGGAATACAGCATGGGCAAAGACCCCAAGGCATGAAGAGGCTGGTGTTCAGCGAGGCTGGAGCAGGGAAGGCCAAGAGGTGGAGAGGAGGAGAAATGGGGCCAGAATTGAGATGGATCGGGTCAGTTACGACTAATTGTGAGAGGTTTCAGAAGCTATGCTCAAGCATTCGGATACTGTCATGTAGGCAATTGGGAGCCCTGGAAGATTTTTCAGCTGAAGCGTGACACAATGGGTTGTCATGATTTGGGCTTAGTTGTGCACCTGCCACATCTCATTGACTAGAGGATATGGCCCCAACGGTCTACATCAGTTTCATCTCAGTGTCTTTCCCAGCACACAGCAGGCATCCGCATAGATCTGTGGATTGACTGAATGAAAAAAAACAGGTTCTGACCCTGGGATGGGACTGGCCAGGGTAGGCTGGAAACATCCGTGTGGCTCTGAGTTGAGAACCATAGGCTGGGACATATGGGATTCAGGAGGCAAGAGGAGAGGTCCTGGTACCAAAAGATGATCTGGGCCCCACCTGGGGTCCCTGCACCTGACTCCTGGCTGCAGTGCTCTTGCTGCTTAACACACACATGAGCTTCTCTCCATGCAGCTCCCGAGGAACGTCCTGAGGCATCAGCCCCGCAGACAGATGGTTTCATTTCTTCCCTCCTTTGCCTTGGCGTCTTCTGCTTCCCAACTAGCCGTGATGAAGGTGGCAACCACGCTCCTCATTATATTTTTAATAAGGCAGATGTTCTCAAGGAGGAGAGCGGATGAGCTGAAAGGAACCCTTCATATTTCTCCTGTGCAACAATCCTCCCCTGACAAATGTAGTTATTTCTCCCGTGCATGAACCCCAATCGATTTTCCCTCCGTCAGAGTCCCTCAGGCGTTGCCAGCGTCCTAATGGTAACCGATGAGGACACATCGGGCTCCCATTGTTAGCGGGACTGCCAGTGGCCTCGGCATGTCTATGACCTACCCACTGCAGGATAAGGACAGTTCTGCCTACAGTAATAAAAGCTATCATCTATTGAATGCCACTGTGTGCCAGGCACCCCGCTAAGTGCTTTCCGTATGTCATCTGGTTCAGCCTGTGATGCCTGTATTATTACTAGGCCCACTTTCTAGGTGAGGAAACAGGTCAGGGGAGTTAACTAACCAGGTCAGTGCGATGTGGACACTAGGGCAGGGCAAGGGGCCAGGATCTGCTGCCTCTCTAAGGAAGCCCAGAGCCCCGCAGATGCATGTCCAGGTTTTAACCAATTTGAACCCTCCATCGTGGGTTCCCGTCACGTGCCCTGCAGGAATGTGTGTTCAGATGGTGCCACGTTGGCCACTGGTACAGTGTCTCTGCACGCGTCCCCCCTCGTGGGTACCAGGGCAAAGGGTTGGTTCCTTGCCCTAGTGTTTCATTCAGAAAGGGATGAACAAGGAGGCTGGTCTGAGCCAACAGTCTTGATGAGCTCTCTGACTCAGCAGCATCAGCCAGGAGGTGGGGCTGAGCCTTAGTGCTGCAGGAACAGGGGGTCCTGGAGGAGTGGGCTGGAGGCGGGAGATGAGGGTCTGCGGTGAGCCCTGGAGTCAAGCACTGGGAGTCTTTCCTGGGCCCGGGCTCCCCATGTGGATTGGGAGGAGAAGCTTGGAGGGTCTTCTAGAGGCATTTACCATTGTCTTCATCCATTTCTGATTAGGTCTTCTTTCTCCGCCCCTCCCACCCTCTTTTTCCAATATAAAGACAACATTATTGTTTTTCTGAACATAAAAATTCATGCTCTTTGTAAAAAAAAGAAAGTCAGACAGTATAAAAGTTTGAAGACAAACATAAAAATAATCCATAATCTCCACCATCCAGAAACAGACCCCTGGACATTTTGGTGTGTAGCCGCTCAGAGTTCGATGTTGGCCCGAAGGGACTCAGATCATACACACTGGATCCCCTCGGAACCTCCCACTTTGCAGTAGACTGTGGTCATCTCCCAGAAAGAGCCATAGATCGACCTTGTCGTTTGGTGGACTGCAGGGACTTTCATTGCGGATGGATCTTCACTCAGGTGGATCCTACTGGTTGTATGCCTTTCCTAAAACACGGATGTGTGCATCTCAGGAGCTTGTTCTGGTAACTTCTCACGTCCCCCTGCTACGGGTGTTTCATCTTGTTCCTCCCTGGCCTGCCCCTGGACCCCGGGCCCTGGGGTTCAAGGTGGACGGAGGAAAGGAGAGAGAAGCTCAGTGTTCTCGCAAACCAGGGAGGGAGAGAGAGCATTCCGGGCACCAAGCTGGCAGGACGCCTGGACGTGGGTGAAGGGGACATTGGGAGGCATTGCCTGTGCGGGCAGCAGTGCTGTGGGTGATGGACAGAGCTTTCTTGGGTAGCTTGACATTCTAGACGAGAACAGATCCCTGGCCCACGAGGGAATGAGATGTCAAACTTCCATTCATCCGTCAAATATGCGTCCACATCCATTCCGTATGTCAGGCTCCGTGCCAGGCGTTGGAGATCCAGAAACGAATAAATCATGGTCTGTATGAAGTGTTGTAAAAAGATTCATGAGAATGGAGAGAAGGGAAGGACTGCGACCTCTCTGGGGTGTTTGGGAGGAAGGCATTGGAACCAGGTGAGGGAGGGGAGGGGAGTAGAGAGGAGGAGGGAGCTGGAAATTCCAGAATGGAAGAAGAGCATCTAGGGGCAGTTAGGTGAAAAAGCAGAATGCGTGCTAATGCATAGCTGGGAGTGAGACGGAGGAGGGTGGAGGATGGAAATGAGTTGATGAACACTGACTAGCACCAGATCTCGAAGAGGGTTGAATATCAGATGTCATGCTAAGGGGCTTATCCTGAGGGCCTTTGAAGGGTTTGGAGCATGCAAAAAATCTGCTCTAACGAAGATCCCTCCGGCCATTTCATGGAAGAAACTGGGGCCAGGGGACCTCTGCCTGGCTGATGGGAGAAGCAGAGAGGGATAGAGCCCAGGCACACGTCTTGGGGGCCAACGTAGCTGGAGCTAATGAGACAGAGGGGACTGGGTTTGGTGTGGAACAGATGTGGGGGCAGGGGAAGGGGGGAGAAGGCAAGGATGAGGGGCAGATCTCTGACTGGGGAGGATCCTCCAGGAGCTCCGAAAGCTGGGGGTGTGGAGGGTCAGGGTGAGAGCGGGACGCACGTGCTGCCTGGGGCAGGAGGTGTCAGCCGTTGAGCGCTCTGGTTGTGCTTTCTGATTCTCAGAGACCCAGAGTTTACTGTCAAGAGGGAGATCGGCTCCCCCACCTCCTCATTTTATGGATGAGGAAACCCAGACCCAGAACGGGGAGCTACCGGTCCAAGGTCATGCAGGAAGTCACTGGAAAAGCTGAGGCCACATCGCGGGTGCTGCGATCCCAGGACAGCCTGGTCCCACCACCAGGCACTGCGGCCAGGTACAGAGCAGCCGTGGGCCATGCGGCTTCCCACACCTGGCTGGACTCTGGGCTCCACACCTGCCCGGTAAGCTTAGGCAGGTCCACCAAGGCCCCAAATTTCGGTGTCCTCAGCTTGACCGTAGGACTAACAGTCCTTGTCCCATGGAGCAGTCACGAGGTCTGAGTGAGATGCGAGAGGAAGATGCCTTGTCTTGTCCCTCTCCAGAATGGCTCCTCTGCTCCCTTTCTCTTTCCGAAGCTTCGCCTGATCATTTCCAGCTTCCAACCTCCCATTCTCAACCGAGAGCTTACGTATTTCCAGAACTGCCCAGGACTCAAAGGCATGTGAATGTCCTCCCTTTAGCAAGTTTCTTAACTTCTCTGGGACTCAGTGTTCTTATCTGTAAAATGGAAAGGATAATCCCCATCTCCCAGGATTTTTGGGGATTTGAAGAAGACAACGCGGGTAAGGCACCTCCCACAACAGCCAGCCTGTGGCACCTGCTCGTGTCACCTCAGCCATCTCCGGACAGTGATCTCCTGAACTCCCAGGAGGCATCAGAGAGGCCGTGGCTGTCCTCATGGGGACACATCCTCATCAGAAATCCTGGCCAGCTCGAGCCTGGCATCTCACCGGGCCCCGCAGGGCGCCTGAAGCAGTTCCAAAAGGCTGAATTAGGAGGAGTGTTCTCTTCTTTGCTGTGTCTCTTTTTAACTTATTTTGCTTTGATATTTCCATTTGCCACTAACCATGTACGAGTTACCTGGCTCTGTGATCTGTACGTTAAATACGGCTAACTGTTCAGCGTGAGGGGGAGGCCGTGTTCATTCAAGGTGTTGTGTTTTTTTTTTTTCCATTAATGAAGACAGGGCGTTTAGCATGCCCTGGGCTCTTAGGTAGTGTTTGTCTTTTTTTCTGTCTCAATAGGTTGGGAAGAAACTAGGATGGTGAGTGATCTTTGACAAGGTGGGTTAACCCTCTGGACTCCTGGATTAACACATTTGAATTTACTAGACATGATCCACACTATTACTCTAAAGAGCAATCTACCTTCGCAGACCGAGAACAAAACCCAAAGCCTTAGGCTGTCCATTCGCAGGGCCTTTGCACTTGCTGTACCGGGAATGGTTTTTAGATCATCCTATAAACTCGCTTCTTTATTTTCTTTTTCTTTTTTTTTTTTTAAGATTTTATTTATTTATTTGACAGAGACAGAGACAGCCAGCAATAGAGGGAACACAAGCAGGGGGAGTGGGAGAGGAAGAAGCAGGATCATAGCAGAGGAGCCCGATGTGGGGCTTGATCCCAGAACGCCGGGATCACGCCCTGAGCTGAAGGCAGACGCTTAACCGCTGTGCCACCCAGGCGCCCCTGCTTCTTTATTTTCTAATAAATATTGTTCATAATATTACAGCATTACAAATAGTATTTTAAAGGTTCTAATGTGTATTGGTTGGAATTGTCTCCAGTTATGAGTCTTTGATATGTGTACTATGCAGTAACACTCAAATATCTGATGCTAAAATAACTTACTGATAATTCTAATATTGAACACAGAATAGTTCTATCTCATTTAGCAGTAAAAAACAAAACCACTGGGCACCTGGGTGGCTCAGTCAGTTAAGCGTCTGCCTTCAGCTCAGGCCATGATCCCAGGGTCCTGGGATCGAATCCCATGTCAGGCTTCTTGCTCAGAGGGGGGTCTGCTTCTCCCTCACCCTTTCCCCCTCCTCCCCACTCGTGTATTCTTTCTCTCTCTCTTGCCCAAATAAATAAATAAAAATCTTAAAAAAACAAAAGAACCCAAAACCACTGAGTTTATCTTGGAAAATTTGAATTCAAGCCCTTATTTCACAATTTGGAAAGTGAGTGATCCAGCTTTAAGATGATTTGCTGAAGTTGTCTCTGTCCACTTCTCTTGTCCCGTGCCATTCCCGCATATGACACACCTTGGAGTCACATTGTACCTTGCAGTTGTCTTTGTACTGGGCCCCTGTTGGGTCTCTGGACCCACCCTACCAGTTGCAGCTCCTTATTCTCAACCTGAGTTTCCTCGTGGAAAATCACCTCTAGCACCTTTCCAAAAATGTCCTACTCCACTGATATCAGGCTGTCCCCTTCAGCCATGCTCAAACTCTTCTCCTCTTCCTCACAGGCTGCTGGGGTCACTTGGGTGGCCGTCAGGCCAGTGGTTCTCCCAGTCAGGGAAACAGCCGTGCTCAGAAGCTTAGCTGGCCAAATATTATTAATGTCAATGGTGACTACTTCCTCGTTTATGCAAGAGGTCTTCCCGAAACACCTTATCCAAAACTCTTCCCCACTGCTGTCCCTTTCCTCTGGTTTTGTTTCTCTCAGAACTGACCCCCTGTCATTGCATTGTGGGTTTATTGTCTCTCTTCTAGACCCACAGGGACTGTGTCTGGCTTTGCTCACCGTGGAGGCATTCCCCCCCCCCCCCGGCCCAGAGGAGATGCTTAGTAAGTAGTGGTTGAGTGGATGTCAGCAAAGTCACCTGGGGGGAGGGGGGCGCTAGCGATGTCTCATAAAAGCTTTTTCTACCCAAGCCCTGGGCCCCAGAAAGACAGGGAAGTGGCGAATGACTCCGACTTTGCCACCCACTGTGAACAAACCATGGGGCAGCTTTCAAGTCTGACCCAGCAGGAGGGAGAAAAAGGGGTAGGCTGTGTGGTCCCCCTGCCCACCCCCCCACCAATTAGGCACACTGCTGCCAGGGTAGGGGTGCTTGGGGTCTCCACTTGACCCTCTTCACCCTTGTCTGTATCCAGTAACATCTCACCTTTGCTGAGTGCTGCTCTTAAGGCCTTGCTTGAATCAACTCACTTAGTCCTCACAGCAATCCCGTGAACCCGGCCTGGGTTGCATGGTCGCTTACAGAAGAGGAACTGAGGCTCGGGCGTGGGAAAGAACACACCAGGGCCACATAGCTGGTGAATGGAAACCTGGGATTGGAGCCCAGAGCTCTGGCTCTGGGACCCCTGGGTGCTCGAGGGGCCCTGCTGTGCTAGGACCAGAGTGGGGAAGACACCTGTCCCACCACGCAGCTCCTGTGGGAGAAGCTGGGCTGGAACTCCGGCCTCCTGACTCCTTTCAGAGCCTCAGGTACTAGGGCTGCATGGGAAGAGGGTGTGGTTGGGAGTCAGGCTGACCTGGATTCGAATGCTACCTCTAGCCAGCCCTCCGACAGCTGCCTCCAGAGCCCCGGACCCAGAGGCCTGGAGGCCGGAGCACCTGCCCTGTCAGCACTGGGTGCTGAGGAAGAGGCCAGGGCCCCCTGTGTCCCTGTGTGTCTGCCTCTTGCCCTTTGAGTCTTACTAGAAAGAACGGCAGGTACGACCCTAGCTTTGCTGCCCTCAGCCTTTGAGGCCAGGGGTCCAGAGTTGACAGTGGTTCATCAGAATTGCAGCCACTGGGCTTTAAGCTCTACAGGCTTGAAGCACCTGTTCGCCTATGTGTTTTGAACCATGGGTTTGGGGGAGGACACTGTAGACTTGGAAATCACCCTCCCCAGCCCTGGTCCCAAGACAACCTATCTGCAGGGCCTTGTGTCCCCAGTGGCTGGAGGTGCCTGGGGGGTACCTGGGTGTGGAATGGGCACTGGGCTTGGAGTTAGAATCCCCGGGCCATGTTTGGGCTTTGACGCCTTCTCGCTGGGTGACTGGGGCAAGTGACTCAGCATCTCTGAGTCCCCATCCCTCCTTCTGTAAGACCACCTTACTTTTTCAAGGGCTTTTGTGAGGATTTTATAAGATAAGGTGAGTCAGAGCGTCTCTAACTTTTCCACCAAAGCAAAACCTCAGGGCAAAAGCGAGTAAACAGGTACCCTGGGGGTTGGAGGGTGTAGCTGAAAGCAGCCTGCCGCAAGCTCACAATTTATTTGGAGCTTAAAAATTTATGTGCATTTTGCATTCTGCTGCATGATACATCCATGTTGTTTCTAGTAATGCAGAGTGTTTTAAGTTACTTACCATTGGGTAATTTTAATGCAGGCAAGGTGGGCTGTGTTTGTCACGTGGCTCTGTAAACTCAGCCCCAAGGGTGTGCACCCCAGTTTAAGAAGCATTCATGTAAGAAAAAGTGCTCTGAAAGAGCAAAAAATGTGACATAAAGGTCAGAGAGTCTGAATGTGACTGTTGACGGGAAGAGGAAGGGCAAGCAAGATGGATGATGGAGAAGAAAGAGAAGGGCAGGGAGAGGTGGAAGAGTGAGAATAGGGCAAGGATGGGGCAGGGGGAGTCAGGCTGGGAATGCAAATCCCAAAGAGGCCAGGCTCTGATCATGGTTTCCAGGGGGCCCTATCCTGGGAGCTGGTCATGGTTTCCAGGGGTCCCCATCCTGGGAGCTGGGGCACCATCCCTGGGAGCTGGTCAGCAGGCACAGGAGCTGAACCCTGTCCTGCACCACTGGGATAGTCCACCCTCCCCTGTTGGTTGACCAAGGCTCCCAGTGCCCCGGGGACGCTGCTGGCATACTCATCTACTCCTTTGACATAGGGTGGCTTTCCTGCACCTGCCATCCTCCCCAGAGTGTCCTCATATTCACCCCAGCACCGGGGATTGGCTTCCCATACTCTTTTCATGGCTGTGGGGTATAGTGTATGAAATCCTTCTGGTAAACACCCCAAATCCTCCCTGTTGGCCCTTTATGTAAATTCTCCCAGGAGAGCTGGGGGGGGGTCCCAGAATTCCCCACGTGGGCATGCAGATTAGGCTCTGCTGTGACCAGGGCTATACGTGCAAATCTCCTTAGCCTCCTTGCTGCTCCTTTTGGTATCTTTTTAAAATTGCAAAGCTCCCATGCAGAAACACGCACACGTCGCAATATTGCAAAATGTCTCAAAGCAAATATTTCCGAAGAATTGTGGGAACACAAGCAAACACCTTCCTTTCTTCCTCAGTTATTTCTTGGCAAAAGCAGATAATGAGTAACCCTTTTCACAATCAATGTTCAGTGGATTTTTGGCTACATTATTCGGAGCAAATATAAACAGGGTAAGTTAAAGGCATGGATTATTGCAAAATAAAATTGGGATACATGAAGCTTAAAACTCTTAATTTTAAACTACTCCTCACAATAGGCCAGAATTTGATCCTCTGTAATTCTTTGCAAACCGCGTTTGCATTTTATTATCGAATGTGTTTTATAGTGGCGTAGGATGAGATTTGGCTCATGTTTTTGCATAAATATAATAAAAGGAGGCTTCCCAGTGAACACAGATTTGGGAAATAGTGTTTACTTATTTCTCTCAATTCAAAAGAGTGTGAACTGGAAATTTTTTGTTTCAGTAATTTTTTTTTTTAAACACAAAGGCTGTGTATTGTTTCTTTCCACAAAGAACACAAGCTAATCTGGGAACAATTATGGTTTTGTATTTTTCTCTGAGGAGCATAGGCCCGTACTGTGAACTTGCCAATCAGCAAACAAGGCTCCACGCTGCCCAGACGGGCTGTGGACTTAGCATGGCAGTGACAGGGGGCTGGGCTCCAGGCTCAGGATGGGGCAGGCGGGGCCCCGGAGAACCTCTGGAGGGTAAGGGCAGGCGGGGTGGGGGGACCCTGAGGTGTGAGATGGGCAGGGCTAACACTTGTCTGTGTTTTTATCTAGCCCTTCTTCTGGAGACCTGCCGCAATTACTGGGAGGGGACATGCTTATTTCCCGGCTTGGGGGGGCGGTTTGGAATCTCAAAGAGGCCACTTTGGGTCTAGAGCAGGTCAGAAAATGGCAGAGTCTGGAATCAGCCAGACCTGACTCAGGTCTGAATCCTTTCTCTACCGTGTACCAGCTCTTTGACCACGGGCATGCGACTTCTTCTCTTTGAGCCTCAAGTCCCTGATCTGCAGAATGGGGTAATAATAGGGCTTATTCCAAAAGATTTTTGTAAAGATTTACTGGAGGAGTAGTGTATAGAATTGTTGCATCACTGTACTGCACACGTGAAACTAACATAACACTGTATGTTAACTCTACTGGAATTAAAATAAAAACCAATAATAATAAAAAAAATTTCCTGGAAAAAAATATTGGGTAAAGCACCTTGCTTGATGTCTGACCTATATTGCAGCTGTTGTGGTTAGTTCAAGCTAAGCTGCAACACCCACACTCGGAGGATTAGACAGTTCTGAACTTGGGCCTCCATCTTCCTAGAATTAGTTATGTCTGTCTTGATCATGGTTAAGAGTTCCCAGAGGGCTGGGGCACACTTAACTGATTCGGTACCTCAAATACTCAGTAATCGTAGTTTGGAGTACACTTAATTTAATTTCTCTTTTAAACTAGTCATGTATGCCGTATTTTGTTTCTTCCCTTTGTCAAGGTGTTTTTCTGCCTGGGAGTGAGGGGTTCCCGGTTCTTGAACCGCCTTTGCGGCTTCTGGCCCGATTTTCCTTTTACAACACTCTTCCTGCAATATGTACTCATGACCACCAGGTGGCAGTAGAGTCCCTGGCACTTGGCGCCAGGACGCTGCACACAGGATTTCCATCCTTGGGAGATATTTAAAGATGGATTTCTATTTATTAAACAAGTTCAATGAGATTAACCTACTCACCACCCCCAACGTTAAGCATGGCAAGCGTCACAGCAGCTAATGAGACAAAATACAAAGTGTTTGGTACACTCAATTATCTTTTCTCAACTAATCCCTAAAAAGCATATAATCCGGTGCTCCCATTCCTTTAGAGAAGGCTTTCTCTTCTCCTAACACCCAGGTTTGCTTCAGTTGGTCTCACCACCCCCTGTATCTTCCTTCTGCCCTGGCTTCTATTCACCTATTCAGCCAATAGTTATCATTCCTCCGCTCTGTGCCAGGCCCCATGTAGGGTATGTTCCAGCCTGAACAGGCTCGCAGTCTAGCGGGGGCAGGCTGACGGAAACAGAGCAGGAGGTCCCCAACCCAGATGCTTACAGTGTTTGGGCAGGGCACAGAGATGAGTGACGCAGGTCTGGGGTACAAAAGGGGGCCTTGGCCATCTGGAGCCTTGGGACACAGCTCCCGGGGGACAGCAGCCACTCAGCTCCACCTGGTTTTGTTGCCAGGTGAGAAGATGGCTTTGCATTGCCAGATTGTCCTCTTCTTCAAGAGAAATTAATATAGTGATCTTTTTTTAAATAGAAAATCACTTACTTTCAATCTATTCCCGGGATAGATTTGGCTCTTGGGTTGTGAGTTTGAGACCATGAAATGGAGGCCAGTGGCTTGGAATGAGGGGGCCATGAAGAGCTATGTCCAGGGGACTGTGGGAGCCCAAAGAGGGGAGCCCCAACTCTGCAGGGGGCATGGGTGCATTCATGACTGACTTACTGTCAGCAAGTATTTATTGCCTTCCTATCATGTGCAGAGATCTGGGCTGAATGCTGGGCATTCCTAGGTGCCATCCCCCCTTCATGGAGCCTGCAGCCCAGTAGGGAGACAAATACCCCATGTTGCATTCCACCAGTTATGGTTTGGTTGCAAATTGTGTTGTGTAATCGTGCAGTGAGAACCTGGGGATGGGTCAGGGAAGGCTTCCCTGAGGAAGTGACGTCTGGTCTGAGCTCTGAAGGATAAATCGGGGTTTATCTCACCCACTTCCCAGGCCAGCTGCTTCCTCCTTCAGAGGTGAACTATACGCCCACTTCTCCCTCGGACAGGATCATGATCTAGAGAAGGGGCTCTCGGGAAGGAGCCCCGGATGGTCAGTGCTGGATTGCTTTCCTCCTGTGGAATCTGCTGGACAAAGCAGAAACCCACTAAGGGTAAGACAAGGAGGGAGGAGAGAGATGGTTCCTGCTCCAGCCTGGGCCACATGCTGTGGAAGCACCCAGCCAGCAGAGGAGAGGCCCTGGAAGGGGCCACGGGCAGCAAACAACTTCTTCAAAGACCAGAGACAGGGCCTCAGGCCTGCTCTTCAGGAAGGAGGACGGGACAGAGAATGGAGGCGGGGGCCCTAGGCTTCGAGGGTGGGGAGATTCCAGGCTCCAGCTTTGGTGCCTCAGAATGGGGACCGGCGGTCACAGTAGAGCTGAGCACTGAGGACGTGGAGGGTGAGGAGGCCCGGGGCCCACAGGTCTGCCCAGAGGGCTCAGAAGTGGGGTGCACAGCTGCTTTGGGTTTGATGTGGGGGGATGGGACCCACCAGATCTGACTTCAGAGCCTGTTTCCCTATGGATGGACTATGCAAACTTGGGCAAATGACTTCAGCTCTCTGAGTGTCAGTGTCCTCCTTTGTTAAATGGATATTTTCTATTCTGAGCTCTCAGGTGGTTGCATGGGGGTAACGTTGGTTAAAGAGCCTAGCACTGAGCCTGGCCTATGGCTAGCGTCCTGTACATCTGAGTTCTGTTCTCTCTGCAAGTTCCTGCCGTTCACTGTCCTCACATTCACCAACCCAGAGTTTGTCTCCCCCCAACCTCCAAGCCCTCAAGGTCACAAGGAACATCCTCAAGGTCAGAGATTCCCACTCATGCCTCCATTCAGCCTCCCCTGGGTTTGTCCTGACCACTCCTTTTGCACACATCTCTTTGAACACTAAACATTCAGCAGAAGACACGACCATACATTTTCTGGTATGTCCTCTTTGGAATGAGAACGATATGTTTCCATTGGTCCCCAGCCCGGGATCTCCGGGAGAGTGGCCCACATCCTGGCTCTGACATTCCCGGTGGTGTGACCTTGGGCAGGAGACATTTTACAGACGCTACTTTGTATTTCATGGGCTGGTTTATGACCAGGAGGTTTTCCTTGGCACTTTCCTATTGCTTTCTGTTGAAGGGGAGGACTCGAGCTGTTTCCACCAGTCCCATTGTTGAATGAACTCAGCGCGGTCTCCGTCGGTGAAGAAGCACATGTGAAGTTTTGCCCTCTGCTCGGTTGGTCAGCGTAAGGCTCCAGGGTGAGAGGCGGGGGGAGCAGGGGATGTTTTTGCCAGAAGCCTCCCTGGAGGAGGCCTCTTGGAGGTGGACCAGAGTTCAGTGCCCGGTCCGCTGTTTGTTGGTGGTGGGACTGGCCGCACTTGGCGGCCCGCCCTGACCCTCACCTTCCGCAGGGAGGGCTCGGTGTTATTGTTGATGGCATGTGGGAAGTTCACGTCAGGGGTTCCATACGCCATTGTTCTCCCTCTGAATTGCTGTTTATAAATGCGGGATGTGCGTGAAACCCATGCACGTCCCTGATGCAAAGTAGCTATTCGTAATAGTCACGCTCACGATCGTTATAGATGCCACACGCGACATGCTTGGGGGTACAGAGTCGTTCATCAGGAAAGGTGGTTTGGAACGTCCAGGGGGATTCTGATGGTAAACTGGGGTCCCAGGGCCTGCTGAGGGCCGGGGCACAGGGGCGGGCATGCGGGGAAGCTGCCACTCCTTCCCACCATCCGTGCTCCCTGCAGTCCGCTGCTCCTCCTCCTGGGTCCGGGTGGGATGGGCGGCTCCAGCATCACCAGCGGCCTCCCTGGGCTGCTCGTCCCACCCCGTGACCATCCTCAGACAGACATGGCTCCTGCCGTCTCTGGCTTCAACCTGGATCTGAGTGCGACTTCTCAGTCCCCAGCCTGGGCGCCGCCCCCCCCCCCAGGCCCTGACTCTACTACACCCAGAACCGAGGCTGGGGGAGGGCGCCTCGGGCCTCTGAGCCCTCTTCCACCCGCATCCCCGACCCCGGCTCAGTGTGAATCCTCAGCCTCCCAGGCAGCTCCCAAGTGTTGAGGCAACGCCTGGCTGAACTATAAGGAGCTAGGGGCCCATGCTCAAGGCCCCCCACCCTCCCCCGAGGTCTGGGAAAGCTGGCTATGCCGTTAAACCCCACTCTGTCCCACTTCAGGTACACACGCGAGTGCTCACACGCATGTGCCACTCACATACACTGTCCATCACATGCACACACAGAGGTCTCCACCCAGACACACCCACCCACACCCAGGCCCTCACACTCCAGCGTGCACACACACACACACACACACAGAGGGAGCTACTGTTGGACACTGTTGCACACTTGTGCAGGCTCCCGGTATCCCGATATATACATCTGAGCACACACCTCCAGACACTTCCCTTTCCTCACACACTAAATATCACACCAGCTTCTGCCCTCAGTCATGGACATGCATTTGCACTCCCACATGCACACACAAAGGACATGAGTCCTCGCAGGGACACCCCCACACCCTTCCCAAGCACAGACACAAAGGTATGTCCCCACACACCTGTGTGAACCCTCCACTCGCCCCAGACCTTCACGTCATGGCCCATCCCCTCCTCCTAAATGCAGCTCTGGATCCCCGTGAGCCCCCCACACTGCCCCCCTCCTTCAGGGGCCCTCCAAGAGCACGCTTATGAAAACATTCTTCCCCGTGATGGAGTGCTTCCTTTGGGCCTCTTCGGCTTGTAACAGATTAAAGGCGAACAGGCATTTGTCACGGGGAAGTGTACCCAGTTGTGCTGGAAAATGGACTTTCCGATGAGCGTGAGAGCTTGAACCTGTCGCAGAGGGGAGAGCCTGTGTTATTGCAGGCTGCCGGCTGCGGGGGCCGTGGCAGGCGTTATCGGCTGTGGCAGGCATCACCACCGACTGAAAGGATCCCATTATGGTAAGTAATGGCTTCATCATAGCCAGTTTGTAATGGAGATGACCTCTCTCGTGTCCCACTGGCCTCCCGGATGGATTGCACCTCTCCACACTGTGACTAACAGCACTCAGTTCTGCTCTCCCGCAGAAGGGCCACCGCGCCCAACTGGGACACGGAGTCAGGTGGCCACGGGAAGAGGCTGCAGCCCGGGAGAGCAAAGGCAAGGACAGGGAGAGGAGGAAGGCACCAGAAACCCCCGGGCCCAACTCTGGGTCCTGGTGGGGAAACAGAGACCTGCCAAGGTCGCTGCTCCAGCCCTGGGAGGGGGTATTACTGTGGTTTCCACATTACAGAGGAGGAAATTGAAGCTCAGGAAGATGTGGCTAGCCTAAGGTCTGGAAGCAAGTGAGTGGCTGGAAAAGACTGGTACTTGACCTCAGGCTGGGCGCCCCTGAAGACAGGGTCCTTGGCTGTTATGTCCGGAGAGACTCCCATCAGCCTTTGGGGCTCCTTGTGTTATTCTGCATGGCAACTGTGTGTGCCAGGTATTTGACCTTCGATCCACAGCCAGCCATGGGGGGGGGTGAAGGTCACTTTAGCCACAGCCCAAAGTCAGGAGTCTTCCGCAAGCCCAGACTGTGTATCCCGGGGGCTGCCTCTGGGAAGCCCTGGGGCTCGGGATCCTGGGACACCATCCCCTGTGCTCCATGGTGGTCTTGCTCAAGCCAGTGGGGCAGTTACCTAGCAGGGCCCAGGATAGGACATCTGGAGACTCAAGCGGGAGCCCAAAAGGATCTTCAGGGTCACAGTGAGTGCTTGGGGAAGAGGTTGGAGCTTAGGAGGATTTGGGGTGGAGTCCTGGTTCTACCACCTGCCAACAGGACGACCCAGGGGCGAGATAAAGCATAGAAAGTGCCAAGTGGATTCTGGCACCCATCAGATGGAAACTCTTACTGTCATTCATAGTCTGCTGTAAATGTGAGGCTCTGAAAAGGCAGGGAGTAAAATAAAGTCAGGACAGGGTCTGTGTGTGGGGAAACCTCTGTGGGCCTCAGTTTCCCCACCTGAGCACTATCTAAGCCGACCTCATGGAGGTGCGGGGGTTAGATGGTATCATGTGTGGAGAATCCCAAGGCCAGCCTGCTAGCTGGTTGGGACTGGCTAAGATGAGAAACACCTTCTGCAAAACTTCCTGGACAGAGGCCAGGTGGTGGCGGAGTTGGGTCCCAAGAGTGTGGTCGTGTGTGGCCATGGTTATAATCCATAATAGGATGGTGATAAGGATGGGAGTTAACGATTGTTGAGATCTATGTGACAGGCACTATGGCCATCCATCCATGTATTTCTCATGTAATTCTCCCCAAACTCTAGGTCATAAGTAATCCATTTTTGTTCCCATTTTACAGACGAGACAAATGAGGTTCGGGGCTTTGTCTGTGTCACCTAGTTAGAATATGGAGCTCCTGGATACAAACTTACAAACGCAGTCCCTGTGGCTGAGAGTCTGTGCCTTAACCCACTCTATTGCATTTGGGACATTTGGGAAGCCCCCAAGCCTGTTCTCTTTGCCTTTGGACTACCCCATGAGCACCTCCCCATTGCCTCTGGGCAGCAGTGTGCTCCACAGTCCAGTTCGGGGCAGGGGTGGGGGACTGTGGCAGTGGGAGGGACAAGGGCCCAAGGCTTTGGGGTTACAGATAGGAGGGAACCTGGCCAGGAGGCCCTGACTCTGAGCAGCTAGCCATGGAGACTGCAGAGAGAGCCAGGTACGGAGAGTCAAGCAATGGGGCCTTCAGGGGATGCTCATCTCCACCACGATGCTTATCTGCGCAGCTGCCTGAGACAAGCCTGCGGCACGTGACTGGAAGGACCCAGCCATGGAGGCTCATTTGCTGAGCAACATCAATTCGAGGAATGTCTAGCAAGTGCCTACTATGTTCCAGGCACTGGTCCAAGCAGCCATTTGGGTTTCATTTGCTATGTAATATTTATTCAACAAGTATTTATTAAGTGCCCACTGTATACTGGCAGGTGCTGGGATTCAGTGGAGAGCAAGACAGACACGATTGCTTCCTTCCTGGAGGTGAGCCAGCCAAGGGGATACAAAGAAGTCCCACCTCAGCACCCTCAAAGTGTTCATGGAGGATGTACTCGGCCAGGGACAGGTGTGTCCCTCCTGCTGTCCTCCTAACAATTCCACGAAGAGGTAGCAGAGCGCTGCTCAGTTTCTCAAAGGAGGCAGGCGAGTCTCAGAGAGCTCAGGTGACTTGCCCGAGGTCGCACAGCTGACACGTGATGGAGCTGAGCCCAGAGCCCAGATCTACACCCTGGACAACCAGGAGTGTAGCTCGGCGCTCCTGTCTGCTGGCAACATGCCTGCACATCTGGGGCCACACTGCCGAGTGGACTGGGTGGTGAGGCAGCCCGGCCCTCTCCTTCTGGAGGGCGCTTTCTTCTCTCACCCCACCCTTCCCTCAGGCAGCCTCCCCCAGCCCCCAAAGTCTGGGCCTTGCCTTCTCTGCAGTCGGGGAGAGCTTATTCTCATGCTAATTGCAAAACTAATTGTTCTTATTGCAAAATCCATTATATAGTATATTTATATTGCAGATAATGAGCTGTTTGGATTAAATAGCTCACTAAAAGTCAATAAAAAGAAATTTGCTTTACTGTTCCTCCCCTCGTTTTTCACGGGCACCGTTAACACAGCCGTCCTTCTCCCTGAAGGCTGGAATTCATTAAAATGCCTGGAGCAGCGAGGGGGTGTCGCTGTGTGCTTCCTCCCCCTTCCTTTGAAAAGGCTTTGGAAGGAGAGGGTTGGAAGACAAGACGCAGGTTCCTTCCTGGTTTTAGTGATGCAGGGCTGAGTAACCAAGAAGAGTGCATCTTAATTTCTGGCAGCCTCGAAGACTGCGGCTGTTTCAGAACAAAACCCCAGACCCGGGGGTGGGGGGTGTGGGTAGGGACAGAGGAAGGAGCCGAGGCCACTGCCACCCTTCCAGGAGGCCTTGTGCCCCACTCGGCAGGAGGAAGCAGTCTCTCTCTGAGGCCTGGATTAGGGACAGGAAGGAGAGTGCAAGAAGAGAGCTCTCAGGTCACGCTCTGGGACAGTGACTATTGGGTTTGAGTCAAGGGTCTGGACATCCAGCTTCCGGCCCCTTCTGGCACCACAGCATCTCTGGTGGCATCCAGAACTTTCCTGGTCTATCTATTTCTCTGGCCGTGGTTGTTTAAGCTGAGCACCCCCGGGAGGAGGGCTGGGGTGTGAAGTTGCGGGGTTACTTACTAGCTCAGGCCCTCTGGCGTTACCGTGTTTCACTGCATAAGGCGTGGATTTCCCAGGAAGGGCTGCGGTCAGGACTTGAACCCACGTCCACATATTCAGCTGTCGGTGGCATTGCTCTGAGCCATCCGGGGGGCCGCTGAGAGAAAGGGCCTGTTGCTGATTTTTCCCCAGGAGCCAACCTCACATGTGACCTGCTAAAATGGCAGGATGGGAGCTCACCATGGCCTGGTAGAGGGCTGTTAGCGCCCCCAAACTCAAGACCATCCCTTCCTCCCTTCACTCGCTCTGAATGCCCGTGATGCTCAAGACGCGGTGTTAGGCCTTGGTGATGATTCTGAATAAAAGCACACGAAGTCTTTATTCTCATGGAACTTAGTGGGGGGGAGATCTCAGTCACAGAGGCACACGGGTGAGTTGATTCATCACACCCGAGGCAAGTGCGGAAGAATGTAATCCCAGAGGACTGAGCCTGGATGGTGGGTCTGGAGACTTTCAGGGGCTGTGCCACGGGAGGGGAGCCCTGCAGGGGGAATGCGTTCAACAGAGGAGGGGAGTGGAGGGTGGGCTCAGGCCTGCCCCCGAGAGGGGGCAAGGGGCAGTGATGGGACAGCAAAGAGGCCGGTGGGATGAGGCGAGGCGGGTGGCTTGGGGCCGGCACATGCAGGGCCTTGTGTGTCAAGAAGTTAAGGGGTTTAATCTTCAGTGTGCGAGCCATGCAAAGCCATTGAGGGGCTTACAGCGGTAGGGGGACCTGACCTGTGCTTTGTAAAGCTCACTCTGGCCACCAGGGACAGAGGCAGCCCTGGGACGTTTGAGCAGCAGGGAAGGGTGGTGGAGTAGGTAGAAAGAACAGAGAGAGAACAGCAGGATGGAAGACAGAACCTTGGGGAAGATGGGGGAGAGGCAGTTTGCCCGAAGGACACCGACGCTGCGTTAGCCGGGAGCAGGGATGCAGGCTGCCTTCCCGCTCAGCACGGTGCCGAGCCGACCACATGTGGGCAGCTGATTCTAGACTCGCAGATGACGGTGGCGTGGTACCTGGCTCCCACACCACAAAGAGTTCACCAAGCCGCTCCTAGGAGCACTGGGGGCCTTGGTGGCATCTGCAGGGATGCCTGGCTCAGCGCTTGCACAGCCAGTAAAGTCATTGCAGAGCTGTCTCCTGGGAGCACGGCAAACAGATGCTGGGTCAGTCCCACACAAACGCCCCAGCCTTGTGTTCGGGAGAAACCCTGGTGTTGGCCAGTCTGGAGCAGGGTCTTCGGGGACCCCCCCAGACAGAGCAAACAGGCTAACAGCAAAGGTAGGCAGCCGGAGAAGGTCCTGCCCCAGGCAGCTGAAACCGCTGTAATCTGTACCCATCTTTACGAAGCAACTTCAAAGGGAGACGGGAAGAGAGAGGCCGCTGGGTGTCGGAGCAACTGGAGTGTGGCTGAGATCAAAGCCGACGCCATGTGCCACCACCTGCCCCTCCCGGCCTCAGCACCCACAGACATTCTGGCATGGAAGGGCTCTCCGGGGGGGAAACTGAGTCCAGTGAAGGGGCACAAGAAGCCCCTTGCAGGGTAGCCGGGCCCAGCCCCTCTGGGGGGTCGGCGGAGCTCAGGGTCCCGGAGTTCTGTTGCCCCCCAAGCCCCCTGGCAGGTGATCAGGAACTCCCAGGAGGAAACAACGTGTTCTTTGAGCCTCCATGGCGCTCTCTGGGTTTGTGTGTGCCCTAGGTTCTCATCCAGTCCTCTGGGAAGCTGAGAAGTTGGTGTGGCAGTGGGGTGTGGCACGTAAGTGCGGAACCGATGGACGTGTTCAGGAAGGGCTGGTCCTTTCTGATGCATCTCTGGGGTTCCTTAAGAGTTGGAGATTGCCCTCCCCTTGCCTGGCCGGTTTGAGACCCACGTGCTTGGGAGCAGGGGCGTGGAAAAGTTGGTCCTCTTGCTGTGAGCTCTTCTTCTGTCTCGATGGGCACCCTGGACCTGGGCAGGGCCATTGTCTGTCGACTTGTAGCCAGCAGTGTTCTGCTTCTGGTCTGAGGCTCTGCCCTTGGATTTGGTGCTTCTGTGAGAGTCTGGGTCTCCACAGATGGCATGCTCCCTGGGGGCAGGCCTTTAGTACTGCCCATCGTTTTGGATGGAGCTCAGAGCGAGCAGTAGTAAGTGTTTGCTTGTAAACAAATGAGGGAATACGGGAATTAATAAGGACCGACATTCTTAGTGGGCTGTGACCAGAACAGTGAAGGGAGCCTTCGCTGGGAGTGGGCAAGGACCTGGGTGCCAGGGTCCCTCAGCTTCGGGGAGGGTTTAGTTTCCAATAACCAGAAGTCAGGACAGGGGCTTGGAGGAAGGCCAAGGGCCATGTTGCTGACGGTACAAGGTAAACGCCCAGTGCTTATGTAGGTGACCAGAATAGAAAGTGTGCGGAGCCAGTGGGTTAGGAGGGCCTTGGCGAGTGACCAGGGCACGCTGGAAGTCTTCGAGTGCTATAGAGGCGGAGGGAGCCCCAGGATGAGGGAGCCCCAGGATGAGCCCACAGGCTTCAGGGAACACAGAGCACTCACATGGCTGGTGGGTCTGGAGACTGGAGAAGTGTGAGTGTGTGTGTGTGTGTGTGTCCTATGGCTCTAGAGTTTGGAGAGATGCATGAAGACTCTGGGTCTGGCACCATAGGAGGCATTTGGGGGTGTCTCTGTGAGGTGCTGGAGCAAAGGATGTGGCCCTGAGAGGTGGGGAGGCCTTGGGGCTCCTGGGAGGCCAGACAGGGCCTCTGGGAGGGCTGGGGCAGGGTCTATGAGATGTTGAGGGCAGGGGTGTTTCTTTGACCCATGTCTGCCCAGCACTAAGCAGAGTGGCTGGCCAGGGAGTGGTGGGGGCAGGGGGCTCGTTCCTCTTCAGCTGGGATGAAAGAGGTTCTGTTCCTTTTCAGTTCCCTCCTCAGCAACTCTGCCTAAGGCAGGAAGTGGCTCGTGGGGCGCACACGAGATCATCTGCGCCCAGTTAGCATAGCAGGTGGAGAGAACTGGGGGCTTTGCCCCGAGCCCACTCATCCTTCCCCTTGCCCTTTACCTATAAGCTGGGGGACCTGACACAACAAAAAGGGACTTTTGCATGAGACGTCTCTGCATGTGTTTGTGTTGCTGTGTGTGTATGTGTGTGTGCGTGCACGCGCCCCCGTTGCATGGTCCAAGGGCAGTGCGAGTTGTGCTTCCTCAGGGGAGGAGGGGGACCCGGGAGGGGAGGAGGGTGTGTGCGTGAGTGTGCTGAGCTGCAGGAATGACAAATGATTAATCTATAGAAATCTATATTCTATTCTTCCATGCGTCCACTCCGCCCTTCTCACGCTCCCATGCATCACCTCCGGAAATCCATCACCCGACTCCCAGCCAAGGACAGGCTGCGAGGAGCGAGTGCTTGCCTTATTGATGGACTTGCCTGTGCGTTTTACACATTTGGATATACGGAGAAGGAGAGCTTACTCTGGCCTCGTCGTTCATTCTCTCATTCACTTATTCATTCATTCCATCACCGGTCCAGCGAATCGTTCTTGCATGCCTACTGTGTGCCAGCAATGGGCCCGGAGGCTCAGGGCACAATGATGAAGAAGGTAGATAGGGTCCTTATCTTATGGGCCAGTAGGGGTTCCAGACGGCATGCTGGCAATTTCGGTAGAATGTGATGCAGGAGGTATGAGGGGCTCTGGAAGAATTGGGGGGGATTAATTTGGACCAGGGGTCACAGCGTCTCCTGAAGGAGGTGACACTGCAGGGGAGCCCTGAAGGGTGACAGAACCAAATGAGAGGGAGAGAAGAGCGTGTACCAGCCTGAGGGAATAGCATGTGCAAAAGGACAGAAGCAAAGAGAGCTTGCCTCCTGGGGGAAACTAAGTGGTTCGGTTGGCTGGGTCTGGAGCGATGAGGGTACAGAGGTTGGCGAGACCAGGGAGAGCCTTGAGAGCTCTGTTAGGGAGGCTGGATTCCACCTCCAGGGCAATGGGGAGCCATGGGAAGGTTCAGGCAGGGATAATATGATACTGCATTTTATAAGGTGATCTCTGGTTGATGGCGGGGAGACCGAAGGGGGCTGTAGCGGTTCCAGGAAGGGATGACAGTGGCTTGGGTTAGGGGGGTGGTGGGCACGCAGAGATGTGCGCTAAGTCCAGAGGTATTTTGGAGGAGGACTGAACACTGGGGTGAGAGAGTGACACGCATGATGACCCCACATTCCTGGGCGAGTTATTCTATCACTCTCTGCCTCAATTTCCCCATCTCTGAAGTGTGGATGACAATTTCTGCTTTGTAGGGCGGCCGCAGGGCCATCTGACTCAGTCTCCATTTCCGACCACCGCTGGAGTCCCCCCTGTGCTTCCTCTCCCACCGCTCTTTTCTAGGAGGTTTTGGGCTGATCCACCCCCAGGTGGGTGTTCCTCAACCTGCACCCCAGGCAACCCCTACACTGTGGGTTTTAGCCCCGGAGGTCATCCAGGCTGGCCTCCTGTCCACAGATGGACACACAGGCGCTCGGAGGACGGGACTCTCTGACGTCACCACGTCCCACCCTCTGCCTTCAGACCCAAAGGATCTGCTTGGCGGGTAACTTCTTGTTCTTAGAGGCTATCAGGGAGGGGGGAGGGGGAAGGGCACCAGCGGGGCCCCTAGGGGGCTCAGAGGGCTGCTAAAATTTCAGCCCGTGTGATGAAACATCTGGAGACAACTGATTCCCCCCTGGGGCGGCCACTCGACTCCTGATCTAAGAAATCTTGCCTCAGTGGATTGCTTCTCCGTGTTTGGATAACGTTCCATTTTGCAAAACAACAGGCAGAGTTGACACTTATCACAGCAAAAACCTTTTCCCCTCTTTCCTCCCTCACCCTCGGCAGCTGCAGGGACTAACACTGTGAGGACTGCAGTGCACAGGCCTTGCGTCCGGGGAGTGGCAGCTGGGGGCCCTGGGGCCCTGTGGTGGCTGTGTGTGGCCAGGGAGGCAGGAGGGCGTCCTGGCTAGCACTTCTGTCTGGGTCTTTGATGCATTGCTCCATTCGGGGAGGACACGGGCACTGTGGACAAAAGGGGGCCAGGCTCTTCTCAAGAAGGGCTGAAAAGTGCCAAGGGGAAGGCCCTGCACACTTAGAATATTTTCACATTAAGTGACAGCAGGCGCAACAGTATGAGAGAGATGGCTTGTGTTTCTTTGGCGTGCTTCCTCCCAATTTATCACTACCTAATTTTTTTTCCCTTGGGTTTTCTCTCTCACACATTTTTTATCCCCATCTGACAGCTAAATGAGGAATCGCATGCCTACGTTATCTGTTTTGTTCGGGAATTAATCCCGTCGTCAAACACAGGCTGCCCGTGAGCCGAGCCGGGTGGCCCCACCCTGGACAGCCCTGGCGTCAGCGCAACCCTTCCAGCTGCCTCTCCCGGGTGCCTGCTTGGAAAAGGCGGCCTGCAAGGAGACACGCAGGCTTTCTGAGACGCTCTGCCTGTCCCTGAGCCCTGGCCATGGGCTCCTGGGACAGAATAACCCTCTAGGGATGGCTCTGCCCCAATCCTTAGTCAAGTTCATGGTGACATTAGACATCAAGTCAGTAACTGGAGGTCATGCTGCCCCTCCGTCTGCCTCTGGCGGCTTTGAGAAGACAGGTGCAATCACTGACCTCTGGGAAGAGGTTAATTCAGCGATAGTTGTCCTCTTGGGAAACCCTCAAATATTTAACTCTTTCCCCCCGCAGCTGTGTTCCTGGTGGTACCGTCTCCCACCTCGCAAGTGCCTGGGAGTCAGCTCAAACTCCAGGTAGAATGAGAGGAAAGCAGAGGGCCTTTGGGGTGCATTTGGTCTTCCAAAAGCGGCCCGAGTGTCTTCCCTTTCTCTCTTGTTCTTGCCTTATTCTTTTTTTCTCCTTACTTCACTTCTTTCCTCCCTCCCTTCCTTTTCACCCTCCTGCATTTCTTCCCTTCCTCCCTTCCTTCCTTCTCTCCTCCTGCAATTTTTGTCACAGTGATGAGTAAAATCTGACAGTGAATAAGACAGACCTGGTCTCTGCAATTTAGTAATTGCAGATGGGGTGAGTTTTTGGACGGAGAGGCACAGGGCAGTCCCGGACTGCGGAGCGGCCGCCTCGGCTGGGGGACAAGCTGCAGGAGCGATGTGACGGACAGGGTGGGACTCAGGATGGGAAGAGAACACCAGGTGGGGGCGCGCGTTCCCAAGACCCTTGGCTCCGTTTGCAGGCACACCTCCATGTGTGTCACTGATTGACTGATGGCAGCGTGTCTCATAAACCCGCCCGTTGCGTGAGACCGGGACTGTTCCTGGCTTCGTTCATCCACGCCACCCAGCCGTGAGCACAGAGCAGGTGGAGGTGATAACAGGTGTTCAGGTTAAGCGTGAGTCCATGACGGGGTAGAGGAGATAGGCGGGGGCCATGAGTGAAGGCGTGGGCCCTGCCCACAGTTCCCACGTTCCCCCGTAGCTGGCAATTTCCTGCCAATAACTGGTGCTTCTCAAATATTCTCGTCTCTAGATGTCACCTTGAATGGCCCCCAACTTGTGCCATGGAGGGGAGACCACAGCGTAAGGGAGGGAGGGAGGGGTACAGCCCACCCACTAAGGGCCCAGACCCTGCAGCCACATGTTCTGGCCCAAATCCAAGGCCTGCTGCTTCCTATTGGCGAGACCGCTGAGCCTCAGTTTCCCCCTCTGTGAAATGGGGATGAAATGTGGGTGATCGGAATAGGCTCTGTCTCTTAGAGACGCTGTGAGGACAAGACCAGACGACAGCTAGGGCCTGACGCATCACCTACCCACTTATGGCTGCTCCAGCCCCGTTTGAGCCGGCGCCTGAGGGAGCTGTTCAGCCCTTCCCACTCCTGCTGCAGCCCCCAGCGTGCTCTTGCCCTTGTCCTTCTCTGGCCAGCACGGTGACTTAGAGATCCATGTGCCCTCACCTTCCTTCCAGCTTGGCTAGGTGGGGGTGCTGGTGAGGAAGCAGATGGCAGCTGGGGCTGAGTGTGACAGTGATTATGCTTCGGAAGGGTGATAATTTATTCCGCTCAGCCTCGACTCGGAGTTGGAAGGAGAAATCTATTACTTCTGGAAGGCAAGGCTGAGGGTGACCTCCACTCTCTGACCTCTAACAGGCAGCTGGCCCATGTTCTTCTGGCTCCTTAGCTGGGGGAAGGTGGGGAGCAGGTCTGGAAGGACCCGGGGAGCTGCCCTGGGCAGGGGCCTCTGGCAGGAGCTGGGGGTGGGAGGGGGTGGGCTGCCAGGTGGGCCCCAGAAGCGGGCAAGCGGCAGGACCCCAGCCCCTTGCAGAGGGGACGGCAGGCTCCGGAGGGTTCTTTCAGTCTCTCTGGCTTGGCCGGGGCACCAGGCCCAGCCCACACTTAGGCCTTTCCCTCATTAATCTGCTCATCTTCCTCGTGAGTGGCGGATGCCTTCTAAGTAGTGAGGAGAAAGATGTAAAACTAATCCCCACTCTAATAAAAACAGCCTCCCGATTAAATATGTATGAACACATATTGATTTGGGGATTACACAGAAAAGAATATTGAGCCTGTAATTGAGCTGGGGAACATGGACGGGGTGAGACTTGGGACGTACTTCTCCAAACACACCTGCTGGGGGTGGGCCTGGGCCCAAGGCTGCCTGGGGCAGGGGCGGGGGAGCCGTAGGTGCCACTTGGGGGCACCCTAGGTGCTCCTCGGTCAGAGAGAGCGCCCGAGGAAATGAAGAAGCTGAGCAAAGATTCAGCTGACAGCCTTCTGACTCCAAGTCCGAGGTCGTGTTCATAGGCCAGGCCTGGGCCGTCTCATGACGCCGGAGCTCATGGACTCGTAGAATTGTGCATGCTCCAGGCTGGAAGGGCTTTTGGCCTTGAATCCAGACCCTGTTGGAAATGGATCACCTTCCTACTGACACAAGGTCATCTGACTTTTCCTTGGATGCCTCTAGGAATGGGGAGCTCACTACCTGTCAAGGGGAGAGGAGAGATCTTAGAAGGAACCAGAGCCTGTCTTCCTACCATGTCCACCTGTAGGTTCCACATCTTTTATTGGGTTGAAAAAAGGAGGACAGGGTAGACTGGACTGGTGACCATTGAACACCTACTGTGTGCCAGACCCTGCACTTGGCCGCTTACGTGGACTATGACCTTTAGCTCCCCAAGAACACTGTGACATAAATCTGAGTATTTCTACTCCACAGCCTAGAAAACAGACTCAGAGATTTTCAGTAATCTGCTAATCATCATCAGCATGGCCATAATGGAACCCGTTTATTGAGCACCTACTGTATGTCAGGCACGTTTCATACATGCCAGTCTTCACAGGAGCCCTGCAACGTAGGTCTATTTTCTCGATTGTACAGAGAAGAGCCCGAGGCTCCAAGGCCAGAGACACAGCCTTGCCACAGCCAGCCCCACCCTGGCCATTTCTCGCTTTCCCCCCGAGAAACGTGGTCTCCTGGCTCCCTGCTGCCAACTCCTCTGGATGCCCCAGCCCCAGCCCTGTGCGGTCCCAGCAGGACGCCCCCTCTCTCCCTGAGCCTGGCCCTGACCCCTCCGGCTCACAGGTCCTGCTGGGTTCCTCTCCCCCAGAATCTGCTGGGGCTCCTTCATCCACTCCCAGCCCATGTCCCCCGCTCTGCCCTGCTCTGCCGCTCCCCAACTCCTGCCCCAACATCTCCAGAGGGCTGCCTTTCCCCCACACTCCAGGCCACCACGTCCTCAGGGTGCTTGTCACTCTCCAGTGCACTCTGCTTTGTTACCTCATCCCAGGTCAGCAGAGGCCTGGAGCGCCCTGTGACTGCTGAAGCACTTGAAGCATAGTGAGCGGGGCAGTTTGCCCCATGTCACAGAGCCAGGGTGACGTTGCCAGCTATGTCTGCCCGGGTGTTGCTGCACCTGTCCCGGGGCCCGCACGGCACCCACTGAGGGAGCGTGATGGAGTGGAAAGAGTATGTGGACTTGGGTTCAAGCCCCTGTGCTTCCTCTAGCTGGCTGTGTGACCCCGGGCAAATCACGTAACCTCTCTGGATTGTATCTCTTTTAGGCTTAGCTTGAAAGCTTTGGGGCTGGAGCCAGAACCCCTATGGGCATCTGTTTTAGAAGTGCCCCCAGGGCTTGGGGTTTGCCTATAAGGCAAATTGTCCGAGAGGCACCTGCAGGGACAGCTAACCCCTTGGCATGGCCCCGAGAGCAAGGATGGAGAACGGCCTCAGACATGGGGTGATGGGACAGGACTGTCCCAGGGCCCTGTGGCAGGCAGTGCCTCACGCATCAGACCCACGGAGACAGCTGAGAGACCACAGGCTTCCAGCTGCAGCTGCCTCCACCCTGTGGATATTAAAGCAATGACTTAACTTTAATACGAGTGTGAAGACTTTTTCTGGAAGCTGCTGCCACCACTCCGTCCCTGATTAAAGGAATGAATCAGGCAGGATCCAGCTCCTACCTAGTGAGGCTGGGAACTGGAACATCGGGCTGGGCTCTTTATAGGGACTCTGGCATCTGCGGAGGGAGCCCAGGCTTCGGGGCCCCATCCTTCTCCCTACGGATGGGGGTGCTTGTGATGGAGAGGGTGTGGGTAAGACAGAGGCTGGGGACTCCTGGCTCCGCTGTAGCCCAGCTGCAGGAGTCGGGGTGAGGGACTCAGGCCCTCTGAGCAATGTCTTCTTCTATGAAATAAGTGTAAAAATACCTGGCCCCGACTCTTGGTACGATAATATGAAGGAGGGCGTCAGGGTCACGTGCAGAGCCAGCGCCCGGCTCACGTGCAGGTGGCCCACGAGCCCGTGAAGCACTATCCCAAGCATTAGAGTCTTCTCTCTCTTGCTGCGGTGTCTCCGCACACCTGTGACATGCGGGCTAGGATACGACCCCTGGGTTTCTGAGTCCAGGTGGAGGCTCTTTATTCCCTGCCTCTCATCCCCATCACTCTGGCAGAAAGGGAGCACAGCGTCCTCACTCCCTTCTTCGGCGTCCCTGCCTTAACCTTGATGATTGGAGAGAGAAGCGTGTGGGCAGGCTCCCAGGGCCAGCTTGCCCATTTCACAGCCTGGCAAAGTGGGTGTGGGGAGGGCTTCTGCCTCCCGCTCAGGCCTCCTTGGTCATTCTGCAGGAGCCTCTGCAGGAAAGCCTGGGGCATTCTCTGATTTCCTAGGGAGGCCAGACTCCATCCTGTTCAGGAAGGTCTTGTGCGTGGAACATGTGGGTTTGTGCCCTGCAGGCTGGAGGTCCCTGGGGTTCTTAAGCTGGTTTGTCCGCCACAGGCCTGCCCAGGGGGGCTTGGTTCCCGGACACGCTCTTAACTTTCTCCTTCCTCCCAACCCGCACCGCAGAGTGTTTCTAGGAGGCATTTGGTCCGGACTGTCAAGGGCAGAGCCCGTTCCATCACTTCCCTGTGGATGGAGGCAAAGGATCCAAGTGGTATTTTATTGCTCTTATTCCCGGTATTTTTCCACTGTGCTTAGCCTGAAATCCAAACCTCTTACTGTGATTTTCCAGGTCCTCCATGATGCGAGGGCTGGACATTTTCCATTTGCCTCCAGAGATCCAGGCTTCCCTCTTCTACAGGCTGTTCCAGGTCTCAGGAGGAGGCCCTGGGGGGTTGTTGTCTGGCTCCAGGGTGGCAGTGCCCAGCGGCTGTCAGCGGCAGGAGAGTGGGGACAGGGAAGAGGTGGGGTGTGGGTTTCACCAGAGCCTTCCCTGTGCGGTCACCGTGGCTGTGTCTCAGCTTCCTTCAGGGCAATCCTCTGTCTACACCACTCCCCCTGCTTCTGGTGGTTGCTGTGTCCTCTCGCCCTCTCGCCCGGGGTTGTTGTGGTCCTAGAGATCTCCACCAGCCTGTGACTTCCCTGCGCATACCTGCATAGAGAGTCCCTTTATTAAAGTGTTCTCACATGACCCAGCTGGTGGGCGCCACTGTTGTTCTGCCAGGTCCCGGCTGATGCACCCCCACCCACGGGTCTGGTCACGTGGCGCACTTGTCCGCCAGGGGCAATAGTCCTTTATAGCTGGGAGTCCCTTCTGACTGGGGGTGGCTGTGCTCAGCCAGCTGTCACTATCTCGAAATTCATCTCTGACTTCCTCTTCCCTCCCTCTCTCCCTCACTTAGTACATCCCAGCCATACTGGCCGTCTTTCTGTTTCTTTTTTTTTTTTTTTTAAGATTTTATTTATTTATCCTACACAGAGAGAGACAGCCAGTGAGAGAGGGAACACAAGCAGGGGGAGTGGGAGAGGAAGAAGCAGGCTCACAGCAGAAGAGCCTGATGTGGGGCTCGATCCCAGAACGCCGGGATTACGCCCTGAGCCGAAGGCAGACGCTTAACCGCTGTGCCACCTAGGCGCCCCCCGTCTTTCTGTTTCTTGAACAACCCAGGCTTGAAACTGCTTCCCCGGCTACCCTGTCTCCCAGCGCTTTCAACAGCATCTGCCCGTATCAGTCAGGGGCCTGGGAGGAAAGGTAGGGCATGCTTAGCTGGGAACGTGAAGAGGTATACCAAAGACAAGGGAACACAGAGACCAGCAACCGTGGGAGGCTCTCAGCACCCTGGGCCAGGCAACAAGGCACAGGGGAGCAAAGAAGAAATCCCTGGACCTCTCTTCCCTGGGGCTCTCATTCCTGCCAGGTTTCCTGCTGTCTGAGCCCAGCGAGAAGCTGGCGGCCTGGGAGTCCAGGGATGCAGTCACAGGGCCCAGCTCCTCAGAGCCCAGAGGAGACTGGGGGAGGGGGGAGGGGGAGAGGAATGGAATCGAGGTCTGGGGAAGAAACAGAAAACCCAGCACAACTTTGTGTTGCCTTTGTTGTGCTTATATCACCGTCTGAAATAGTTTCATTTCTTTGGTTGGCTCATTGTTTACTGGCTTTCTTTTTTACAAGAATGTCAGCCCCACAAGGGCAGGGACCTTTCAGCCTGGCCAAAGACATCGTTAGCACTAAGCAAGGTGGCTGGCCCCAGGGCAGGTGCTCGATGATTCTATTGAATGAAAGAACCAGGAAAGAATGAGAATGTGTATCAGACTTGAGGTTGAGCCCTGCGGGGCTCCCTAGGCCATCTCGGTCCTCCTTGGGTTTTGGCTGGGGGTGGGCAACCCAGGACAGGGAGGGGATGTGTGTTCACTCCGCCACATTGGAGCCTGATATTGGCTCTGTGGGCTCCATGGCCATTGTAGTGTTGCAGGGATTGGTCTGGTGCAGGGGTTTGGGGGAGGTGGGAGCCCCAAAGCTCCACTTTCCGTGCCTTGGGTGCTGAGCTGCTGGCCCAGCTTTGGAAGGAGAGTGGAGGGTAGACAGCTTCCACCCTGGGAAGGTCTGGCTTGGTGGGAGGGTCTCTGCAGGGAGGAGGGGAGACCCTTCTTTGTTTTCTTTCTTGCCACAAAGCCAGAGACTGAAAGAGGGAGAGGGAGAGAGGGAAAGAGAGAATGAGAGAGGGAGCAAGAGTGCAAGGAGAGATAGGGTTGGTCCTTCAGACGACCTACTTCCGTTGTAGCTGTGGTCCCGTGTCCTGGGCAGGCCCTGGGAGCAGTGCTGGGAGAAGCCCTCTGAAGTGGAGGGTGCTGTCACTCAGTCCATCCTGGCGCTGTGCTGCTCACTGGGCTCATTCATTTGTTTGCCTAGGAACTATTCGTTGAGCACCTACTATGTGCTAAACCCGAGAGATAACCATGAACAAGGCTCAGACCTGCTCTATCTGTACATTGCCCACATGTCCAGGGCCCCCTAACAATGGTACCACTCACACCCCCCACCCTTCCGACACAGCGAGGTACTTGCCAACATCTAATCTAACCAAACAGTGGACCCGGCTGTGGGCATTTTTCCACGTTAGCAAATCATGGCAGCTCCACCTGGAAACCTGACTCTGGCAGTGTCCGTGTTACGCAGCAAATCCCACTGCGGCCATTGCTTACGTTACTCTGTGCATCCTCCCGTGGCCCTTACGTTCATCACTCAGGGTACCCTCCCAGATGCATCCCTCGCATTCCCGCCGGACCCTTGCTGGGCGCATCTCCCCGGACCTGGACCACACGCGTTCTTTACATTGTGGAGCCCATTAGGTGGAAGTGACTCAGTTCGCTTCTACCCGAATCTCCCAAACTTGCAGGACAACTTTGTCCCCAGTTGTTTGTGGCAGTGGAAGGGGACAAGGTAAAGGGTGGAAGCCGAATCAGAAAAGGCAGAAGCCAAAACGCTGTTGGAGCAGGAAGAGACTCTGAAGTGGGTAGCAGCTCCTTGCAAATGATGAATGAAATGCTGAGCATATGCTGTGAGCGGCCGTGGGCTGGAGCTTGGCTTAGCTTCCCAGTGTCTCCCAGCAGAGCTGTGTGCGGTGGCCCCGCGTGCTCAGCCCCCACCACGCTGGGAGCCCTCTGAGGGTGGGCTCCAGGACCCTCGGCAGACCATGGCCAGCCTGCAGCCCTTCCTTCCTCTAGTCTCTTCCCTGGAGAATGTGCTGTGTAGACTAGGTGCTCAACCCAGGTGGCAGTCTCTTTCTGCCTACCCTGGTCCCCCAAAGTCCAAATAGGAGCAGTGAGAGTCATAAGGAATTGGGGGGATCCTCAAGCCCAACCCGGACATTTCCCAGATGGGGAAGGTGAACACGGAGCAGGAGGGGCGCTCCCTCAATGTCACCTGGGGAGTGAGTGGCAAAGTCAGAACTTCACCTCTAGTCCTGGGTTCATAAAGATGCCTATGGGTGAAGGGCTTTGTTTCTACTGGTGGCTCCCAAATCTTTCTTTCTGACTGCATGGCTCTGGTCAAGCCCCAGAACTCCTCTGAGCCTCTGTTTCCTCATCTGTAAAATGGAGACAGGTGTGCTCACCTGATAGAGTGCTGTGCACAGTGAGCTGGGCTCGGGGCTTGGCTCGCTGAAGGCACACAACCAATAGTAACTGATTTTTCTCTGGCCCTGAGCTCTCTGCAGAGCTCTAGCAGCTGTTGCCTAAATTCCAGACGTTAAGGAGGAAAAGTCATACACTTGATTAAGCCTGTATGTCCCACAAACGAGGCTGCCATACTCCTAAGCACCCGGGGTGGAAACCCAGAGTCCTCTTTGTTTCATCTTGAGACCCCAGCGTCCTGCTACACCCCAGCAGTCATCTCCCTCGTCTCTTCCATCCGTCCCCTCCTCTCCACTCCGTACCCAGCTACCTTCGGCCTGTTAGTCTCTGTATTAGTCAAGATTTTTTTTTTTAATTTTAAGTGATGAAATTCCAGCTCAAATGGGCTTAAGCATAAAAAACGATTTATTGGGGGGATGCCTGGGGGGCTTAGTTGGTTAAACATCCGGCTCTTGATTTTTGGCTCAGGTCATGATCTTGGGGGCACGAGATCAAGCCCCACCTTGGGCTCACTGAGTGTGGAGCCTGCTTAAGATTCTCTCTCTCCCTCCGCCCCTCCCCTCACTGCGCACGTGCATGTTTGCGCACATGCAGCCTCTCTCTCTCTCTAAAAACAAAAACAAAAACAAAAACAAAACCCAATTTATTGGTTCTTGGCAACCACATTCTTCCAGTTAAGGCCAAAGTTCCCGGCTCCATCCTTGACTCCTCTCTTTCTCTCTTACCCCACATCGGATCCATTGCAAACCCCGTCGGCACCATCCATTCTCTTGGTCCCACCTCCATCGCTGCTTCTCTAGTCCCAGACACCCCCATCTCTCACCCAGACTGTTGCAGTAGCCTGTTAACCACCCTCCCTGCTCCTGCCCTCGCCCCCTGTGCTTGATCTCCATGCAGCCTGGAGCTGTCCTTTTAGGACCCAAATCGGATCCCTCCGAGAACTCTCCATTTCCCTTACCTCCTCCACTGACCCCTCCGTCCCGTGTCCAGGAACATGCCAAGCACATACCAGCCTCAGGGCATCCGTACTTACTGCTCCTACGGCATAGAATGCTGTTCCTTTAAGTATTGGTGTGGCTCACCCAGGCTCTGCTCAAATATCACCTCTGAAAGAGGATTCCTGAAGGTCGGATGTGAACCTCGCTCAGCCTGCTCTCGTGTTCTTTTCTCGCTCGTCACCCCCCGAGATGTGGTAGTTGACGTGTTCCTCCGCCAGAGCGAAGCCTGCCTGAAAGCTGGCATGCTGTTGGCACCTGGCACACAGTAGGTACTCAATAAACATGTTTGAATGAATTGATGAATCGATGCCAGGTAATTGCTAGCTGCTGGGGAATATAATAGAACACAAGGTAGAAGGATCTCGGACCTTTAAAGCTTGCTCTCCTATGAAGGTGATACTTATGAAATCATAACAGAAATGATATAATAACTCTTGAGAAATGTACTATGGGGGAACAGCATAGGCTGATAGGACAGGGAACGAACCAAGGGCCCTGAAGCTGGGAGAGTGGAGGCAGAAGGTCTATCAGGGAGGGCTTCCTTGAGGAGGTGAAGTTTTGGAGAAGACCTGAAGGATGGGGGAGCTCAATCCATGAACAGGGATGGGAAAAGCACTCCAGTGTGAAAGAAGAGAGTGTTCAAAGTCTCCAATTGGGAAAAAATTCAGTGCTTTTATGAAGTAATAGGAAGCCAGTGTAGCCAGAGTGGAGGGGATGGGGAGGCAGTTGGAGGGATAAGAAGCTCAGGGTGGGAACAAGGCTGTGAGCTCCTGCTTCGTGTACCTCCCCCGCAAGCTCAGACCTGGTGCGTGGCTGGCCATGCCCAGAGCACTGGACAAGGAGCACAGCAGACCTGGGGTCTTCCCCTCACCTGCTGTGCATCCTTGAGCAAGTCCCATGCTTCTCTGAGCCTATCTGCCCCTCAGCTGTTGCTACAGGGACAAGCGACAATACCACTGCCCCCCGAGAACCTGCTTTGTAGCCCGCGGTGCCCACGTGGCCAGACAGGTGGCCGGTGGGGAAGGTGTGAGGCTGCTCCTTGAGGCTGCCATTGCTGCCGCAACTAGGGACATTCAGAACGTAGGAAATGTCCTTTCCCGGACATCTTGTAGGATAGGAGCTATGATCCTTGGATAGGGCTGGGGCCTCCCCACCCAGAGACAGAGTCAGAAACAAAACAAAACACCCCTGGTCTCCAGCCGCCCTGATTCCTTGGAAAGCCAGGGAGCTGCGTCACACTTGGTCCCTTCCCGTTTCCCCCCGAGACTCTGCCCAAGTGTGAAGCCTGCCTCGGACACGGTTTGTGTCTCCTGCCAACAGCATGGTGCTTACAGCAAAATGAGACGCTTGCATCTTGCGAGGCTCGATCATAAAGGATGGTGATGACAGGCTGGAAGCAATAGGTCATGTTGATATTTTCACATTAGTTTTCTATTCTTATTACATTTTGATGGATGGAGAGAGTGGGGATTTTATCGTAATCTCATTCCCGTCTTAAACTGCTAATTCATGCCTGAGTTCCCTCTTCCATTTTGTTTCTACAAATTCAGTCAAGTGCTGATGGGATGAAGATTTAATATGCAGCTGCAAGACTGAGGGGCGGCCCGCCGGCAGGAAAGTGTGAGCTGGGGAGCAGTGTTTTTGAGAGAACAGTCTAATCAAGTCATTTTGTTATGGAGGAGCCTTCTTACCCTGGGAGGCCGGTGTCCCTGTGTATAAACAGTGAGAACGACGTAATACCGAAACAGGGTCTTACCGTCATAAGGTGCTTTTCATTTTTGTGTTTTATTTTGTCTTGAGTCCTCCCAACAACGCGATGTGTGCGAAATGGTGTTCTTAGCCTCATTCTATAGATGAAGGAATTGAGACTCAGGGAAGGGAGGTGACTTAGACTGGGCAGCGCCTCTCAGAGTGGTATGTGGAGAGAAGCCCCGGGAGGCCCCGGGGTGGAGTCTGCCTTTCGAGCCAGCTGGCAGGGGACAGACACTGGATCTGGTGACATTTGGGTAGTGCATGTGCTGTATGGGCCTTTCCTGCGGCTTCCTTTGAACTGCGCCCGCCCGGCTATACACTTTGGCAGCTGAACCTTCCTCCTCACTCCTTCCCCAGGGTCCCAGAGTATTTACAGGCTCTCCCTCCCCTCCTGGGGTCTCCTGACATACCTCATTTTGTCTCACCCGCCAATTCCCCCTCTGACTTTGGTGTCTCTTTCTCCTGGACCGAGCCAGCGGACACCTTGTCTCAGCCCCGCTGAGAAACCCTCCCTGGTCCCCCACTCTCCCACTGCCCCTCCGCTCAGCACCCCCAGAGCTCTCAGCAGGGCCTCGTGCCCAAACCCTCAGCATCTGGGGGCTCTGTGGGCTGGATCCCCCAGCTGCAGCGGGCCGGGGAGCTGGGTGATGGGAGGAAGCAGCCCTTCAAATCAAGGAACAAAATAAAGCCACAGATGCCAGAATCCTGGAGGCTCGCAGGGCCTTCTGGGCCCATAGCCCTCTCTAGTTATGAAGTGCCTTGGCAGCCATGCACATCAGACCCTCATGACTATCCCAGGAAGTCCCTCTTGGGACACCCGAAGTAACTGAGGCTCTGAGAATTCCATGACCTTGCCCAAGGTCACAAGCCACTGTGGGCAGAGCCTTAACTCCAAGCCAGGTCTTCTGACCCCTAGTGCCACGCTATCGGCAGATACCATCAGGTGGCCTTGAACTACCTCTGGGGCAGCTCCTTCGGGTGGCATTTATACCTTTTCCCACATTTTGGGTCGGCCCTGGAAGTCACAGTGCAAAAAACCTTCCTGGCTACTCCCTGCCAGCCTGCGGCATGCCGTGCGTGCTCCGTAAACATTAGCTGAGGACGGGGACCCCCTGGCTGGAGGCCTGTGTGGTCTGAAACCCTGGCCAGATGCCTCAGCTCTCCCCGCCCCTCTGCAGGCGGCTCGGTTTCTCCTTCCTTTCAATCCCTTTCTCTCGCCTGCTGCTTTCCCTCTTCCTCTTTTCCTCTCTCCTTGTCTCTCTCTCTCTTTTCGGAGAATAAAAATGACTGGACTTGGCATTATCTGCTGGTTTCCATGGTAATAAAATTTGTTTCCGATAATGGCCCTTCCCTGGCTGTGGTTAGTTTTGGTAATTTTAGCAACACTGTTGCATAGAGGCCACCTGCATTTCAATACCACGCAAGCTGCATACGACTGCCGCTCTCAGGTTGAATAGAACTAAGGGAAAATGCTTGCTTGAAAATTTCTAGGCTGGATAAATGCTCCAGAAGAAAAAGAAAAGTTATGTAAACCCTGCAGGCTCGAACGTGCGCATTGCTTAAGACTTGAGAGTGATCCCCTTACTCTCCCCACAGTGTGCCCTCGGTGCCTGCAGACTGAGTCCAGGCTCGCCTGGGATGCCGGGGCCCGCACAGACCTGGCCTCCAGCGGCTCGCTCGGCCGTGTGCATTCTGGCCTCTCCTTCTCAGAGGCCCTGTTTCTTACCTTTGAATCTTTGCATTTACTCTTCCATCTGCCTGCAATGTCTTTCCTACTTTGGCTGCCCGCTGAGCTCCTCCCCAGCCTTCGAGAGTCTATCCACACAGGCCTGCGTCCCTCTCTCAAGCTCTTCCTCTTTCAGGCTTCCCTGTAACAGGCACATTGTTCTACGCTGCAAATATTTCCCACCATATGGGCATTTTTGTTTACTGGTCTGGTTCTTCCACGTCCTAGCAAGCTCTTCGAGAACAGGGATGCTGGTGGGCTTCACTTGTGTGGCTCCGGTGCTGGGCGCACAGTAGGGACTCAGTGAATACGAAACACGTCTAAGACAGCTAGGGCGCCCGGTTCACTTCGTCTGTGGGCCAGGCCTGCGGCTAAACATTATGTGGGCAACTTCTCACTGCTCCTCACACTCTCGGACGTAGGTCCCCTCACGCCCTCGCTTTACCACTGAGGAGACCGAGGCCCAGATCAAGATGCTGGCCCCAGATGACAAGGTTGGTCAGTGGAACGGATAGTAGTTCAATGAACGTGCACAGGGATGGATCCAGGTGGAAAATGTAAATGACTAGTGCTGAGCTCCTTTTGAATCTGCAGGAAGATTTTCCTGGAAATCTTTAGGGGGAGCTGTGAGGGCTTTGGCTGCAGGCAGGAGCCTGGCAGCCTGGGGAGAAGGGGTGGTGGGAGGGCAGGAAGGCAGGAGGGAGGCTGGGGAGGGACACAGATGTGAGCGAGCCGCACACACATTTCGCTGATACCGTAAGCCTCCGGGCAGCGTCGGCAGTACCCGAGGCAGGAGGGCTGGAGCCTCGAGCGGCCCAGCTGGAAAATGGGTTTGCATCTCAGCTCTTGAGCTGGCCAGGGACTGCTTTGGAGACGCCAGCGAAGGTCTGCTGTGTGCTGGGGCCTCATGAAAGATTGAAGGCTGGGGACCCTCTCGAGCTACTCAGAAGGCGAGAAGAGAAAGCTCAGGAAGAGGCGGAAGACACTCAGCTCCTTTCACTGCCAGCCCTGTGCTGCCTGGGCTGGCTGCTTTCTGATTCGTGCGGCAAGCCCAGCCTATGGGTCCCTGAGGACCCGCTCTGCTGCGTCTGTACTTGGAGTTGAAAGGGTTCTCAGGAAGCACTTAGTTGGGCCTGAGTCTGTGAGGGCCGTGGGGACTCTCAAAGGTTGGTTAGTTTAAGCAGGTCACTGTCTTCCCCAGCCCCTCCCAGTCCTGCCGGATTGGGGCTTTCATGAGCCAAGGGGCCGCGAGCTTTCATTCCCTGTCCAGGGTCAGCCAGGAGGGGCCCACGGTGCCTGTCCACAGACTGAGGGCTGGGGAGGCCGAGGGCAGTGGAGGTGGCTCTCCCTGCCGCTGGCTTCACAAGAGCCAGGGTTGAGCCGGAAACCGCCCCCCCCCCCGGCTCCTTAACCACGCTAACGGAAGGCATCTAGTGTGATCACAAGGGTGGCCTGATGCTCCCTCCTCATTTGTCTTCCTGTGAAATTTGGTAAGGTGTCTTCGGAGGCTCTGGAACGAGGGACGTCAGGAGGCAGTTATTAATAATAATAGCCAACACTGATCTAACACTTACTCTATGAAAGTGAAGTCCTTTCTAATGTTATTCCCATTTTACAGTTTAGAAAACTGAGGCCCAGAGAGGCTAATTTGCCCAAGGTCTCACACACACACAAGGGTTGGAGCTGAGATTTGAATTCAGGGGCACGTTCATAAACTATCAGGCAAGGAGTCCCTGGTGGAAACACGCCAGAACCTTGAAGAACATTCCCTCCCTCCTCCATTCGGTCAGTAAATATTTGTGAGGACCTTCCCTGGGCCAGCCTGGGCCCCACTGCAGTGACGGGAGGGTAGGGTCTCAGGGAGGGGAGGCCTGCTAGGCTCCTGTGCCCTTGGGAGATGTTGCAGGCCCATGGGGCTGGGAATCCAGTGAGGACCTACAGCTGAGTTTTGGGATCAGAGACCGGGTTTGACTCCCAGCTTGGCCACTTTCTACTTGCCTGGTTTTGGGCAAGGTGATCGGGATGCCTCCTAGCTTGGGTTCTGCTTCTGCCAAATGGGGACCACACGTGTCCCAGCGGTTCTCCTGCAGGCTGACCCATGCTCCCAAGACATGATGGTGCGTGCGGTGCACGGCAAGTGTAAAGATCTCCCCAGGGGAGAGGAGCTTTTAGAAAATACACATTCTAGAAGGAATAGCCCACTTTGCCTCACCGTGGGGACCTTGGCCAGGGACCTCTCAGAGGCATAGTCCTTGTTCCAGATGTTGCTCCTTTTCCTCCACCAAGGCTTCCTCCTGGCTGCGTGTTGGGAATCGCTTCTGCGCTTTGCACATAATGTCAATAACTATTGAATTGAGACATGAGCTTGGAGAGAGGGCAATTGTTGAAGTGGCCTCTGGCAGACAAGGCCAGGCTGGGACTTCTCCGATTCAATTTAGATTGACTTTTAACTCTGGCATTAAGGAGAGCCACATCAATTTATGCCTCGTCACTCCCATTTTGCGGAAAGTAAAACTGAGGTACGTGGAAGGCCTGTCCAGCTGGTGATTGATCTGGAAAGTCTGGCTGGCAACACGGGACACACCTCAGTTTCTGTTCAAGATTTTGCCTCAAGCCAGGACCTCTCCCTGGGTTGCAGGGAGTTGACTCAAACCAGCACAGACTCAGGAATCGCCCCAAGGATCCAGAAGAGCTTGATCTTGCCCCACATGACTCCCGAGGCGCCTGTCCTCTGAGGTGGGCCTTCCCTCCATCGGTCCACGATGCCCTCAGATGCTCTGAAATGGTCTGCCCAACCCTCTGACAAAGCGGCTCTTTCGTATCATATAGGTCAGAGTTAGAAGGGCATCCTCTTGGGAGAGGGGAAACTGAGGCCCAGAAAGGGGGAGGGGCTTTGCCCAAGGTCACTGTTCAGGTGTCCTTAGTGAGTGCGTGTCCCTTGCCATTTTGCCAAGCCGATCCTCCTGAAAGGACACAACGCTCACTCCGCGTTCCCTCTTCCCGTCAGGTAATAACTGTCTTGTTTAAACTGTCTCTAGGATTAGTCAAACAATCAGAGATCACAGCCAACAGCCACCCTGTTCTCTCATTACCCGGTGCCTATAATTAATATTTATAAACCGAGAGGGTGCTTGTCTTTCTTTGCTGAGAAGGAATTCAGGATTTCCAGTCAGTGCAAACATACGGCCTCTTATTACCCATCACGGAGAGGGCGGGGCTACTTCAGCAAACGTGTTTGCAATTGTAACTGACGGGAAACGGAGCCCCAGGGTGGGGAGCAGGGGGTTGGGAAAGGGGAGACAGGCTGGGAGACAGGGACAGAGACCCCGGGAGCATTAGAGTCACAGAGACATGGAGACAGAGAGGGGAGAACATAAAAATCCTGAGCAAGAGAGAGAAGGGCTGTACACGCTCCGAGAAAAAAGAGATTGAGGCAGAGACCGCAGTGGAGTGGCGGTGGCAGAGAGGGACAGAGCCCGCACAGGAGGCAGGGGGAGAGGCACAGAGACACAGACCCAGACAGAAAACTTCAGAGGCAAGGAAGAGAAGAAAAGGAGAGAAGGAGATAAGTCAGCAGGAGCCCATTGAGAGCAAGGGGAGGAAGACCAAACAACCAGAGAGAGAGAGGGGCGGCAGAGTGACTGGCCGGGAGGCAGAGGGGCTGAGTCTCTGGGCTATCTGCCATCGAGTAGGTGGCACCTGGCATAGAACCCGCACACAGTAAGTAGGCGCTCAACCAGCCCATCGCCTGGCCCCCAGGAGCTCACCCAGCTCAGAATCTGCCATAAGCTCCCTAACATAGGACCCGACATCGGATAGATGACCCACCCCCCAGCACAGATCTGGCCTATGGCAGGGGTCCCCTTCCTGGGGGTTGAATAAGTCAGCAAAGCCTCCAACCTTTGCCTGTGCTCTGTCCCGCCTGTGACCAGCAGGGGGCAGTGGAAGGAGCATTTGGCTGGCAGTCAGGGAATCTGGTTCCTGGCTCATTGACTTGGGCTAGTCTATTTACTTTCTTGTGCCTCAGTGTTCCCATACGTTAGATGAATTATGCCTCAGTTTCCCCATATGCTAGATGAAGGTTGCTTCCAGGCAGGCAGTTCTAAGACTCCATGACTTTGGGCCCTCCTGTCTTACAACCCGCTCAGATGGGTCCCTCATATTCGAAATCCAGCCCAGCCACTGTCCCCGAGCTCACCTGGGCTATCCTGGCAAGGACAAGGCTCTTCCTGGGGCTGCCTGCGGCTCTCTGATTTGCACATCAGAACTCAGGGCCTTGGGGCAGCAGCTGGAGAAGAGGCAGCAGTAGTAAAGAGGGGCTCTCAGGAGCCGTGAACTTGGCCCCGGCAAAGTGGATGCCGCATGCTTATTCGTGGGGGCTGACGCAAGGCAGTAGTGTGTGTGAGAGAGGGGAGAGGGCAGAACTGGGAAGCTGGGAACTGCCATGGGCAAAGAAAAACCAGAGACCTTGGACAGAGATGTTTAAACCAGCCCCAGGAAGTGCCTTTATTTTACAGACAGAGAAAATTGCTACGTAACAAGCTGCCCCCAGATTGCAGTGGCTTAGAGCTCCAGTTATTTCTAGTTATTTCTGTTCCTAGATCTTTGGGTCAGCTGCCCTGGGCTGAACTTGGCTGGGGGTGGCTCTCCTCCCCGTCCTGAGACAAGCGGACGAACCTAGCACATCCTTGCCAGGGCGGAAGCAGACGTCACAAGGTCTCTTGGGGCCCAAACTTGGAGCTAGCAGATGGCCCCTTGCACCTTATTCTACTGGCAGAAGCAAGTCACGTTGCCAGACTCAAACGAAGAGGCGGGGAGGTGCATCCCACCCACAGTGAGAGAGCACTGCGAAGTTCATGGCAAAGAGCACGGGTGCAGGAAGAACAAGGACCTGGGGTCAGTGATGTAACCTGCAGAGCACCGACTCCGCCCCAGGCACTGCGCTCAGAGTCAGGGATTCATGGTAAAGAGGACAGTTGAGGTGACTGTCCTCACAGGCTTACAGAAACCCATGACAAATGAATAAAGTCACAGATCATGAAATCACAGGGGTGGGGTGATGGGGAGAAACAGAGGCACCACCCACTCTGATCTGATGGCCTGGGCCAGCCTCTCTTGAGGAAGTGGTGCTTGTTCCGAACCAAAGGATGAGAATAAAGAGACGGAAGGAGAGCATCTTGGACCAAGGATACAGCAGGCGGAGGCTCCATGTTCAGGATTCTCTCCAAGCGGCGCTGCTGCCTCTTGGGGGTGGGAGCCCTGGGGCTCCTGAGGGGGACCCCTTTTCTCCATCACCACAGCCATGACCCTGATCACCTCTGTCTGGGTAACTCCTAGCCCCTCCTCTGGGCCCCCACCTCCTGCCTCTCTCCTGCTCATTGGTACACGCCCATTACAAGCCCCCTTTGTAAACCATGAATACACATCATAAATCATGAATCCAGGGCTCCTGAGAGCCTACAGGTTGCCATTCAAACCCCTGAGCCTCAGATTTTGGGCTCTCTTCAAACCATTCCAGCTCCCTCTCCAGCTTTATCCTCCTGCCCCCAGCGCCTTGCTCCTCTGTCTCCCGCCAGATCAAACTGACTTCTAAACACTTTCCTGCACTCTCTTGCTCCTGTGACTTCTGCCTGTGTTGCCTATCCCTCTCATTTGTCCATCTAATTCTCGCTTTCCTTTAAGACCCAGCTCAAATATCAAGCCCTCCCTCAGGTCTTCCCTGATGCCCTCCAGGAGTTAGCCACTCCCTCTTGTGGAACCCTGCAGTGCCCTGTTCAACACCTATGGTGGCTCCGGCCACACTGTGCTGACGTCATCTGAGGGCAGTGCAAGCGGCAGCATTAGGGGTTCAGTGCTCTTCCCACCACACCAGTAGGTAAGGGACCCAGAATGGCTTTGGATGACCCCTTTGCTCCATCCCCAGGACCACAGTCTGTGTCTGCCACTGGACTGTGAGCTTTTTAAGGGCTGGGGCCACATCTTAACCATCCTTGTGCTCCCGATGCCAGCTCAGGACCACCAATGTTTGGTGTGATGCTACAAGGCATTGGTGTGCTTGAGGTAGCAGCACGGGCTGCCCGGAGGGAATTTTTAAACCTTTCTCCAGCTGCAGGAAAATCCACACTCTGCCCTCCACACTCTGGTTCAGGTGGTAGGCAGGCTCTTGGGTGCATGGCTGGGAGAGAGGCCTGCCAGGCCCCCAAGCAGGCACTGGCTGTGGGAGAACTCTATTTGCCTCGAAGTCTAAGGTAGCAGGATTTGGGGCCATGGTCATGGGTGGGAAAGAAGCTGAGTCTCTACCGGCTTCGGGGACGAAGCTTCCAGGGAGTAGCCCAGTGTCTGGCCCAGGGTGGGGCTCCATGATTTGGTAAATGAGCTCTCTGAAAATCTATGAGTACTTCTGAGCACCTAGAGCTTGATTCTCAGCCCTGACATTAGAGTCACCTGGGCGAGCTTTTAAAACACACCAGAGCTTGGCTCCACTGCAGGCAACTAAGTCAGAATCTGGGGCCAGGGCTCAAGCATGCCGTTTTTCAAAAAAGTCCTATATTAAGGTAGCCTTAGTGGCTCTAACAGGCAAACCTTTACATCTTAATGGCCTAAAGTGGGAGAAGGATTTCTTGCTCCTGTAAAGTTCATTCTGCCTGGTGGTTATGCTCCACGCAGTCATTCAGGTCCCAGCTGATGGAGACTCTGCCATCATCGACTCATGGCTTCTAGGGTCACCTGGCCTTCAACATCTAGTCAGCAGATGGAGGATTGTCTGGGAGGATTTTTACGGGCCAGCTCTAGACGTGATGTACATGACTTCCGCCCACATTCCACTGGCAAGAGCTCAGTCAATGGTCCCATCTCTATGCAAGGGAAATTGGAAATCTAGTCCTTGGCAGGGAGGCCACTTCCTAGCCTCACTCAGAGGGAATCATAAACCTTGGTGGCCAGCTGGCCAGTCTGTCACAGCTTCCCGGCTGATTCTAATGTGTGGCGGGGTTGAGATCCACTGGTCCAGAGCTTCCCGGCTTGATGAGAATATCGTTCCAACTCTTCCCTGCCCAATCTTGAGTGCGATGGAGCTATGGATGGACCTCCTCCTGGGTGGCCATGCCTTCCAACATCACGGAGTTTCTCAGAGCCCAGCCAGGATGGGTGGGAAGCACAGAGAGTCTCAGGATGCAGCCCTCTTCCCCTGGGGAAGTACACACCAAGGAGTTGTGGGATATGAGTCTGGAACAGAAGGAGACAGACCCTGGGGGACCGTAATAAAGACCTAAGAGGCTTGGCCTCTACTGTGAAGCCATGAAAGGTTTGGAAGTAGGCAAGGGACAGGATGAGAATGAGCTTTAGGAGGGCTAATATGGTGGAAGGGGGTGTGCAGAAGCCTGGAGGAGGTGATGCTGCTGGTCCATTGTGTTTAGATCAAGCTTTCTGTACAGTCCTGCCTGGTCTGGGGTCTCCTCTGTGCCTAGGAGGAAAAGATGGTGGCTGAATCCTGCCTCACCTCCAACATTCCCTTCTAGAAGGCCTTCCTTCTACTCTTGCTGATTTGCCACCCTGAGACTATTCAGAGGAATATATTATAGACTCTGGAAGTAATTCTATAAAAGAAGTGTCTAATGTATTATACCATGGGAGTGCTATTGTAAGAACTATTTATAGCCTCCCAAGGGGAGGTCTTTGTGGGGAAAACACTCCTTTGTGTATGCAGGTCTGGATTGTTTGAAAGGGAAAATCAGTACTCTTATCATTAAATTCATTCACTCGTTCATCCAACAAATATTTATGGAGCCCAAGTTCCTATGGTGGGCACCGGGGACGCAAGACTGAAGAGCACAGGCATGGAGGTCCCTACCCTCATGAACCTTGTGGCCGTTCTCTCCTTTGCTTAGGCTCAGAATTGTGTCCATTTGCAGATGAGCCTACCTGTTCCTAAATGCCCCATTACTGAGTCCCATTTAGGTCTTTTCAACTTTGAGTGGTACACTGGCATCCTTTGATAGAGACCTAATCGGAACACAGACACAAAGGTACCTTTACAGCATGTGGAGTAAACAAAACGATTTTCTCTTGAGAAGGTGTTTGTAAGGTATTCAGGCTGAGAAAATTGTGCCCAAAGATGGTGAAAGTCACAGGAATAGTTTCTGTGCAAGCAATGGTTTGTTCATAATACTCCATTTCAGTCAGACTTAATAGCCTCGGCAGTTAAAAAAAAATAATGTTTATTGTGTTCCTGATTATAAAAGTAATATGTGCTCATTGTAGAACATTGAGAAATAACCAGCAGTGACATTTTGGTGTTTTTCCTTCCAGTTTGTCTTTTAATGCTTACATTAGAGAAAAGTCACTATCAAAACGTTACATTATAAGCATTTCCCCATTTTATTAACATTTATCATAAGGATCCTTTAAAATGGCTACTTAGCATTGGGATAGATGATTCTATCACGATTTACTTAACTAATTTTCTGCACGAAGCATTTAGGTTGTTTCTTGTTTTTTGATTTTATAAGCAATGCTGTGCTGTACGTTTTCATGCATGAAGTTGCTTCTCTATTTCTTCAATATTGATCCCTTTAGAAATTAAGGAGCACAGGGCGTCTGGGTGGTTCAGTTGGTTAAGCATCTGCCTTCAGCTCAGGTCATGATTCCAGGACCCTGGGATCAAGCCCTGCATCAGGCTCTCTGCGCAGTGGGGAGCCTGCTTCTCCCTCTGCCTGCCGCTCCCCCTGCTTGCGTGCTCTCTCTCTCTCTCACTCTAATAAATAAATAAAATCTTAAAAAAGAAAAAAAATAAAGTGCTCAATTAAAAAATGGGCAAACAATTTAAAGAAGTGCTCAGGAACAAGATATAATAACCAAAAAAGCATTCAGTATTGTTACTCATCATAGAAATGCACATTAAAACCACGATGAGATTCCGTTCTACATCAAATGGTTAAAAGTCCAAAGACCGACGGTGTCAAGTGTTGGCAGAGATGAGAAGCGACTGGAGCTCTCATACGTGGCTAGTGTTGTTGAAAATGGTATAACCATTTCAGAACATGGTTTTTACTCAAGTTAAATACACACCCACACTATGACCCAGAAATTTCACTTCTAGGCACATACTCAAACGAAATGAGTGTGTGTCCATAAAAAGACATACCTAACAATATCCATAGCAGCTCTAGTCATCACAGCCCCAAACTAGAAATAATCTAAATGACCATTGATAATTAAATGGATTAAATAATTTGTCTTACTTTCATACAGTGGAATATTATACAGCCACAAAATGGAGGAAACTACCAGCACATAGCACCCACGTGGATGAATCTCACAGGTATTATACTGAATGAAAAAAAATTTTTGTGTGACCTCATTTATATGAACTTCAAGAATAGGCACAATGAGTTCATGTTAATTGAGCCCAGAATGGTTGATTACATCTGGGGGGAGACACAAACACATGCCACATGATAGAAGCTTACGGGGTGTTAGAAATGTTCCTTATCTTGATCCTGGTGGACATTATATGAGTGTAGAGAAAGAAAAATCTGATATCAAGCCACACAATGAAAATAAATACACTTCATATGCTGTACTGCTGTGTGGGCTATCCTTCCATTAAAAAAAAAAAAAGAAATTAGGATGAAATTTCAATGATATTACTACTGCCAGGAATTCAGACATGTTGAAGTTCAGCCTTCCCCGTCACGGCTCACCTGCCTTTGAGGATGTCAAGAAGCAGTATGTCAGGAACCACAGCAGGCTTGGGATCAAGTGCCATTTTGCCCATAACAGTGTGAGCACCCAAAGTCCCACATTCTGAACTCCAGTGCAAGGCTGAGTATCTTGGGGTGCCTATTAGCAAGGGTTCTCTAGAGAAATGGAAACAATAGAGTCTGTATATATGTAGGAAGAGATTTAGTGTAAGGAATTGACTCGCATAATTGTGGAGATTGAGAAGTTGTGGTCTGCTGTCTGCAGGCTGGAGACCCAGGAAAGCTGGTGTGATTCAGTCCCAGTCCAAAGGCCTGAAAACAAGGAATGTCAAGTGCAGGAGCAGATCAATGTCCCAGCTCAAGCAATCAGGCAGGAGAGGCTGAATTCTTCCTTCCTCCACCTTTTGTTCTATTCAGGCCCTCAGTGGACTGGATGATACCCAACCACACTGGAAAGGACAAACCATTGGCCAAGTCCATTGATTCATACACGAATTTCATCCAGAAACACCCCCAAATAATGTTTAGTCAAATCTCTGAGCATCCCATGATCAATCAAGGTGACACGTAAAATTAACCATCACAAGGTGCGTGGCTTAGGCTCGAGGCTCCAGTGATGCCAAGTACTCCCCTTCTCCTTGGGTTCAAGTCTTGGGGCGATATCCTCAGGTGTGCTCACTGCGTCCTTCCCACAGGGTAGGAAGCACCACCAGGAGCATGCCATAGGGACCCTGAAACCAGTTTCAAGGTCCTGCTGCTAATGAACTTGGGCTGACTGATGCCTCTGACCAATCAGATGGTGACTCCCTCTTCTTTGTGGGGGGGATGCAGCGGGAGTCATAATGGGATTGGGCATAAAGGGGTGTCTGGCAGGCGGGAGTGGCTGAAGCATGTTTTCCCCCTCCTGATTCCAAGAAGATAAAGGGAATGAACATTTTGAAGGTTTTGTCAAATTGTCCTCCAGAAAGTTCGTATCAATTTGCTCCGTCACCAATAGCGACAGGAACGTGCCTCTCACCACATCTTTGCGGGAAGGAGTATTATTATTTCGTCAGGCAGGCAATGAAGCGTTGAGGTGCTTGCCTTGGATGCCATCTCCAGGCTCTGGAGACTCTGATTCTATGCTGGGTGAAAAGAAACGAGGCACTCCTGCCACAATGGGTTAGTTCTGGGATGGGGGAAAGAGCCCAAACCAGACCAGAACACGGCCCCAAGGAAACCATGGTGGGGCTTTTGTTGGGTGGAGAGACCATCAAGCCCTTTCTCTGGGTACCATTCAGGTGGCCACAGAAAACCAGACGCAGGTGGTTAGAGCTCAGCTGTACCCAGAGCGGGTGGAGCCATTTCTTCCTATTTCAGTGGGGGCTCTGTGCTCATAGCGGCCAAAAACATTGTGCCCTTGTGACCCATTCCACCCAGGTGTCTTGATGATAAACCCCCAGTACCAAAGAAATCTACCCAGGGTCTTGACTTTTCCTCACTACCGACATAGGCAACATGAGTATTTTTCCCCCCAAAATGTTTTCTAATTTCACCCACAAAAATGGTACTGTGGTTGTTGTAATTGGCATTTCTTTGACTATTCGTGATTTTGAACCTTCCTTCTTAGGTTTATTGGCTCTCCACTTCTGTGGGTTTGCTGTTTCTGTCCTGCACCCGTTTCTCCCTGGAGGGTTTCCTGGAGCTTTTGACTGGCCTCCAGAGTGTCCCTCCCTTTCTCTGGGTGGGGTGTGGTCTCAGTCAGTGCGGGCCTCTTGGGTCCTCAGCCATTAAGAGTGTGCTGGATGTATTTTTGTTGGTGGTGGTAGCACTTGGCATTTTTGTCTACAAGTACTTTCCCGGGAAGCTGTGTCAGCCCCGCAATTAGCTCCCTCAATCAGGAAAGCAGCTCATCGTGAGATTAGACACATCTCAGTGGCTGATTGCCGGGAATTTGGGAGAAAGCTGGCGGGTGATAATCTCCCGCTTTCTCTCTTTCTCTGTGTCTTTTTTCCTTTTTCCATTTTAAATAACTGCTTGATTGTAAAGAGGGATGATTCACTACTCGAGATTTCTTCTGTAACTTAGTGGGGAGGTTAAGAGAAAAGAACTGCCTCACCCTCTTCCCCCCTCCCTTCCCTGAGTCCCACATCCCTTCTGTTCCAGTTGCTCCCATGGGAAGGCAGGGAGAGGGAGGAGGGAATGCAGCCCTGCCTGGCCTTCCCCACACTGCCCAGGAAAACTAGACAGCCTCCCTCCCTCTGACCCTCGCTCTGGGAACCCACTTCTTAACTGCAAATCTCCTCCTCCCTCCCACCCCCACCCTGCCCCATCCAGATCCAGGACCTTACTTACGTCTCTCACTGTCAAAAAATACTTCCTGTATCTGACTCCAAACCCTCTAACTGAATTTCATTTTGTTTGGTCCTCAAGAGCAATTTATTCCCTATTCTCTCTGATGCCTTCTTCTGCAGGCTTTGCCCAGCCTTCTCCCTCCCTCTTTCCCTTCCTCCTTTCTTCCCTGCTTTCCCTTCCCTTTCTCTCCTTCCCTTCCTCCAACAAATATTTATGGAGTGTTATGCATTGTTCGAGGTATGGAACAACCCAGACACAGTCCTTGCCGTCGTGGAGTTTACATTCCACTTGGGGAACAAGACAATAAAAAAATACACACACACACACACACACACACACACTTATATTGTGATGGCAGGTAATGATCAACAAAAAAAGGCAGAACAAGAAGGGCAATAGCAACAAGGGGTGCTGTTTCATGGTAGGCAGTGATGACTTGTCTGAGGAGGTAACCCTTCTCGGAGAGCTGGATGGGGGGAGGGAGAGGGTCACACGGACATCCCCAGATGAGGGAGCAGCAAGTGCAAAGGGCCCGAGGCAGGTGCGCTAAAGCAGGAGCACCAAAAAAGAAGCACAGAGATTTGGCGGTGAGGCCAGAGATGGGCAAGGACCAGACCATGCGGGGTCTAGTAGGTCACGAATAAGACTCAGTCTTTTATTCTATGTAGAAGGAGAAGCTACTGGAAGTGTTTGAGCAGAGGAGTGACACGATCTGACTTAGGCTTTTAAAGCCTCACCTGGCTGCTCTCTGCTGATTGGACTGTAGAGGGGCAAGAGTGGAAGCAGGGAAATAACCCAAATAACCCTTTTTTCTCTCAGTGAAATAACCACCTCCCCCCCGGTTGACAACAGGGAACAAATTCAGCTGGAAGTGTCACAGGCAGCTCAGCGACTGTTCAGTGAGGCAGAGCCCAGAAGCCACCAAGGTGTAATTTGTCTTTTACAAAGAGAGGAGTTAAAAGGACAGATTATAAAATTCAGCCCAGTGGGCTTTTTTTTTTTTATAAGCATCTACTGATTTTTTTCTCTTTCAGATGTTTTGTTGATCAAATTATATTCTTGACATTTTGGGGACCTTCTATGTTTTCCCAAATGCTGCCTAATGATGCCAGAGTGCAATTAAGACTAATTTGTTGGCAGAAATAATGGGAAGTTGTTCAGTTCTACGAAAGAACAAACCTCAGTGCTCTTATTATTATTATCCTTATTATTGAGGCCATTATTATTGCTCGAAGCATGTGTCAGGCTGAAAGAAGCAGGAGGGAAGATGAAAAACATCTGGGGAGGGAAAAGAAGGTGCCTCGGAGGAAGTCAGAGCACTTGGAGTCAAACTTCCAGAGTTCGGATCTCACTGGCATCACCTGCTCATTGTGCGACCTTGGCTGAGTGACTTAACCCCACCGGGCCTCAGTCTTCTCATCTGTAGGTTGGGTGTCTTGATATTGTCTGTATCATTGGATTGTTGAGGAGGAATGGAGATGAAATATTTAAATCATTGCCAGAGGGATGGGGGGTATTGTATCATTCAGGATTAAGTTTGGTTGTGACAAACTCAAAATAGTAGTGGCTTAATAAATAGATATTTATTTCTTTCACCTGCAAGTCTGATGTAGGCAATGGAAGGCTGGTGCCAAGTCCTTAGGGACCCAGGCTCTTTCTAGCTCCCTGGTCTAAAATAGCGGCCAAAGTTCCACCCATCATACCTACTGTGTAGGAAGCAAGGTGAAGAAGAGAGACGAAGAGGGAATCAAAGAACACATGCCACTTGCCTTTCTGGAAGGCTCCCAGAGCAACCACATGACACTTCCACTTATGTAGCCTTAGCAGAACTCAGTCACATGGCCGTATCAAGCTGCAAGGGATGTTGGGAACTGTAGTCTTTATTCTGGGAGGCACTTTGTCCAACCAGAAACTGGGGAATCCAATACAATGGGAAGAAGAGATATTGGCTATTAGGAGATAAGTGGAGGTCTCTCCTACAGGTGGGAAGAAGGAGAAGGTAGGGAGATATCTACAAATACCAGATTTTGATCTCCTTCTCCCTCTCTCTCCTCTCCATAGCCAGTCAACCACCAAGCCCTGTTGGCTCTGCATCCTAAAATTCTCTTAAATCCACTCTTTTCCCCAGTCTCCATGGAAAGAGCCCTAGTTCAGACTTCATCATTCTCTAGGACCATTACAAAGGCTCCTCACTGCCCTTCATCCCAAACTGTGGTGCCTCCTCTTTACTAATTAGTTGTCTGTGACCAAGAGCCCAGGGGGTTCCCACTGCCTACAAGGTGAAATCCAACCCCCTGAGCTCCGCTGTCAAGACCCTATAAGATGGGACCCAGTTTCTCATTGTTTTGGCTCATACACCCTTCCTGGCAGCTGAGAAGAATATTTTACTGTTAGCTGAATAAGCCTTCTCTGTCTTCTCTTTTATCTTGGTTCCCTCCCTCTTCTCTCTTTCCTGCTTGGAAAGCTCCTATTCATGCTTTAAAACCCACATCAAATGTCCTACGTCCTCTCTCTGGGAAGTTGTTAGGACTGTGCCACTGATTTGACTGTTTGCCCTTGAATCCATCCCTTGCTCTTCCCCTTCTCTACTCTACCATGGGGGAAGGGCATGGTTGACTCCTGCTGGCTGTGTTTTCTAGGCTCCTGGCGAGCTGTCTTTTGGCTGAGTTTAGGAGATAAGAGGCATTGGCAGGAGACTGGAGGATAGAAGGGAGAAGCTGGGAGCTTTCTTTCTCGCTTTTTCTCTGCCTGGGATAGCATCTCTGGCAGCAACTACACCTCCTGCCAGGCAGTGTACCCCCTCTGTGGCTCCAGATTCTTCTGGGCAGCCTTCCTGGGCAGTCTAGCTCCCTGCAGGGCAACTCAGGGTTCTGGGAGCTAGTAAAACCATCTTCTCTCACTGTCCTTCCATTCCTAGGGGTGCTGGTGGTTTCCTGCTGTTGCTACTTTTTGGATAGTGCTAATCTGACCTCTCAACTCTTCCATCACCCGTGTAACCAGTCTCCTTCATGAAGTCCCCATGGTGTGAAATCCCTAGAATGGTTTCTGTTTTCTTAACTGGACCCTAAATGAGCCAAGTGACTGGCACAGCACCTGGCATAGAGTATATGTTCAATAAATAGTCGTTGAATGAATACATGAACGGAGCTTCCCTAACCCACCTAACCATGAACTCCCCCAGCTCCTAGGTCACTGATTATTACAGCATGCACTGAACTTGTTTGTTGATGCATCTGTCTCCTCCATGAGACATCGTTGGTAGTTGGGGATGTAGACACAAATATCCAGGCGTCCTGACTCCTGAAAATGTTTCTTCTACTTTCTGCATCTGGGAGCTGGGAAGGAAAGGAGAGGGGAATGGAATGGAGAGAGGCGGAGGGCTCTCTCTACAGGTCTCCCCACCTCTCTTATTTTAAACACAGGGCTTTGCTTCTGGGTTCAGGCAAGGATTTATGAGTGTGTTTAGGCAGTAACACGAGGGGACCTTTGGCGAGAAATGTTCCCTGTCACGCTCTGGCAGCCTAGAGGAAGGCAGCTGAAAACATCAGAAAGGAGATTTTTCTCTAGCTGATAGAGGCTCCAGCCCAAACATTGCCACCCTTTAAAGGCCACCTGGACATGCTTGGGGGAACAGGGGAGTCTCCTGATTTTGGGGTAGGAGTGCCTTGTCAGAGAGGAGCACTCAGATGAGTTTTCTCAAATTTCAGTTTGGGCTTCACTGAAGACAGAGCAAGGTAGTTGGAAGGATTGGAATTAGACGCTAGGAGGAACTGTCATCTCGTCCTTCATGATGATGTGAAGGTAGACTCGGGCAGAACCTCATTATTAGCTCCTGCCAGTCCTCCTATTCTCTCCACTCTGGCCAAGCTGGTCTTCATTTTTTCCCTTGAATGTGCCTCAGGGCCTTCGCACTGTCTTCTCTGCCTTGGCTGCCCTTCCCCTTCATTACTGGATCCTTCTTATTTAGATCTCAGTTCCCATGTCACCTCCTTCCTCAGAGACACGTCCCCTGCCCACTCCATCTAAAGTGACTGCACACCATCAGTCATTCCCAAACTGTTGCCTGGTTTTATTTCTTTATTGCATTTGTTACTATTTGTAATTAACATATTTCTTTATTTCCATACCTGTTTGTTTTCCATCCGAACCTACTAGATTACAGGCTTCACAAAGGCAGGAATCCTTTCTATTGTTTTTCCCACTCATCCCTGACCCCCAGGACAGCGCCTGGCACCTAGACACTCACTAATGATTTTTTGAATGAGTGAGTAAATTGGTTACAATGCCTCAAAAGAAAACAGTGGCTCAGAAGTGACCTTGGGTGTGCTTAACTGAGGTCAGTCTTGGAGGACTTGCTGGGAAGGGGAGAGAATGGGCATGGAAACTGGACTCTTGGATCATTGGTTGATACAAGGAATTAAATGACACAGTGTCTGCAGTGCACTTAGCACAGGGCCTGGCATCTTATCAAGGGCTCAGTGAGTTTTGGCAGCTGTTAGGTTCGGATGTGCTCCCTGTCGCTCCATGTGAGCCCCTCCTGAGTGCGGTGGGGTGGTGTCTGGTCTCCCTGGGCTGAAGATGGCTGGGCACCAGGCCTGGGCTTGAGGGTGTCTGAGCTGGCCCTACCATGGAGGCTGCTAGAGCCCAGGGCCAGGGTTCAGCTTGCTCCCGGGAGCTGGGAAAGACTGCCTGTGTGGTCAGTGAGCCTCTGAGAATCTCGCAGAGAGGGAGATGAGATCGTCGCTAAGAGTGTGGATTCCGGAGGCAGCTGCTTGAGTTTGAAACCCAGCTCTACCGTTTACTAGCTTGACAGGTTACTTGACCCCCCTGTACCTCAGCTTTCCTATTGGTAGAGTTGGGATAATGGCAATAGCTGCCCCATAGGACCTGCTCGGCTCTGTGAGGATTTCAGGAGACCAGGGAAAGCACCTAGACCTGCATCTGGAATGAAGCAAGCGCTATAGGGATCGGCTGTTAACAACACCCACAGCAATGTCGCTGTTAGTTCTCGGGTGTTAGGGGCTGCATGCCTCTGTGTGCCTCCCCACCCCCACTCGTTTGTTGGAGCTCTGACTTCCAGTACCTTAGAAAGAAATGACTATATTTGGACATAAGAACAGATTCAGGTAAAATGAGGTGGGTCCTCATCCAATCTGACTGGTGTCCTTACAAGAAGAGATTAGACATACGGACACACCAGGAATGTGCCCACGGAGAAAAGGTCATGACAGGACCGAGAGAGAAGATGACCACGTGCAAGCCATGGAGAGTCCTCGGGAGAAACCCAACCTGACGAAACCTTGATCTTGGACTTCCAGCCTCCAGAACAGTGACAAAATAAAGACATCTCTGCTGGTGAAGCTGCCCATTCTGTGGTTTTTGCTATGGCTGCCTGCGCGGACGATTACGCTGGGTCAGGAAATTCAGAGGTCTAGAGAGCCGGCTGTCTCCTCACCCTCTGGGACATCCCAGCTGTGGGGGTCTGCCGTGGAGCAGCCCAGGCCTCCCTCTGTCTGGACCGTCCTGACTCCATCCACATCTCCCGCCCCAGGTGACAGCCCTCTCCACGGGAGGGTCATCCTGGATGGGGTCCAACACTTGGCCTCTCTGTGACTTGCTCCTTGGGTCAGAGCAGTGCTGAGGAGGCTGAGGGCATCCTTCCTGAGATCTGTCCCTGGTGATAAGAAAGCAAGCTGACAAGAAGCCCATCTGCCCAGGCACCTCCTCAAACACAACGTCCCTCCCATCAGTCCGTGGGCCCAGGACAAGCTCTGCTCTTTCCAACGACCTTGTCAGTTTATTTCCTTCCAAACACCCACCCCAACTCCCACCTCTGCCTCGGTCCTTGGAGTTTTATATTCCCCCTTCTTCAGTCAGAGCCAATCGCAGAGAAGTAAGCAGGAATGGACCCACCTGATTGGAGCAAAAACTGCCTGGAGGTGGGCCGAGCGGTTGACTGAACTGAGCGGGAGCCTGCGCAGCGGGAGCTGGGGTTACAGGGAGAGGCCAGGAGCTTGCTGGAGGGCAAGGTGGGCAGAGGCTCCAGGAGCAGCTGGTCAGCCGGGGGCCTTGGCAGGGCCGGTAGCTCTGCTCAGCTGGTGAAGTGATGCTCTCTTCTGATTGAGCTAATTATGCTGATTGAATTTCCTCCTTCTCTCTCCAGTGCCTCCTTCTGCCTCCTCCTCTCCCCAGTCTCTCCCCTCCCCTCTCTCCCTTTAGAGAGAAAGGGAAAGGTTTCCTTAATGTGACTGGTAATTGTTATGCACACAGTGTCAGATGTTAATGTGAGCTGTGATTGACAGCTAATCAGCCCATCAGCTGTACAAAAAGAGTGAATAACTCGGTAATTTGATTTCCCCTGATTCCCCTGCGTGGGATGGCAGGAAAGTCTAAATTAGCAATCAGGGAGCCCGTGGCAGATCCTGGAGGGCGGTGGTGAGGATCCAGGGGCTGCGCGTGCAGCTGTATCCTTGTGGGTCCTGGTACCTAGGGCGCGAGAGCCTCTACTGGCCCGGGCTGGGTGGTAGAGGAGCTTTTTGAGCTGCATAGGCTAAGTGTAGAGAGACTGGGGCAGTGGGTCAAGTCTTTGCCTCATGAGCTGCCCCTTCCTTGGTGGCAGCAGGGAGGGAAGCCTCAGGCTGGCCTCCCGGAGAGGGGAGGGGCCTGGGCCGGAGGTGCTCTTACCCTGTTGTCTAGGAGACCACCCTGGAGGTAGATGGGATGTGGCAGCCAGGCGACACTCACCCCCCATCCTTTTGGAGCTGGTTGCCAGGGTTTCCACTGTGTGACCCAAATTCTTCCAATTCAGGGAAATAGTGGTCCCCTCCCTCAGCTTCTGGCAGATTCCATTCAGGTAAAATGGAGCACAGCAGAAGCACATGTGGGTTATCTGGTCCCATGTGAAGCCACTTCTGGCCCTCTTGGACAGACAATAGTAGCTAGACACAGTTAGCATCCCCTGGGGACCCACTGGGGCCAAGGGACCATGCCAAGTGTTTTGTCTGCGTCCGTTGTAAAGAGGAAGGGAGTCGGGTACCTGGCTCGAAGCTCCACAGTGAGAAAGTGGCGGAGCTGGGATTCGAACCCAAAGCAGCACCAGCTTCTCGGCAGAGGCAGCACGAGCTAGAGTGTGACTTTGGCCTGGCCTCAGGTGGCCTCTTACTCCTAAGAAGGCCTCCCCACTCCCTTTGAGGTCTTAGCCCCCAAGACTCCCCAGCCAGAGAAATGCCTGTGAGTATCTCTAGCCATAGGTGAATGTTTGTCCTTTCATAGATGGGGAAACTGAGACCCAAGGAAGACAGGGATGGGTCTGAGAGCACATGAAGAGCTACTGACCCAGCTGGGGCTGAAATCTAGCTCTCTGGACCCATCCTAACAGCGCCCACCCCAGACTTCCCTCTGTCTTATCGCTCCTTCCACTCTCAGCAGTCCCCTTCCCAAATACCCCCCTCCCACTGTGGGAGCCAGCAGGGAGCCGGGGGTGGGGCTGGCAGCCAGCAGGGCCTGGAGATGCCCAGGGATGACTCTAGGTGGCAACAGCATGTTGCTGGGAGGGAGCCAGCCCCGAGCATCTCCGCTTGCTGCCGGAGGAGAGGCTGCTGCTTTGGGGTGGGGGTTGGGTTCTGAGAACAGAGTGGCTGGTCTTGGGGACCAGAAGGGCTGCCTGCCACTGCCCATCTCCAGCCTTGAAGCTCTCATTCCTATATTGCCTTTCCTGCGTACTTCTTGGAGTTACAGGCATGGTGGGGGGTTGGAACACTCCCTGATGTGGCTTCCCTGGGTTGCTCAGTCCCATTCTAGGGCAGTGGGCACCCATTCCAATCCACACTTGGTGCGTGTGCACATTTAGCAAAGCTGTGTGCATGTACAGCCACGCGGGCGTGCGTGAACACTGGTCCTCGCCTTGGTGCTCACGGATCAGGCTGTGCAAGTGGGTTCCCACGCACATAACACGGAAATGTATCTGAGCCGTGCTCGTGCAGCATGCCACAGCCTGTGTGGGGGGCTCAGCACCCCTCCACCGGCCCCAGAGGAGATGGGGAAGCTGGGCCTTCTTAGACTGGCCACTTGGACGCCCAGAGAGGGATGAGGGGTTTGAGAAGAGACGTGAGGCAAGAGCCACAATCTTGGTCCTCAGGGTTGCTTGGGAGGCTCAGTTTGGAGGGAAGCAACAGCCAGATGGGGCAGGGGTTGGTGCGAAAGCCATGGATCGTGGCCTTGACCTTTCCAGGGTCAAGGGTGGGGAAATGGCCTTGGGAGGGGCTGTGGTCAGATCTGAGTCAGAGGTGACGTCCAGTAGGGGTGGGATTTGGAAGAGCCATGTCCCTGGGCACAGGTGCAGTGTATGTGCTGGCTGCTGAGGGCTTGGTAGCCTCCGTGTACAGATGAAGACACGGGCTCAGATGGGCATGAAAAGCAGGTGCTCAAGGTCACGCTCCTAGGAAGAAGAGAGTCAAGATTCTGCTTCATGCCGAAGCTCACCCTTGCCTCCCTGCAGGGCCCAGCGAGCCTGGAGGAGGCAGGGAGAGGAGCGGGGGGAGGAGAAGGAAGTGGCAACAGCAATCCCTCAGGAGCCAGAGCTTCCAGGAGGTGCGCGAGGGCAGAGTAGCGCTGAACCCTCCAAGCTACTGAACTCAAATATTTACTTGTCTTTCAGCCAACAAGTGTTTACTGGCAAAGTGCTGTGTATAAGGCTCCACCTCGGTGAACCAAGCAGCTTACCGTCTGCTCTTGTGGGGCTTACTGTCATGTGCCCCTGGGCATGTCCGTGCACGTGTGCGTGGTGGGGGGAGGTGGGCGACGCTAGTCACAACGCCAGCAGGAGTGATCACAGCTCACGTCGATCGAACTCTTATTAACTCCTTCAATCCTTTCCACAGCCCTGTGGTGTTGCTCTGTTCCCCCCATTCTACAGATGAGAAAATAGAGGCGCTGGAGAGGTAAGCAACTCACCCTAGGTCGCACAGCTAAGAGGTGATAGGGCTGACTTCTGAGCCTGGGCTGTTTGGCAACAGGGTCAATAAATACTCACTAGGAAGTTGTGATGGGCGCCGCGGGAAAAGGATAAAGGGGAGGATGATGGTGTGACATAGCTGCAGGGCCTTAGCGGGCACAGAGCACCGGGGAATTTGCAAAGTCCTTGCTGTTCATCATGGCCTTTTGCCCCCCCCCAGTGGCCCAGAAGGCTGGCTTAGAACCCCACTTACCGGATGGGGTCAGTGCAGCTCAGAAGAGGCAGGTCACATACCTGATGTCGCGCTCCCTGGGAGGCCCGGAGCTGACTTGCTGAGCTCCCCGCTTCCATCCTCGAGGGGCCCCATGGGCCACATCTGGGCTGTTGAGGCCAGTCGGCTTTGTGCTCCCCCCACGCCCTCTGCGGTCACCGCCAGCCACCAACCCCGATGTTTCCTAGTGACATTTCTGTGGCCTGGCTGCTCCGGGCGGCGAGCTGTCCCCTGGCGCAGCCTGCCACACCTGAAGGGAAGAAGGCTGACAGGGCCTCAGCTGTGAGAGGCATTTAGATCCTGCCCTTGAACTCACCCCCTTCCCTTCTCCCCTCAATGCTGGCCGCCGCCCCCACCCTGCACGACACAAGAAGCAGGTGAGGTCTGCGGCTGCGGCCCCGCGTCTCCCTGGGGCTGGGGCTCTGGGATCCCAGACCCATGGGCTCCATCTCTGGACTCCTGCTCAGCTCCTCTTGCAACCTTGGCGTCCCCACAGGGGCCAACTCCCCAGCAGCACTGGGCCTTTCCAGGGCGATCTCACCCACTCCTGACCCAGCCTGACCCTCGGTCCCATGCTTTCCCCTGGTGGCATCAGGAAAGAGACCCTGCTGTTCCCCTGACACAGTGTCATGGCATGTCACTGGAAGTTGGTTTATGTACCCATGTTCCAGATGTGGGAACTGAGGCTTGGGGAAGTTGAGTGCCTTGCCCAAGGTAAGAAGTAGAGCTGACCTCCTGGGATCCAGAGACCATATGCTAGGGAGAGAAAGCTATGCTGTCCTCATGCCTCCTCTGTCACCATCTTGTCCCAGAGGTTGGCTGAAAGCCCAGCACAGGGCATCTGTTTGGGTGGAGGGGCCTTCCTGGTAAAGCTCATCTGAGAGGCATGGGACAGCTCTTGTCTCGAGTCTGAGCCTGGATAGCTAGTATGGGGTGAGGTGAGGGAGGGGAGAGGGGATATTTAGGATAAACTGAGTCAGAGGCCAGGCACAGGAGGACCGGGCTGGGTCAGGACTGTGAACTAGAGGCCGAAGGGCAGGGACACTCAGGGCTGTCCTGCACAAGCAGTGGGGCCAGGAGATGGGTCAGTTTTGCTGGAAAGCCCTCCCCAGTGGCAGGGCTAATGGAGTGGGGGGAGATGGAAGGAACAGCCACAGTGGCTCCTGCCCTTGTCCCATCCCCTGCCACTTTCACTTGGGAGTGGAAGGCAGGGAACGGAGATGTCCCGTGAATTGCCAGAGGTAGTGAGTCAGGAAGAGGGACCCAGGTGTCCTAGCTCCCAGCCCAGGGGCACCTGATATCCCCAGAGGATCCTGCTTCCCCAGGGTCAGCCAGCCAGCCCAGGGCTGCTCGGTCTGTCCCACCCGGCCACAGGGCCATGCACGGTGGGGTGTTCCTCTGCCTGGGGAACCTCTGCGGGATGGCAGGACCTCTGCCTGTGGAAACGCTCCCACGTGCAGACACACTCGCAGACACGTAGCTACCCCTGTCCCACCCACTTACACACGACTCACACCCAGGCACAGGAGCACGGATGTCAAAACACACAGATGTGCACAATCACACAGGCACACGCATTCATGCCCACTGGCCCTCGCAAGAGTCACAATGAGTACTCACATATAGTCTTTTATACACGCATAGCTCTCTCTCTCTGTCTCACACACACACACACACACACACACACACACAGCACAACGCAACCAAGTGAGTGGAGAGCCAGGCACCTAGAGTTCTGTTCCTGTTTTGTCCTTGCTCTGTGACCTTGAACCGGGTCATCCATTATTTTAAAGCCTTTCCCGGGGGGCTCTCCCTGTGGCATGCCTCCCCCAGAACTGAACACCCCACCTTGCACGGGCTCCAGCTCAGCACCCAGGCTCCTTACGCTGCTCGCCCAGTCATGAGCCTGCTGCCTCCACCTGAACGGAAGCCCCTCCATGGCGGCTGTCTGAGCCTGCCAACAGGTCGGTCCTCAGCCTGTACCCCCTCCCCCCAACAGGTGATGGAGTCATTTCGCTTTCGACAGGCCTCGACTCCTCCTCCCAGCCCTGAAACTCACCGCTTCTCACTGAGGTTCTTGTTAAAATGTAGATTCTGATTTTGCCCATCTGGGGGCTGAGATTCTCCATTTCTAACAGCTCTGGGGTGATATGAGGCCCCAGACACGCTCTGGGCAGCAAAGCTCATCCCTCCAGGCTAACCCTTTGTGACCCAGCATCGTCTCTGCCCCCTTCCACAGACGGACTGCGGCCTTGGTGTGATCAATGCTAAGGATACAAATGTCACTCCCCGGAGAGCAAGATTCCCTTACCATACAGATCCTGGAACTCAAATCCTCTTTCTCCCTCCAGGCTGAGCTCCATCTCCAGGGCAACCTTCAGGGATGACAAAGGTCAAGGGCTTCTGGATTACCCTTCTCCTAGCTGGGCAGCCGTGGCTCCTTCACTGGGCCCAGGACTATTTTTTTGTACGTTCAAAAGTGGGTAAGGCCCCCCTAATGTGTGATGAGAGCTGCACGCAACACTCCAGGGAGGTCTGGCCAGAGCGGGTGCAGGGAGGCAATCACCTCCCTTACTCTATAAATCGTACTCCTATTGACATAGCCTAAAAGTTAACCAAATTTCTTCCATAGCTGCCTCATTCTGCTGGCCCGTATTTACCTTGTGGTGACCAAAGGACACCAGAACTTTGCCCTCACACAAGCTCCTGTCATATAACTGTCCTGGTGAGTGACAATTCTGTTATATAACAGTCTTGAGGAATGTGGTTTGCAGTCAGTAAGGGGGCTTCCTCCTTCCTCCCTCCTGACCATCTACCGACTCAGAGATCTGTGCAGTTGCCTCGCTGGCTGGCCCCCTTCTGGTTTGGTGTTCCCTCTGTATTTTTGTCCTGCCTGTTTCCCTCTACCCCATCATGGTTCAGGAACCACAAGTTCACCCCTTGCTTCTTTGTCTCTCTTTTATTTCTGGAACCAGATATAGTAGGAGAAGGTTTAAGTTAGGGAGCCTGCCTCCGCTATGAGCCTGCTTCTTCCTCTCCCACTCCCCCTGCTTGTGTTCCCTCTCTAGCTGACTATCTCTATCTCTGTCAAATAAATAAATAAAATCTTTAAAAAAAAATAAGTTAGGGAGCCTGATACAAAAGCTAACCCATCTTTTCCCAAGGGGCCGCTTTAGCCCCCCAGGGCCTTGGAGACCTACCATGTACCATGCAGGGGGTAAGGCGTGACTTGCATGTATCATGTGGCTGACTCCAAAGTCCTACAGAAAAAGGGACTGTATTAAGCACCTACCCTGGCCAGGCACTGCTGTGAGCACTGGGAAAACAGGAGAGAGTAAGACAGAAGAAGCTTCCATATTCAGGAACTAATGACATTCAATTGGGGTGACAGACAAGATAACTGAATGAAGATAGAAGGGGAGAAGCCAGGGAGGGAAATTGGGGGGGGAGGAAGCCACTTAAGTCAGAGAGAGCAGAGCATACTGGTTAAGGACCAGGCTCTGAAGCTAGGATACCTGGGTTTGAGCCCTAACCCTCTCTGAGTGGCCCTTGATGAACTCCATGCCTCCGTTTGCTGACCCTTAGGTTGTTACAAAGTACCTGGTGCCGTGCCTGGCACCTAGTGACGGCTCCTTATTACATGGGGTGGTCTAAGAAGGTTTCTTGGAAGAGGTGATATTTAAGTTTGAGTAGGAGCCAGACATATATAGATCGGGAGAAAGAAGAACAGCAAGTGCAAAGGCCCTGAGGCAGGAAAAAGTTTGGCTTGTTTTGGGGAATTGAAAGAAGGCCCATATGGTTGGAGAGGCTGAGTGAAGGGAGAGGAGATCAGATTCAAGAGAGGCCAGTCAAGTGGTCTGGCTTGGAGGTCACCGTCACTGGTTGGATTCTAAACTAAAGCCCATGGGGCATCAGTGAAGGGTTCTGAATTTTCAGACTTGAGTGTGCTGCAGTGTGGGGGAAGTTTGCAGGGAGCCAGGAGGAGGTCGGCAGCCAACCCTAGGCAGGGCTCTGAGCCAAGGCCATAAACCCAGCCGGGGACTCGGGGACTCGTTCCAATAAAGGTTGGTGGGAGAAGCGCCTCCCCACTGTTCCTGAATCTTCTTAATCCACCAGGGCCTTGAAGGAAGAAGCAAAGAGGCCCGGAGGGGAGCTTTTGAGGGGTGTTATTTTGCATCTTAATTGCATGCTAAGCAGGCCCGTGGGCAGGGCCAGCTGTGGAGCATTAACTGCCACCAAACTCCGGTGACTCAGGCCACAGAGTCTTAAAATATTTATTTTTGGCTGCATTTGGAATTCAGTGCCTGCAAGGGAGCCGCCACCGGGAAGCAGGATGGGGACGCGGGTACCTGTTGTCAACAGCAGTCTGGAAACAATGCAGGGCAGAGTGGGTCCTGCCTCCTGAGCAGGGAGCAGCGCAGGGGTGCGTGCGTGCGGGACGCTGCTCTGCATTGGTGGCGGGTGCCTGGCTCATTCAGCTGGCTGGCCACCCCAAGCACCTCCGGGAGATCGCAGCTCCTTCCATTACAAATTGATTTTCCAGTTTATAGCCTGGGCACCTGGTTTGCAGCCCATCTCTCATTCCTTTTGGGTCCATTTAAGGGAAAAAAAATCTAACTTCGAGTCCTGGACACATGAGGATGTGAGTGGGTGCATTCTGGGAGTGTGTATGTACAGCTGCATTGACACGAAGCCCTGACTATCCCCAGGGGCACGTGGCGGTGGGTGGGGGCGCTGTTAGCACGGTGGTTCAGATGGCGGAGGAACTGTAGCTCACTCCCACCCCTTGCCAGCACCGCAGCCTTGGCCAAGCACCCTACCCCACTGCCCTTCATCTGAAAAATGGGGCTGAAACCCCCACCTCGCGGGGCTGTCCTACGTCTTCGACGATGTTATTTACTCATGCAAAGCACTTGGCCCAGTGTCTGGCTTGGCTGGTCCTGAGGTCTCCATAAATGGTGGATACTATTCTTGGTGCATTCTGTGGGGTGTGAGCCCGGGCTCACAGGGGCGGGCCCCCATATGACCCATGGGGAAGCTGAGCACGGACTCTTGGACACCTGGATCCCGGCGCAGGACTCAGGCTGGGGAGGACAGGCAGCATCACTCTCCTCATAGGCGTGACTGCTGGGCGGATGGGGCGGTGGGGGAGCTTCAGTGTTTGATGACTCAGTTCCAGCTTTTTTATTTCGGAGAGTCTGCTGAGGCGGGGAGCGGGGCTGGATTACCATGAAGTGCTCCTAATTTGCACAGAGAGATAAGGAGCTCATCATAACTGAGAGAGGGGGACGGTTATTTCCAAGCAGCTGCTGCGAGCTGGTCCTAGGTGAGCCAGACTTTCTGCACTGGGGGTGGGGGTGCCTGCACTCTCTCTGCCTCAGTGGCCCTGCGAGAGGGGATCTCAGTCTTGGCCACCATGGCACGAGGTGGCAGGGGAGGGACAGACACTCCTAGACAGAGGTGCCTGGGAGAGAGACGTGGACGCAGAGAAGCCTGAACTCATATTTCGGAAAACTGGACAAGTTCCTGAGTTTTGTGAATGCCTGTCCTGCCCGAGGAATGCAGGGCTATGAGCTGGAAGTTGGGCTGCCCTGTATCTAAGCCCCCGCCCGCTCAGGCACTCCCCCCACCCCTGAACCTGACTGAGGGCCTGTGGGGAGGATGAGCCCCATGCTTTTAATCACCAGCCTTGCTCAGGCTGCAGCCTGGGCTCCTGCTGCTGCTGGGACAGAAGGCAGATCCTGGGAAGAATGTCTTAAGGAAGCATCAAGGGGGGCCTGTGCCATCCTAGCCTCAGGTGGCCCTTAGGGAGGGACCTCTGGCTGATGCCCCCTTTCCCAGCAGGACACTGTTTTGGGAGGTCAGCTAGACCTGACAGGGAGGGACAAGACGCTGAACTTTCTTGGGCTTGGGAGATGGTCAGGTGGGCAGCGGAGAGGTCTAGAGGACGTCGTTCTGGGGGGACAAGCTCCTCACATCTGAGCATAGATATAGTCTTGAGGGCTTCTCATAGTAGTCTCAAGTAGTAGGAGTCATCAGCCCCATTCTACATAGAGGGAAACTGAGGCATAGAGGGGGCAATCTCAGGAGAAACGCCAGGAGCACTGCTGTTCAGGCATGGAGTGCTGAGTGCTGTTCCACAGGACAGCTGCAGAAGAGGAGGCCTCTCAGGGCGGTCGGGCCATCTTCCTGGGAGGCAGGAAGGACGGCTCTGTGGGGGTGGGGGTCTTGGAGCCCAGCAATTGTGCAGTGAGTGGGCTCATGGAAGCTGCTTCTCTGCCAGTCTGTCCTGCTGCCCCACGGGTGCTTCAGCGTGAGCAGAGTGGGAAGAGCACTGGACAGGAGTCCAGCCTCCATCCGTTCCATAAACATTTATTGAGCACCATGGGATTACCCCGTTCAATCCCTCTCCATCTCTGTGAGGCGGACACTCATTCTGTAGTTCCTTGATTCTAAGATACAGCCTTAGAGGTGGGAAACGTGTTCTTGTCAGTGGGGTTATGTTGGGGAGCATTTTTCCTTCTCAGTGGTCTAAGCAACAGTGGCATGTTTTATGTGAACAAATAGTTCTGTGAAATGCAGAATTCTCCCAATTTTACAAAAAAGGAAATAACAATGATAGTAGTGTTAATACACTTGGTAAATGTTGAACACATGCCAGGTACTAGACTAAGAACTTCATTATTGTTCTTATTATTTCCATTTTGCAGATGAGGAAACTGAGGCTGAAGAGGACTTGGGGTCACGCAGAGCATGAGTGGTAGAGCGGATTGGAACCAAATCTGGCTGACTCTGGCTCCCTGGGTTCTGGATGCACTGGGGGTGCCAGCGCGTCCATCTGCACTAGGGGGACAGCTGTGAGCAGGGCCAGTGTGGTGCTGGCCTACACAGACCTCGGCAATCTGGTGCAGGTAAGGTAGCCTCACGGGCTGAGATGGCTTTGGGGGTCCTGCTGATGACAGTGGTGTCAGGAAGAAGGCGTGTCCAGTATTTTCACTTTAAACATCTTTGCTGCTAGCATTTTCATCCCATAACTAATTCAGGGTAAGACAACTTTGCCCTAAAGGATAAAACAAATAACCGGTTGACGGTTTGGTTTGACAGTTTGGTTTCATTGACTGGGTGGCCGTTTGTTTTCATTTCTCCACTGACACAATCCTCCCATTTTTATATTATATAAATCCTAGCCCTCATAATGGTCTGGACTGTGATGCAGAGTTTGAACTCACGGTTCCCTGAGGACTTCGGAACGACTATCAAGGGACATGTGACAACAGGCCAAAAACGTACAACAGCGGAGAAGGTTTTCACATCGCAATACAAAGTTCGTTTACGAACATGCATCCTAGTTTTTGGAAACAGATACTTCTGAAGGAAGAAATTTTAGTGAAAATCGAAGAAGTGCGATCCTGAACAAGAAGAATCCACCACGAGTGAAGAGGAATGTGTAACACTGTGGCCCAAAGACTCTGAAGACAAGTGCATTGGTACAATCTACTAAAAAAAATCAGTTATTTGCACAGCATTGCCATGAGTCTATACATATTTTAAATGTATTCAAATACTTTGTATTTTGCAATAGTCTTTTAAAAAAGACTTTATTTATGTATTTTAGAAAGAGAGAGTGAGAGAGAGCGGGAGCAGTTGGGGGACAGGGGGAGACAGAGAGAGAGAGTGGGAGATTATCTTAAGCAAACTTAGCACTGAGCACAGAGCCCCAAGGCGGAGCTCAATCTCAGACCCTGAGATCATGACCTGAGCCTAAATCAAGAGTCGGATGCTTAACTGACTGAGCCACACAGGTGCCCCTGCAATAAAGACTTTTAAATTTTGTTCTTCATTGTTCATGTTTCATTATGTCCTTTTAAAGGAACATCCCTCTTATTTTTTTGTGGCTTTATTTGTGATTGCAAAATTGCCTTAGGGCCAATAAGTTTTGCGGTGAAAATATGGCAAACATGTGTGCAGCAAAGATGCTTATAGCAAAACTACCTAGAACTGGAAGGTGGGTGGAATGACTACAAGGGAATGCTCAGGAATGAGGGTTGGGGGTGCTAAGGAAAGTGACAGGGGTGCTTTATAAAGGACATGACCATTGGCTCTCCCATCTCCTTGCCATCACTTCCCTCCCTCCCTTCTTTCTTTGCCACTGTCTTGTACACCATCACCTTCTCCAGGCAGGGGACAAGGTCAACATGTACCTCCAAGGTGGCACCAGAAATCATGGGATCAATGTACCTCAGCTGACTCTCACCAAGAAGTGACTGAAACCTCAAAACCCAATAAAGCCAAACCCCTGAATAAGAGAGCCATGGACAGGGACACAAAGGGGCTGATGGTAGAGCCTCATAACGTGTGACGGGTAGGCCAGTTAGCTTTGGAGTGTGAGGCCCCAGAGAAGAGGCAGGAGTCCATGGTGGGCAAGAATGCAGATGTCAAAGTCAGATAAACTTTGGTTCTAATTTGGGCTCCTCCACTTACTCCCTGTGTGGCCCAGCAAGCTTGGTGATTTCTCTGAGCCTTGGTTTCCTCATCTATACAATGGGAATAATAATTTTATTAGTTGTCTACTGCTGCATAACAAATACCCCCTCCCCCAATTTAGCAGCTGAAAACCACTTACATTTATTTTCTTACAGTTTTTGTGGATCAGGAAGACAGGTCTGGCTTAGCTGAGTCCTCTGCTCAGGGTGTCTTACAATCAAGGTGTCACTGGGCTGTGGTTTTATCTGAAGGCTGTGCTGGGGAAGGGTCCACTTCCTAATGAATGCCTGGGTTGTTGACAGGGTTCCGTTCCTCAAGCACTGGCAGACTGAGGGTCTCAGTTAACCACTGGTGGTTCTCTGGAGGCTGCCCTCAGTTTCTGGCCACATGGGCCTTTCCAGCTTTCTTCATCATGAAAAGCCAGAGGGAAAGAAGGCAAATGAAATCACAGTCCTTTATAACCTAGTCTCAGAAGCGACATGCCATCACCTTTGCCCTATGCTATTATTATTCATGAGAAGCAAGTCACCAGGTCCTGCCCACACTCAAAGTGAAGGGATTATTACACCAGGCATTATTATGTGAACATCAAGAGATGGGGATCATTGGGAGTCATCTCAGAATACAATAATATCTATTTTGTGGGAAAGTCATAAAGATTAAATGAGATTCTGCGCGTAAGTAACTAGCATGGTCCCTGGCACATAGCATCTGCTCAATAAATTGACTATTGTCATTTAGTTGTTATTCTCAAAGCCAGGCTGGGCTGAGGCTGAGAGAGGACAGAACCCAGCAAACATCCCCAGGTCTCATCTGCCCAGCACCAAGGGGTATCAGCTCACCTACCCCATCTCCATGTTGTCCAATCCTGTGTTTCCCTGGGCTCAGTCCACATGCTCCAGGAAGCTTTCCCCCAATCGGCTGTGAGCCGTACTTCCTTAAGTGCCCCCTCCTTGTTTGCAGGAAAGGGCGCACCCACCCCTGGCTGGGCTGGCAGTCATGAACACCCCACTAGCATTGTCTATCTCATAGACCTTGGTTGGGGGGGGCTACAATGTCTGAGGTTTACAGATTTCTTAGATATAGCTGTGGAAGGGTTTTTTTTTTTTTTTTAATCTGGAAGTTAAAAATTGTGAGTTTACATTATTGCAAAATAAATAGAACTGTGACTTCTGTTTCACAATTGCTGTAGTTCCTTTATGCACTTCTGGCAGTTCTAGCATGTTACTGACAGTTACGAGATTTCCTCTCCCTCTGGAAAATTGGGGGAGGGGGTCATGTGACACTTTTCTGCTCTGAATGCTCTGCTCATTAAAGATGAGGGAACCACCATGCAGAGTGGGTAGGTGATGGCTCAAGATCACAAGAGGTAGAACCGGGATTTTAAGCCAGTTCTCTGGTTCCAAGCCATATAGGGTCTTTATATTATATTTATTCATTCGTTTATTCAGGAAACATTGTTTAGTCCCAGCTACGTGCCAGCCTCTGTGCCAGGCACTAAGAATAGAGAGATGAGCAAGTTTTTATTCCAGCTCTAAAGTGCTCTTAATGCTGCTCTTTTCCCCTACTCCCACTGAATTACAACTTTTCCAAACAGAGCCCCAGTTTCTGAACATCTCTCCTTCCCCGTGTCTATTACATGGTTTTGAATTTGAAGTGGAACTGTATGTAAGGAGGGGCTCTATCAGCCATTGGTTTGGGTGGAAATGTGGCAGGAAATGGCTTTAAGGTCTCCAGAGAGAAGGGTCTAAGCGGATACAGGTTTGGATGGAAGACGCCCTGGAGAAAAATGAAGAATGAGATCTACGGATGAAAGCAGCTGCTTGACTTTTAACAGCAGGCCCTTCTCTACGCCTTGACAGTGCCAGACCTCTCCCCTCTCCCTTCCATGGCCCTTGAGGAGTTAAACCCAAGCCACTGCCTTCCTGCCCAGTGAGCCAGGTGATGGGATTGCAGTTAATGGCAATTTGAACAAGTTTGGTCAACTAGAAATACATAAGGAGATTGAAACATGAAAATGCCCTCGAAATTTATACAATTGATATATTGTAGCTCAGCCAGCTGTTAACTCCATTGTATGAAAGATGGCAGAAATAATTTGTAACCAGCCATACATTTGTTTACTGAACCTTTGCAAAAGAGGACCTGGAGGAGTCAGCCATGTCACCAGGAATACCTCCACCCCCCCAGGCCCCATCAGGCCCTCCGGAGCAGTCCTTCATCCAGGGATGAATTACTGCTCAGTGGGACCTTTGTGTGCTGGGCACTCAGCTAGGCACTGGGCGCGTGGTGGTGAACACAGGGAGAGAGTCCTGTACTCCGGAGTTTACTTACTAGAGGGAGAGAGATTGTAAAAAGGAATATATGAGTAATTAAAGTCAGGCAGTAAGAATTGCTCTGGAGAAAAGAAGGCAGGGTAATGGGGTAGAAAGAGATGGGAGTTGGAGGGGGAGGAGACTAGGAGAACTTCCAGACACTAGGGCCTAAATAATTCTTGAGATGTTGTAAGTGCAAGCCTCATCTGGCTCACTGCTCTAAAGCTTCCTGTTCCATTTACTAGCTGTGTATCTTTGGGAAAGTGACTTAACCTCTCTGAGCTTCGGATGCCTCATCTGTAAAGTGGGAATAATATTATCTGTCATGGGATTATTTGGGGTAAAATGTATTAAATCTCATTGTTCACTGTAAAATGTTCTATATGTATGAATCGTTAAGATTGCAATTACAATGCAAGGTCACTCATACATTCATTTGTTCTTTCCTTCACCAAATATTTGTCAGTGCCTTCTATGAGCATTAAGGGGCACCCCACGCCTGATCTGCTATTCTGGCCCAAGGATACAAAGACTTTGGCTTAGTTGAGACTGGGCTGGAATATTTAAACAAGACTTTACCGAAGTCTTAGTGATGACAACAGGGAAATAAACGTGATCAAATTTGTAGGTTGTGTATAAATGGACATGTTCATATGTCTGTGTCTTGTGTACGTGTGTATACTTGTGTGTGTATGGTGGGTGTTAGGGGATCATGCTTCATCTCAGAGGGCATGGTGACTTTGCCACATTTGGGGTCTGTAATATTTCTAAACCGCTTACATCCCATCACCGCATGGCAGGGAACAGCGCAGAGGCTGACATTCCCATTTGACAGATGACTTTGGGGCTTCCTCAGATCTCTGGCTTAGAGAAACCAGCACCACACAGCACCGAGCTCCTGCCCCACCTCCATCCTGTATCCCCCACACAGTATCCTGTATGCCCCCCTGCTTCTGCCTTGACTTCTCAGGGCTCCAACACCCACCAGGTTCTGTCTCCTCTCTTCTGGGGACAAGGGAGGGCCTGGCCTGGCAGGGGGTTGGTGTGGCTCTCCCCATACACACACAACATGCCTGCTGTTTCTGGCTTCAGTCCCAGGTGTAGACAGCTGGCAGCATGGTCCTCAGCTTGGGGCCACAGAAAGAGCTTTGCAGACAGAACCTGGGTATGACCAGGTGGGGCTTTTAAGCTCTCTGAGCCTCCGTTTTCACATCTGTATATGAAATATGTTCACAACTTCCCCCAACTTGTAGGGTGGTCATTAGGAGCAAAGGGATGATGGGCATGAAGCCCCTGCACAGGGCCTGGCCTCCAGTAGGTGTTCAGGGAATACTCATTCCCTTCTCCCCAAATGCCGCCACTACTCTCAGCCAGAGGAGTCTCTGGTTCTGACTTCCAGGACAGCATCTGAGTCCCAGCCTTTGTTCAGGAGAATGGGGCCCTGGATCTTCTGCTGAATTCCTGCTAGGCTCCTCCTTCCTGGGGACTGGACCATGCTACTTCCTGTGCACCTGCAGCTGACCAGAGCTGTGAATGTACTCAGTCAAGGCTGCCTTGGCCCATAATGCTCTGACCCTTCCATAGAGCTCTGGAGTTTTGCTTCGACCCAGAGACACCCATTGCACCACCTCTCACCGCAGGGTACGCCCACGAGGGTAGGAATCCTGGTCACATGGTTGACTCCTCTGTTCTTTAAAAAGGTTCAGTAGGGGTCGCCTGGGTGGCGCAGTCGTTAAGCGTCTGCCTTCGGCTCAGGGCGTGATCCCAGCGTTCTGGGATCGAGCCCCACATCAGGCTCCTCCGCTATGAGCCTGCTTCTTCCTCTCCCCCCCCTGCTTGTGTTCCCTCTCTCGCTGGCTGTCTCTCTGTCAAATAAATAAATAAAATCTTTTTTTTTAAAAAAAGGTTCAGTAGACAAATGTGAGGTTGGTTGCAAACTATTCCCACTTCCACGTGCCTCTCTCTGGTTGTTCAACCTGTCCCACCTGCTGTGCCTCAATTGTTAACACCTATAGGGAAGCCAGACCAAGGCCCAAACCCCACCCACCAGCTCACTCCATTCCCATTCTCTTCTGGTCCACCACCATAGGATTCCAATGTTTGGGGCAAAAACATCCATCCATTCACATGTATTCTGTTCTCTGGAGCTGCACATGGTGTCATCCCTCCCACCTGTGACATCTTTAGAGCAGCGGTTCTCAAACCTGGCCATACATTAGAATCACCCAGGCAGATTTTAAAAACTAATAATGCCTGAATCCACCTCAGACCAACTGAATCAGAATTTCTGGGAAGGAGGTCTGAGCATTGGTATTTTCTAAAGGTTTCTGCATATGATTCTAAGAAGTAGCCAGTGCTGAGAACCACTGCTTCCCCCCATCCTCATCTCCCAGGAGCTACTTGCAACTTTCACAGGATTCAGTTTTCAGACCTCTCATTATTCTAGCCACTTCACTCTTCTGTCCACTTCACATCACTAGTCAATGTCACTTGGCAAACACGACTTCCTATACTGACTGTCTAGGGCAAGACCAAACCTCCTTTGTTCATGATATTATATCCCTATTAATATGACCCTAAATCAAATAGATTCTTTCTGTCTACATCCTGCTCCATGGCTTGTTTAAGCTCACCCAGCGTCTTCCCTTTAACAGCTTCAACTTTTCTACTCTGTTTCTACCAACATAAGAATTCCTGTCCAAGTAGAGAGAAAAGTTAGTGCCACAAATACATGTGATCAATTCCAGAAAAACCTTCCAGGACTTGGTGCAACCTTCTGCAGGGTTCAGAGTGATTATTAGCTCTCCTGTTTCAACAGGTCCACCCTGAGGTTAGCTTCATCCATCGCTTCTGATTTGGGATGCACATAACAGGTATCTAACTCCCATACTTTCGATACCTGCTCTTAAACTTAAATAACAGATTCCATTAAAAGAGCATTAGCATGGCAGTCCCGTAATTAATCTTCTCCGGAGAACTAATAGTTCAGAAGGCACGCAGTGGAGCAAGGGCATCATACATCACTAAGCTCATTTATCCTAATTGATTTATCTAAGAATTGCTGGGGCAGCCAACCTTGTGCCCGATGACCCATGGAGGGGGCCCCAAGGGTCCCTGGAGTTGGGGGAAAGGAGCAGTGTGCATGGAACTAGGGCTGGCAGGGGCTGGCTTCATCCTGATCATAAGGCAGCAAACAACATAATGGGCCAGCTTCAGAGGCAGGCTGGCCCGGGAAGCTTTTAGAGTCTCTCAGCAGCCCTTGTAGTGCACCCAGATTATACACAGAGCTATTTCACATCATTAAACCCCCCAATTTTGTCCCTGAGTGCTGCACGCTCTCTGCATCAGTCTGGGCTTCAAAGTAACTGCTTTGCCAAAGCAGGTGTAGCCACTGCAGCAGGCTGACCCTGGGGCACAAGGACACATTTGCTGGCTGTTTGTTTGCTCACTGGCTTCCCAGCCCAGGATCTGGGAATGATGTGATGGGGACCTGTATCCCCTCAGCCTGCCTGGTTAAGTTCCTGCTGCTATTAGTGCAGGAGGCTAGAGAGTGGACATCACTGGGCCCCCAGACCCACCAGATGCCCCTGAGGTAATGATCTCCTTGCCCTCCTTATCCCCTTCAGCCCCAAACCCATTATTCCTCAGGCTGGCCAACAGCAGGTGGGCATTGGGAATGATCTCCTAGTATAGAATAAGCCTGGACTACATGTGATCCTGTATCTATTTTCCTTAAGAAGCAGGAAACAGGGAGCCAACAAGGCAGAGCAGAGCCTAAGGAGACAGACCCTTGTGCCAGGTGACACCCTCTCTGGCCTCCTGGAACTCTTCTGCTTGGTGCTCTCTGCCAGTACTGACCTTTCCCCATATTCACCTGGTTTTTTTTTTCATAACCTTCTATCTGGAGCCTTTCCTGATGTCCAACCCATACGGTGTATTTGATTCTCCTGTATCCACTCCCAGCTACCGTCTGCATCCTGGTTCTCTTGCATCCGGGCTCCAGCCCATCCTGAGCTCCATTCTTGCAGGCTACATCCTTCCCAGCTTTTCCTTCTACAGGCACAAGCTGGGTGGGCCCCCATATTGCAGTCCCCATTGCCAGCACCTGTGTTATTGCCTTGGTTTATGTGCCACCTTCTGCATTGATTTCCTGGTTGTGTCTCCCAGGTCCTAGCTGGAAACAGAGTCCTGCCCTGCATACCAGCCCATCTGTCTGGAGCACGAATGCGCCCAGTCCCCATCCAGCTTTTGCCAGCTTTGTCCTCTCCTGGGGGCTGAATCCTGTTCTCTGTATGACAGGCCACAAGAAGTCATGATATTGCTATCCTCTGACCCAAGTACCATTTTTGTATCATGCCCACTAGATACGACAGATCCTTGTATATTTGACCAAGGTCACACCCTTGGAATATGAAAATTCTGGATCCTGTTTTGCCCTTCGCCCACGTTCCCTGCTCTAGTCCTAACTTGCATGAAGGCTGCAGAATGAGGGACATCTGCAGACTCAGTGGCTTACACCTGTGTGACCTTGGGCAATTCCCTTTCTTTAAGCTTCAGTTTCTTTATCTGTGAGATGAGAAGGTTAGAAATAGTGATTCTCAGGGGTTCTTTTACTTTTGAAATAAAACGGAAAACAAGAGACCCTGAAGACAAGGAGGGATTAATATGGTGGTCAGATCAAGCTGGGTCTACTCTCCCCTCTGCCTGGGCGTCTACATCATGCAGAACTTGGCAGTGGATTTACAGAAGACTCTCAGCACAAGGGCCCTGGGCTCTCACCTTTGGAAAATGGTGCAATTTAATGGTAATGCAATTACAGATGTGCTGAGATTGAAACAGCCCATCTTATCTCAAACTCATCTTCCCACCAAGTATCAGGGCAGGTGCTGATCCCTAATAGCTGCTGAAATGAATTCACCAGGCAGCTGGGAGCTCCTAGAGAGGAGATCTGTGTGCAGAGAAAGAGAGAATGGAAGGGGGAAGAGAGATGGAGGGGGGGGGGAAGGGAGCAGGGAGGGAGTGAGAGAAAGGAAGAGGGAGAGAAACAACACACAAAGAAATGGGGTGAAATAGAAGGAGGGATGGAGGGGCAAGGAAAGAGGGGAAGAGAAGCAGGCAAAGAGAGAGAAAGAGACAAAGTAGGGAGAGAAGGGGATCTTGGAAGAGTGAGGGAGGGAAATACAGTGGAAAGAGAAAGTGGTGAGAGAGGAAAAGAGAGGGAAAGAGAGAAAGTGTAATGGAGAGAGACAAAGAGATGAAAAGACTGGGAAAGATCATGAAAGAGACAGAAGAGGGAGGGCAGAAAGGGGAATAGATGGCGTAGGCTGGGATTTCTGAGGACAGAGGGAGAGAGAAGAGACGAAAAGGAGGATGGAGGGAGGGAAAGAGAGATTGAGAGTGTCAAAGAGGAAGGAGGGGTAGAGAAGGAGGAGGCAGGGGAAGAAGGAAAGGGACATAGACAGGAAGGGGAAGGAGCAAAGTGGGGGTGGTGATGATAATGAGAGAGAAAGAGAAATTGAGGGAGAGGAGGCTTGAGTAAAGGGAATAGAGATGGGTCTGTATTTCTAAAATATTAAGCTTCTCAGACCTACCAGAGGCCCTGTGCCATCATAAGAAATAGTCCAAGCAAGAAAGGAAAGAAAAGGAAAGAAAAATCATGAAATGACTAGTAGGAACGAGCTCCTCAGGACGAAGGCAGCCGCCAGAGAGAGCGAGCACAAGAGAAGGCACTAGAGGATTGGATCCAGAATTAGAGAGAGGATTGGGAGCTCTGGAAAGAAGGAAAATGTAATGATCCAAGACCCTAGAATAGGCACAGCTCCCCAGACAATCAGCCAGTCCTTCTAGCCAGTATTCATTTCCACTCACTGGCAATTCTGGGACAGCTTGGGTTCAGCACCACGGACAGCTCCAAGCCTCCCTCGGGGGTGCGGTGGGGTTCAAGCTCCACAGACCAGGGTGGCAGCAGACTGCAGCCCCCTCCCACATTGGCCCCTGGCTTCTCCTGAAAATGGCTCTTTTGGGCGGTTGGAATGCGGGCCTGTGAGCTGCTGAATAGATCAATTATTTTTCAGAACATGGTTTTGATCTCGATGTTACTTCACTGGATCACTGAGTGGAAAGGGCTTGCGGAGAAAATGGCATTTTTTATAACCCTGGCAAAATGCTCCCACACTGATGAGATGAGCCACCCAGAGAGCGCGCGCGCACATATGATACATAACTAACCAGAAGCATAATCTTCTAAATTGAAAGCCATAATGTTTGCTGTTGGAGCTAAATATTAACAGGGCGTTGTCTCCCAATGACCCTCGGGAGGCAGCTGGCTTAGCAGGAGGCTGTCGTCATATTCAAGCAACTTGATTAAATTCTTTTCTGCCATCAGAATTAAGAAATGAATAGTTTCATGAGAGTCATGCCACAAAGGACAGGGAAATGAAATGCTCAGGAAAGAGGGTGGGGCCGGGTGCCTGCCAGTACCTGCCTTCTACTCCTGGAGGGAGAAGCCTCACTCTTCCTGGGGCAGGCTAAGGACTGTAGGCTGACTGCTGGGTGTGATAGCCGTCCTCTTCTCCCCACCGGCATCCCTGCTGACCTGGCTCTGCAGCTTTCTTTCCCCCTGTTCATCCGAGAGCACAGTGGATACACGCGACCTTCCCCAGGAGGCCTTTCAGTTATTCATATTGGAGGCAGGAAAATGTAGAGGCTTATTCATGGCTTCTGGAGCTAAACTACCGGAGTTCAAATCCCAGCTCTGCCACTCACTGGCCGTGTGATCTCAGACAAGTCACGTAACCTCTCTGTGTTGAACTTTTTTAGCTATAAAATGAATTTTCTGGGGTGCCTGGGTGGCTCAGTGTCTGACTCTTGATTTCAGCACAGGTCGTGATCTCAGGATTGTGGGATCGAGCCCCACGTCGGGCTCTGAGCTCAGCATGGAGTTGGCTTGTCCCTTTCCCTCTGCTCATTTCCCCCCTCTCCAGTAAGTGAATAAATACAATTTTAAAAAATGAATTTATTGTACTGCTTACCCTCCAGAGTTGTTGTAAGGAGTTAATGAGTACTAAGATGCTTAGAACAAGGCTTAGTACATACTAAGTACTATATAAGCATTTGCTATGGTTATTACGTGATTTAGATTATTGAACTGTATAAAATTGTTGTTTCGTAGATAAAATATCCAATACTGACAACTAAATATGCAGTTTGTACAGCAAGATTTTTTTCTTCTGTGGCCACTCTTTTTTGCCCCATGGCCCTGACACCATCTCAGCAACGTTGCGAAGGTCTGTTACTTGAAGGTATATTGTCAAGGTGCTATTTTTGTACCCAGAAAAAAGTACTTTTTATTAGAAAAATACCAGTTAACCTCAGGCTCAGAAAGTTGCATCTGTGTTTCTTCTGGAAGGAGGAATGCAAAGGGAATTACCGTTTATTGGCCACCTCATTGAGCATCATGCACTGTGGCGGCTTAGTGCGTGTGTTAAGTTTGTTTAATTGTCCCAATAATTCTGTGTGGTGGGTACCTGGACCTATCTTATAGATGAAGAAACTGAGGTTCAGGGAAGCTCAATGCTTTGTTGAAAACCACATGACCAGGACAGCAGCACAAGAATTCAAACCCTCTGCCCCATTTTGGAGAAAGAGAGTGAGATGGAATGCATATTTGATGAATCCTGGCTGACCTTATCTATCCTTTTCTTTGGATTTTTCCTCCTACCTTCCTCCCAGAAGACCCCTTGTGTCTGTGTCTCCAACTCGGGCCTCTTCCTGTTCCCTTTTGTGAAGTGATGAAACTGTAAGATCATGTGAACAGCCCCACCACCTGTCCCGGAAGCCCACTCTGTCCTTTAATAACCTGGTTTTAGGAAGAGCCATGTTGAAATGGGTGGCCCAAAACTTCTGGGAGAGCTGCTCATGCAAATAAAATCCTTTCCATAGTAAACAGTCCAGAAAAAAAGTGGGAGGGAGTAGGAATGAACAGAAATGGAATGAGTAGGCTGGTGAGAGGAGGACTTGGAAAAGTCCCCTGAAACGTCATTTGTATTGGAAAAGAAATAGTCATGGGAGAATGGGAGGGAAGTAATGCAGGAAATCCCCCCCTTTTTTTTCTTACTTTGAGTCCATTTTTTAGTTCCAGAGAGAAGTAGGCAGAAGGTATTCTGTTCTGACCATGCATAGATCAGGTGAGCCTGACCTGGGAACTATCTCTAGTGGTTCTTAGGAGGGTGAAGGAGAAGGACAAATGCCCCAGACAACCTTGGAGTGGGTGTGGAGCCAGTGGGAGGGGCTGGCTTCCAATTTAGAAGGGAGCTGAGCCCCAGGTGTGGCTCCCAGCAGGCGCTCAGCGTAGGAAGGCCTGACCCTAGGAAGTGCTCTCAGGGCAGTTGGGGACTTAGATGTCTCTTCCTTAGAAGGAAGAGACAGGTGGTGTCATTCATGTGTTCACGTCATTAATGCTCATCACAACTCTGTGCGATTAGTACTATTATCTCAATTTCCCAGGGCAACTATTCATAAATAGTGGGAGTAGCAGTGGGGGTAGTCCTGGTGGCAGCAGAAGTAGCCATTGTAACTACTTACCATGCACCTGACTTACTTCTGTAAGCACTTGCAGACTTGAGCGGACGTGACCATAGGCTTGTGTTCCCTTCCCCTCCCACATGAAGAGCTGTCACTGGGAGATGCTACCCAGTCAGAGACTGTTTCTATTTCTCATCCTTCTTACATCTAGATGGGGCCCATGGCTTAGTCTCATTAATGGAAGGGAGGGGAGATCATGCATATTCCTTCTGGGCCAACGTCAATGAGAATCAGCTGTCTTCTCCAACCTCTCTTTCCTGTCGACTGGCCAGATACAGAGGGCTCCATGCCTCTAGCCAAGGGCAAAACCACCACATAGAAGTAGTCTGGACCCCCAAATCTCCATGTGAAGGAAAGCCACCAAATAAATAGAAACAATCTTTTTTTTTAAAAGATTTTATTTATTTATTCGACAGAGACAGAGACAGCCAGCGAGAAAGGGAACACAAGCAGGGGGAGTGGGAGAGGGAAGCAGGCTCATAGCGGAGGAGCCCAACGTGGGGCTCGATCCCAGAATGCCAGGATCACGCCCTGAGCTGAAGGCAGATGCTTAACGACTGAGCCATCCAGGTGCCCCTAAATAGAAACAATCTTATTCAGCTATTATATAAATGAAAAATACACTTCTATTGTGATTAGCTACTGAAATATCAGGGCGTATTTGTTACAGGTGTTACTATTACTTTAACAAATATATATGCAATTATCTCATTTAATCTTCAAAACAACCTATAGAGGCAAGTATCAAGAAGCCATCTTGAAGGTAAAGAAATCTAAACTCAGAGGTTAAGTGATTTGTTCAAAGTTATACAATTGCTAAGTGATTCAGCCATGTTTGAACCTAGGTCTCCCTGACTCGAGATTCATAGAGTACAGTTCTTTCACTCTGACCTTAAAGCGAAGGGAAAGCCCAGAAAAGATCATGGGACTTCTGGGGTGCAGGGGTAAGGAAGCCTACCCTGGCCCCAGAATCAGAACCAGTCTCGAGTGTGGATTTCCCAACAACTTCAGGACTAATGAATCAGAAAGAGAACCCTGCAGAGAACACAGGCTGGGCTTAGGCCCAGGAAAAGGAAAGGCAGGGAAAAGAATGGCATTTTGGGGACCCTGAACCCGAGCCACTGCACTGGGTTAAGCGGCCTCCATGAGGCTAAAGTAAGGACTCACATCCAAGAGCATGAGTCTGGTCTTTCCCCTCCAGGGTGCTTCCCCTGGGACGTGGAAGACAAGACAAGAACTGCGATCCTAAGCATTGTAACAGGAGAGGTAATGGTAGAAGTAGTGGGAACTGTACTGACGCAGCCTTTACCACGTGCCGGGGACTCTTCCAAGCTTTACATACATAAATTGAACCCTGAAAGCAGCCTTATGAGGTCGGTGCTAAAACGATCCCCATTTACAGAGGAGGAAACTGAAACACGGCTTGTCATACAGCTATAAAGAGAAGGAGCTGGGAGGTGAACCCAGGCACGTACTCCGCAATCCGCGTTCTTCACCTCCGAGGAAGGGTGGAGCTGATCTCTGGTTCCCGACTGGGCCAGCGCTGTTGGAGCTCGGAATCCAGGTCTGGCCTCCGGCAGAGCCACCTTATAAGACCAACGAGAGGGTGCAGAGCGTCTGTGCCTGGGCTTGGGTAAAGCTGACCTTGGTGTCTGTGTAGGTTTGCCTGTGAGCCTTCCAAGCTCTGGCTTAGTTTTCTTGAGCGAATGTCCCTGAAATTCTAGCTGAATTCATGTGGGGTCTCCACCAGGCAAAGTCCGTTATTACTCCCCCCACCCCGCCCCCGCCCAGGAATGTAGGTAGGCCTTATTAATTCCTCAGCTGGGAATTCTCCACTTTGTGCAAAACCTCAGCGTCCAGGGTGACTTAGACCAGCTCCTTGCCAACCTCTGGAGTGGCCTCACTATCACCAGTATGCTCCGGGAATGCAAAATCACTTTAATATTGGCTAGAGACAAGTGTAATTAGAAAGGTAAATCTGCTGAAAAAAAATCGTATTATGCAAATGTGATTAGCAGTGACTTTTGGGTTCTTTGTTTTCTGAGAGTTTCTCTTCCTTGGTACAAACGTGGGCAGTTGGCTGCTGTGTTCACTGGGACGACTCTTATCAGGTGCTCAGGAGATGGGAGCTCGTGAACAGAGAAGGGGGGAGAGGGGCCTGCAGCCCTGGGCAATTAGAAGAGGGATCTCTTGTCAATCACCCTTGAGGGGGGTCTGTGGGTCCCCAGTCAGAGCCAATTCCTGTGGAGGAGCCCCTGGGGGCAACCCTCACTGGTGATCTGGCTCCCCAGGAGGGAGGGGGCTCTTTGTTCCAGGCTAGAGCTGAACTCACCCCAGAATGAGCTGGAGGTGTGGTCCCGGGATGGCTGGTTCCCACAGTGGGGCTGCCCCTATTAAGGGTCTGGTGGGACTACCATAGTTTGAGGGTGTGACCTCGGCTCTGCCTGTGTGCACCCCGGGAGGTGCTCAGAGCCTGGGTGGCTTCCTGCCTGCTGGGGCCACGTGTATTAATTCACAGCAGGGAAGTTTCTTCCCAGGATTGGAACACACAACGGGTTCTGCCAGATTCAGGTGCTCTCTGGAAACGGCTGCGGACGTAACACATTTTGGCTTTTGGGGCTTCTTTAATAAAGGTGGTAGTGTTAAAAAAAAAAAAGGCACCTGCTTAGTGGGTACTTATTAAATACCAAGTACTGTGCCTACCTCGCTTAATTTTTCTGACAATTATATGAGGTGGGCTCCATGATGACCTTCTGTCTGCTTTGATTAAGAAACGGTAAGAGATGATGGGTGTTAACTGTGGTCATTACGTAACCATACGTGCAAGTCACATCATTTTGCCGCACACTTTATCCAGGGCTATATGTTAGCTACATCTCCGTACAGCTGGGGGAGTCACTGAAAACAAAGAGGAAACTGAAGCACGGAATGGTTAAGCAGTTTCCTCCAGGTCACAGTCAGTAGCAGAGGCAGGATTTGAACTCGGGCTTCCCTTGATTCTGAGGGCTACACTGCCAACCACGAGGCCGCTCTTCCTCGTGGGGCATCACTCGAGAGTGAGTGGTAAGTAACCCTTCCCAGCATTCACATTCCTGTCTCACCCATGCCCACCCCTGACCATGCCCAGATGACTCCAGTGAGACTTCCAGAAGTTTCCGGAAGCTGGCAGTCCCTGCTCTACCCCGGGAATGTGGCCCTGTCTCACTCCTGGAGCCCCTATACACTGATCTCAGCCCGCTTTCCAAGGCTGTTGGAACATTTGGGTCTGGAGTGGATAAGGGGCCTTTTGGGTCCCCTCATAACTTGCCCTCCAGTCCAACCCCTCTCTAGATTTCTGGGAACCCATTGTCTCTTTATGTACCCCCATTTCTCCCCTGTCCTTTTGGAGAAGGGGGGGCCCCAATGTGACTCCCTCCCCCAGCTCCAGGGGGACCGCGAAGCCTCAGGGAAGTTCTCTGAGGACTGACCCCACCACAGATGTGTTGCCTCTGGCGGGACCTGGAGGAGCCAGCACCCCCCCTCGGGGCCAGGGCTGTTGGCCCGGGTGTGGAAAACTGCTGCCCCAGCCCAGCCCAGGGCCCCCAGGTCTATGCAGCTTCCCTCGGTCCCCTCTGGCCAGGAAGCCAGGCGCACAGAGGCCCTTCTCAGACCTTCATTCCCAGCAACCACTGGGTCATCCTCCTACCTGGGGCATCTTTGGGCCGCTCAGACCTGACACGTCCAGAGTTGGCCTCCACTTGGCCACAGACCTGTTCTTTGACAGTGCTCCTAATTCAGGAATGGCATCCGCGACCCATTTCTGTCCCTCACTGCCACATTGAATGCACGCCAAATCTCTCCGAGGCATGCTGTTTCCTCCTCCCTCCACCCACACTGCCTTGGATTAGCTCACCACCTCTCTCCTGCATTCTTGCAAACACCCCCAGGGTCGGCACCCAGCGCCAGTCTTATCCTGGTTCACTCTGGCAATGAGACCACAGTTGTCTTCTCACTCAATCCCTCCATGGCTCTCCATTGCCTGTGGTGGACAGCATCCAAGGCCTGCCGTGGCCTGGCCTCCGCCTCTCCAGCCCCTGGCCCCGAAGCTCCTCACGGCACTCTCCAGACCAATCTGCTTTTCCTTATTATGGCCACCCTTGTCTGCGATGCCTTCCCTCCTTCCCCCAGGGACAATGTGAGACTGCATCTCATGCTGCCCTGTGAACTCTGTTGGCTGCTAGAGCCAGGGTGCATCCTCCACCCCGCCTTTCTCCAGCATTCTGTCCGCTTCCCTATTACAGCCCGGATTACACCCAGTTATTGGTTTACACACCTGTCTCCCAATTGGCCGACAGCCCCTGGAGGGCAGGAACGCAGGCGTAGTTATTGCTGAGTCTTCAGCTCAGCGAAGGGCGCAGCACATAGTAGGTGCTCAATTAGTGTTGGTTGAATTGAGTTTCCTCAGAACTCATGGAATTGATTCAATTTGGAAACAACATTGCATCCATAGAATTGATTCTTGCGTCCCCCAAGGGCATGTGATGATAAGATTCACCTCCTTAATGGCTGCCCCCCCCTTTTTTTCTGTGCAGAAAACCAAACTCCCATTTCTGGACAGAACTGAGCTAGTAGCCTGTTGGGGCGGGGGTAGGAAGCCTTGAAGTGGAGTGGACCTTGCTTTTCCTGGGGAAAGGTGTGTGGCTGCCAAGTTACCCCGTGTGTCACGGAGATGAAAAAGTGAAGGGTGCTATATTACTTTCCACAATTGAGCCAGAGGCTAAAAGTAGCCTCCCTTCCTCCTGGCTGACAAATAGGGGGAATAAATTACCCAGGCACTAAAAGTTGCATTAGGCAAATAAACATTTCGACAAGAATTATATGTGACATTCAAGAGAAAGCAAATAAACCCTTAGTTATGGGGACCTGTCAAAGCTCTAGGAAAATTAAGTAACTAAAAATCGTTAGAAGCTCTTAAACCTTCCCTGCTTCTTCCCCTGCTGTAGGGGCTCAGAGCGACACCACGTGTCCCCTGTCGTGTGTCGCCTGAGAAATTCCCAGGTTCCTGGGACCTCAGATCTGGAGGAACCTCAGAGAGGCTCCAGACCAGTGTTTTTAAATGTTCCATGGAACCCTTGGGTCCTGCAGAAGTCCCAGCAGGCAGGGCTCCCTCCCCTTCCCCCTAGGGAAGTTTCTCTTCAATCTGGGTTATATTACAGCGGGATTCCAGGAAGCTCTCTTCTGATAGAGGGTTCTGCTTCCGTGTGATTTGAAAACCACTGTATGTGTGAGCAAACATACACCCGCTAGAGAAATCTCTGTTAGAGCACTTCAGTAAATCATTCTTCAGCCTCTTTTGAGCACCTCCAATGACAGGGGAACTCATTCCAAGATTTCTAGGCAGACCCAGGTTTCTCTGCTTTCCTCTGCTCGAGATCCCCATCCCAGGACTCTGGTGCCAGAGGCTCGAGTTCGAATCCAGACTCTGACACTTACTATTGAACGCCGGGCAAAGACTGAAGTTCTCCGTGTCCCAGTTTCCCTGTCTGTAAAGAGGAGAGATCGCGTATTAGTTTCCTATGGCTGCTGTAACAGTTTGCCACCAACCCTGAGGCTTAAAACAACACTTGGGGCGCCTGGGTGGCACAGCGGTTAAGCGTCTGCCTTCCGCTCAGGGCGTGATCCCGGCGTTCTGGGATCGAGCCCCACATCAGGCTCCTCTGCTATGAGCCTGCTTTTTCCTCTCCCACTTCTCCTGCTTGTGTTCCCTCTCTCGCTGGCTGTCTCTATCTCTGTCAAATAAATAAATAAAATCTTTAAAAAAAAAAAACAAAACACAAATTTGTTGTCTTACAGTTTTGGAGGTCAGAAGTTCAAAGTCGGTTTTATGGAGTTAAATAAAGGTGTCTCAGGCCACGTTCCTTCTGGAGGTTCCAGGGAGAACCCTTGCCTTTCTAGAGGCCACCTGTATTCCTTGGCTCATGGCCCCTTCCTCCATCGTCACAGCACGTCACTCCAGTCGTGTCTTCTGCAACTACATCTCCTTCTCTGACTCGGACCCCCTGCCTCCCTCTAATAGGCCCATCCAGAGAAGCAGGATATAACCTCCCCCACTCAGGACCCTTAACCTAATCACACCTGCGAAGTCTCTTGTGCCATGTAAGGTGACAGATTCATAGGTTCCAGGGGTGAGGATGTGGACCTCATTGGGGCGCTGTTACTTTGCCCACCACACAGTAATAGCACCCACCTTGGGGGGCCATGGTGAAGGTTCAGAAGGAAGCTCACCTCATGAGCGCTTTGCATGGAGCCCAGCACACAGACGGAGCTCAGCATGTGTAAGTCAAATATCCATCCCGTAGGTCACTCCCCTCCTCCATGCCCTCGTGTGGCTCAAGGACAGAATGGACTGGACCTTGGAGTTTAGATGACGGGGGTCCTGGAGGGCCTGCTCAGGAGGTTGGACGTAGACCCGTGGCTGTAGGAAGCCCTGGGGGTTGTTTAAGCCAGGGAGGGTCACGGTGGATACTCTGTTTAGGAGGAACTTGTTGACCACAGTGTGGTTGGCAGGAGACAAAGCAGGTGCCAGGGGGATGGGCTGGAGGCTACACCTTCACCCAAGTGAGATGAGCACGACTGGCCCCCGGCTGGGGCTCACTGACTGGATTCAAGGACGATTTCAGAGGTGGAGGTGGGAAGGCTCAATGGGTTGGGGCATGGGGTAGGCAGGAAGCATCCAGGATGGTTCCCGGCTTCTGGCTTTGGTTGCTGGGGACAGGTGAGCATCCTTGACTGAAGATGCGGAGCAGGGAGGAGGAGCAGAGTCCGGGGGTGGCGAATGGTGAGCTCAGCTCAGGGCCTGCTGTGTTAGAAATGCCAGTGACACACCCAGGGCAGGAACCTTCGAGGGGGTATGATAGATGGGTCTGCAGCTTAGGGGACAGAATGGGGCCAGAGACAGCTTCTGAGAGTTGAGGTGGGACCTGAGGGCCTGCTCGTGGGTCGGAGCCCTGCGGAGTGGGAAGGAGAGGGATGGAGGTTGGATATCGGGAGTCTGCAGTGTTCATGGGACCGAAGAAGAGTGGTCAACGACAGAGAAGCCATAGCCATGATGGGGGAGGCCCAAGAACGCAGCCCTCCACATTCATGCCCACACAGCTGGACCTGCCGGAGGACGCTCATGCGCTGCCCTACACCTGGGGCCACGCTCTGGAAGACACTACACACGCCTCCCATTTGCGGGAACTTAAGGTTTAACCAGAGTCATCACATCGTCCTGTTTAATCTGTATAACTGAACTTCCTTGAGGGATTGGCATTTTCACCTTTAAGATGATGATGGTGAGGCTCCATGAGGCCCACAGACTTGCTTGAGGCCCATAGCTAGGTGGGGTCTGAGCAAGGGCTTGAACTCACATCTCCTGACTGCTGTGGGGTCCAAAGCCTTTGCACAGACCCCGTGCATGTGGACATTGCAGGCCTGCCCAGCAGCAGTCCTCCTTCAGCTGTTCCGAGTGAGGCTGAGACATGGCTTTGTGCTCAGACTACAAACATAGGCCCTGGTACTGGGCATCCCTTGGGAATTCTGGTAACAGGTGGGAAGCCCTAGGAGGTCCCAGGTGTGTCGGGAGCCTGGAGTCTTACAGGGATGGGGAAAGAACTTCAGACCTGAGACCCTTTCTTTTCGCAGAGGAAAGGAAGGTCCCAACCTCCTCAGTCTCTGACATCTCATCGAAATCCAACCCATTAGGAGCTGACAGTGAAAACTGTCTTAGGAACCTCAAGGTGGGATCTCAGGGCAAGGGTCCCAGACAGGGTTGGCCTCCAGACTTCCAGAATGTCATAGCCATTTATAATAACAGGGCTTCCCATATGTGCCAGGCTCTCTTCTGAGTGCTTAACATAGAGCAACTCATTGAATCCTCACAACGGCCCTGGGAAGTAGGCACTGCTGCTGTCCCTGTGTTACACGAGGGCCCAGGTGTACTGGTTGCCGGGCCACCTCTGCTCATTCCTATGATGTCAGGGGTAGAGAGGTAGGAGGCAGGACCACCCAGCCTAGCTTTTCCTCACCTTCGTTGGATCCATCTTGGTCTTTCATTCCTGTGAGGCAATGGGTGGGGAAGGGGGGTCACAGGGTTGGGCAGAGGTTCCCCCAGCAGGGATCAGGGCTCTGGGACACCTTCTGACCCCAGCAGTGCCTCCCCACCCCCTCCCAACCTCTCTGAGCTTTAATTTCCTTATTCATCAAACAAGACAGAGCTCCTTCCTCCCAGAGGGGTGGTGGTGGTGGTTCCCTTCCCAATTCTCCTTCTCCTTTATCACCATCATCCCAGCCAGCAGGTACCATTACCTGCAGGCCAGGACCTGCTCCGGGTGCCTCTCATCATTGCCCCTTTCCCCTTCCCCGCAGTTCTGCAAAGTAGGTGTTAGGATCCCCCTGACAGAGGAAGACACTAGGGTGCAGGAAGGCAAAGTCACTTCCCTGAGGCCACCCAGCCTGTAAGTCACAGTCGGGCCTGGACACAAGCCAGACAAGCTCCACCACACTGTCACCTGGGGACCTGGCCTGGTACACAGCAGGCACTCGGCACACACAGGTTTCCCTTCTCTTCTGCTCAATATTCCCTTGACAAAGGGCCCCTGCCTCAGAGTCCTCCCTGCAAAGAGTCACAGGCTTTCAGTTGGAAGTTAAAGATCCCCCTAGGCTGAAGATGGGGCAAGGGGCCCCTGCTCACCTCCCCTTCCACTCTCGTACAGCCCCATTGGGCATCCCCATCCCAGGGACCTGCCTTCCCCACTAGCATCTTTGCCAGCTCCTGGTGAATTTGGAGCCCCTCTGCAGCAGGGAATCTAAATTTAGACCCCGTGCTCTGTTAACTCTGTGAATAATGCTAATCCTAACAATTCTTCCTGCAATTAAGTTGGGGAGGGGGTGAGGAGGTGGTGCTTGGCCCAAGAGGAAATTACACAGGGAGGCCTCTCTTATTGCTAGTTTTGGGAGGCCTCACTCCGAGGTGTCTACTTGGCGTGACTCTCTTCTTGGATGGCTGGATCCAGAACATGCCTATTTGGGGTGGAGGGAGGGAGTGTCTGTCTCTAACCCTATTGTGATGTGTTACTGGTGCGTGTATTGAAGTGCAGCTCGGAGCCCTGCATGGCAATGAATTAGGTTTTGTAAGCAAGCTGTCACCCGCTCTGAGAGGTGTGAAAAAATTATGAACTGCATTGTCCTGGAAACCACAAAATAGCACTTCCTCCCTGAAGTAAACACATAAGTTTGGGAAATAAAGTTGAAATGAAGTTATATTCGCAATTTAGATTTATTTGTTTCGGGAGATTTGCCAATGCTCTTGCTTGACCCAGCAATGCCAAGGTGCCTACCTGTGCGTCAGGATAACCCTCCAGTCCAGAAGCCACCAGCTGAGCCCCGAGACTCCACCTGCTGCTTCTGTCCTTCCCTGGGGGACGTCAGGAAGTCTGACAGCTCCCCTGGCTGGGCCAAGGTGGGGCAGATGAAGAAGGGTCTAACAGCCCATCAGGTGTTTACAGCTAGCCCTTGTACGCTCTGAAGCACCTTTCCCTGGTTTTCTTGAATAATTTCATGGCATTTTTTTTTTTAAGACTCTACCTCCGTTCTCATCTCCCTTTTCTGGGCATTCTTTCTGAGTAGCATAGATCAGAGAAGGACTCTCCTCCATTGCTTTCGTTGCTATACCTCTATTGATGCAGCCTAACTTAAGGTTTCACTTTTGTCAGCAGCCATAGAACTCTCTTAGCTCATATGTAGCTTGTGGACAGTTAAAACTGCCATGAAAGAATTCACTCACTCACTCATTCATTCATTCATTCACACACTCATTCCCTATCTGTGTTAGGCATTGTGCTACTCTCTGGGAATGTGAGTGAGAGATGAATCAGACCTAGTCCCAGCCTCAGTGGACAGCACGGACTGCCTGGGGAGAGGGAGAATGGGAACGGAATCCAGTACGAGGGGCACTAGGAAGGAGGCAAGTGTGAAGGGGACCTCTGGGGATGGCTGCAGCTGGGGGTGAGAGATGAACTGGACCATGAAGGGTGATAGGACTTCGACAGCTCATGTTCCTGAGAACTTCTGCCAATTCAAGTCCCTCCATCTTTTGTGACTGAGACTCCGCTATTTGAAAGAAGGGGAAGGATGTTAGATTGATCTTAATTAAAAGCTGTCTTGGGGCTGAACCATCCGTGGTGAGCCTGGGATATGCCATTCAAATAAATGGGCTCCCCGTCTTGTTTGGGTCATCTACAGCATTGACCCAGGTGCTTTCCTATGTCCTGCCTGTGCCCTCAGGAACATGATGAAGAGGAGAGGGCCAGTCTGAGAATCTTTGGCAAGGCCTTTCAGTAGCTCCGTTGCACACGTGTCCTCCTCTGCCCTCGCTCGCCCCCCATGGCCTCCTACCGGTTCCTTCACCAGGGGTTACCAAAGCCCCCTGTTTGCCCGCTGCCCTGACCACTCTCCTCCTGCTAGGTGCCTGCCTAGCTGTCTCGGTGCCCTGGGGTTCATCAGTGCCACACGTTGAGTGCTCTCTCCTTTCTAGGCTCTGTGCTAAGTGCCCAGGGACACCGAGGTAGATACTGTTCACTTTGGTCAGCTTGTTAACTGGGGCCATAGAAGTTTCTATTGCTAACCCAGGGTTGCAGGGTCGGGAAGTGGGAGACCTGGGATTTGGTACAGCGTCCCATCCATGCTTCCCTTTTCCACAGGGCAGAGCCCTCGGATGGATATTCAAGTTCCGTACTCAGTTCAATGGCTGTAATTTCTGGATGTCAAGTCGATGCTCACAGCCTGACAAGTGGCTGCTTGGTGGTCTGACCCATGTTCTCAGTTGCAGGCTGCCAAGAGGCCCGGCACATGATCCGCTGTTGGGTAGACCCTTGGTCTGACCTGTACCTTGCCACACGGTCTAACATGTGGACAAACGAATACAAAAGCTGATGTCCAGCCCATCCCAAGCCTGGGGCTGTCTGATCATCTCTGCTCTCTGGAACCAAAGCCAGGGCAGAGGCAGGCAGACCCGCCATCCGTGAGAGGCAGGATCACATCCTTCCTTGTGAAGACGAGGCCCACCGAGGCCAATGGACAGATGGGATGATGCTTGGCATGCACGTGTGCACGCACAGGCACACACACACACCTATACACACATGCACGTGAGGGCTGGCACCCTCTGCATGCCGTGCAGAGCAAGCTGCTGGCTCTCGGTGATGATGGATGCCTCTCCACGTGTCGCTCAGCTCTGCCTCCCTCCTTATTCTGCACGCAGGACTCACTGAGTAAATGGCTCCACCCGGCTGCCTGGCAGGGGTGGTAGATGGAGGGACTGGGGGAGGGAGGGAGGAGTGGAGCCATTTGTCTGGGGCACAGGGAGGGGAGCTGGCCACTTACGGCTGTGATGGATGGCGACTCTGCTCTGCCATCTGTTGGGGCTGGCAGGCTGCTTAGCACAGTACCGCACACCTGGCTGGGGCGTCCCTGTGGAGCTGGGCCTGCCTTGGCTGGGGCCAGGGGACCAGGCTCCTGATGCCCCGGGGCAGGAGGCTGGCAGGGAGGAGCTACGCAGCGCTCCCTGGGTCCCAGTGAGGGAAAGATGACACATACTCTGAGAAGAGGGCCTGAGGGGCCAATCCTGCTCCCCCACCCACCTGCTTTCTTTACCAGCAGCCCAGGGCCTCTGCAAAGAGAAGGAGGGCCACCCTGGGCATTCCCGGGCCAGGCAGAGCCCATCGGAACTCAGTTGTCTACTTTCCTCGGTAAGGAACGTGTGCAAAGCCCGTGGTACAGCGTTTAGCACACGCGTGCTGAATAGAAACAAAGCAAGTCGGACCACGCTTCACATCCAGCCCGTGAGTGTGGGGGCCTAACAATGCTTTCCAGGTCAGCCGGCTACCTGGGTGGAAGACAGGAGGGAGGTTTCTTGGCCCTGCCAGCCACACTTTCTCTAAGCTGTGCCTACCCTCTCGGATTCCAGAATGTTAGCCTTTGTAAAGGTCCTTGGAGGTCGGTAACTCAAAGTCATCTAATCTACAGGTGGGAAGCTGGGGTACAGAGAAGGGGGGCAAGCCTAGTGGCCTGCAGCACCCTGTCTTCCTTGCTCTAACCCTCCCTCTCTCCCCAGCTGGCCTTGACCTGGGACCCAGAACTAGACCCTGGGTGCCAGGCCCTGGGCTGGGCTTCAATGGTTGCCCCTCCTCGGGGCTCTGCTGCTCCCCCCAAACCTTCATCTGCCAGGCATACCCCATTCTCTCCTGGGGGTCACACCGTGTGTGTGTGTGACCTCACTGTCCATGTCAGAGTCCAAACCCCATGAACCTGGGCCTCCTCTTCCAAGACACAAGACCAGTGTTGGGAGAGTCCGTGCAGTGCCCGGTCGATCCAGGGAGGCCCGTTGGAGCCTGGAATCCATTGCTCCAGGCTGGTCAAGGATGAGCTGACCTTCACGCTCAGCCCTGGGTAGAGTTTAGATTGAGCCAAAGAAAAACAGCAAGTGGGGCTTTTTCTGAACCCCTGAATCTGCAGGGGCAAACCCACAGCTGCTCCAGGTGTAGGAGCGGACCTACTTTAAAGAGGAGATAGGGACGCTTCAGATGGAAGAGACGGTGCGAGCGAAGGTGTGGTAGCGAAAGAGTCCACCGAATCCGTAACGATTTTTGTTCGGTTGAAAGGGAAATTGCAAAGAGCCATCACCTTTTGTCCCTGCCTTCATGGAACTGCTTCAGTGTGGAGAGGGGGAGAAATAACGCAAGGGAGAGAACAAAATTCTAATTCAGAGGGAATTAAGAAAGGAGGAGATGGTATCATTGCAACCTGGCAGGGCTTCTTGGAGGAAGTGGCATTTTAACTTCAGGGTCTTGCTGGATCCTCCTTTCCTGTAGGGCGGGGGGACTCTCAGGCACCTGGGTTAACAAATAGATGGTCTCACCCACCTTCCCTCGGGGCTCTGACAAAAGAAGGGAAACCCTCCTGCCAAGCGTGTGCCGGGTGCTGGGAGGCACAGTCCTCCGGATCACAGTCTCGGGACAACCTTGGGAGAGGCATTATGTTTCCACTGGGGCCAAAGAAAATGAGGCTCAGAGAGGTCAAGTGATTCACCCAAGGTCACAGAGCCAGGAGGCAGCAGAGTGGGGAAGGCACAGCCAGGTCTCTGACTCCAAAGACAGCCTGTGCTTTTCTGGCACCATTAACACCCTGTGGGAGACTCAGCTCCTGGCAGGTCAGCGGAGCTGTGTCGGCAAGGGGTTGCTTCAGCGGGTGGCATCGGCCACTGGAGGTGAGCACTGAAATGCCAAGCCTGCTTCTAGACGTGACAGCTGCACTTTGTTTGCCAGGCAGCCGGGGGCTGCAGCGTTCCTCTGAGCTGGGGAAGCCTGGAGCCCCGCAAAAAAGCAGGAGTATAATTTGGCTCCTCTTAATTGATTTGCAAATGTACTGAAGAATGGTGGTAACTCCTTTAAATTTTACTCTCATTCAAATTTTGGAGGTAAACATAATGAGAAAGGAAAGTCAGCACCATATAATGGAGGAAGAAAAAGGTCTAGCATTTTATTTTATTTTTACCCTCGGCCTAGGGAAAGCAAATTCACTATGAATACCTCATTATTTGAATTTCAAGTATTTCTCTCAAGTTGAGCACAAAAGGAAACTTAAAAAAAAAATTAACACACACGCACACACACTTACCCTGAACCATTTCTCCTCTTGAATATGTGACTCAGAACGTCCTAGTTTAGGTTATAACAGTGCAATTGCGAGAATCAATCAGCACGAGATAGCTGTTTACTCAGAAGTGCTTAGAAAGGACACCAGTCAAAAGAACATTAATATCTTAAAACATTGAAATTATCTTTACCAAAGAACATTAGCTATAAGCATTAATATTTGGGAATTCTCCGTTGCTTGCGAAGTGTCTGCCTACGGATGAGCCCAGAGGTCAGGGTGTAGAGGAAAGCAAGGAGGTGCTTATTCCAATGAAGGCGCGTCATGCTGGAAAGAGCTCAAGAACCGGGTTCCTTCCTTCCTTCACTCGGGGATTCATATGCACTTACTCAGCAGTGTAGACGACAGAGTAGACCCATGGGCTTTGCAGTCAAGCAGACCCAGGTGGAAAGCCCTGCCCGGCCACTTGATTAACCGTGCCACCTGCGTGAATCATTAAACGGCCCAGGACCTCAGTTTCTACACCCGTAAAATGGGATTAATCACGGTGTTAGGCCAGGAGTGACCTTTCAACGCACTCAGCATGGGACAAGTACAGAGTAAGGCCTCAATAAATGGCAGTGATTTCATTGCCTTTCCCATCGAGTGTTCTGTGTATCAGGCACTGTTGGGTGGGGACCAAGGATAAAGGAGATGGCCACGGTTCCTCTCCTGCTGGAGCTTATCATCTAGAGGGGAAAGGGGGCAATTACCATCATGGTGCTCAAAAGTCTGGATGCTGGCTGAACCTAGCTCTTTGCTGTGTGACCTGAGAAAGCCACTTAACCACTCTGGTCCTGAGTCCTTATCTGTGAAATGGTGAGGAAGCTCCAACCTGCTCCCTAGGGAGGTGTGAAAACCAAGCACAGGGGATCTTGGAAACAGTTGTGTTTAACCCCTTCTGAGCCCAGGACCCAAGTGGAATCAGGAATGAACACCAAAGAATTCTCTTCCTTCTGGGTCAGGTTTTCCAGGACTCTCTGGGTGGAATTGACTGACCTTATGTGGTCCATCGTAGTACGAGCTTGTGTGTTATCCTGAGGACAGTGGGGGGCAGTGGTGAAGGCATTAAAGCAGGCAAGTGATGAGATCAGATTAGGTTCAGGAAGACAATTCTGGCTGTGGATGGAGGGTGGGCTGGTGGAATGAGCCCGGAGACAGAGGGCTCAGGGAGAGATGACAGGGACTCAGGCCTTGACCAGCTTTGGTTAGGCTCCTCTGAGCCCTCCTCTTGACTGGCCTTGACCCTGGCTTGCTATCCTTGGTCTCTGAGCCTAGTTTTACCAAGAATCCTGCCAAAGCCACATATGCAAGAATCCCCCCACCTTAACACCTAACCAGATCCCTCTTAGTCATTTTCCAGTCCCCACTCCCATCCCCGCCATGCTCTCACCCTGCCCTTTGGCTATGAACCCCCTGTTGCTCTTGCCGCATTTGAAGTGGAGCTCTGCCCTGTACTGACATGAGCTCTGTCTTGCCATTTTTAGCAAGCATCCGGTGCCATTTGACTTTGACACGGGGCAAATGCCCAACCAAGCAGAAGATGGCCACAGGGAGTGGGGGGAGAGGGCATGCTTTAAGGGTAGAGTGGCAAGACGGGTTGCAGGGCGAGGACAGGAAGGCGTCATCGGGACCCACCACCACAGGCTTCCCAGGGGAGCAGCAGCGATGTGGAATCCGTGAGGGAGTGTGGCTTTTGGTGTGAGAATGCCAAGTGTGGATTTGGATTGTTGGATTTGGCCCAGTTCATGTTCGGTGCAATCCCTTTGGTGTTTTCCTTGCAGATGTCACCCCTTGTGCTTCTCCCCCATTCCCAAGACCACCGCTGAGTTCCGTCTGGGCCTGCTGCCTCTTAGCGGTTTCCCCTTCCCTTTCTCAAAACTCGCGTGTCTCATTCCCTTGAGAAGGTGCTCTCCCTGGCGTCAGGTGCCTAATTTAAACAGCAAATCTGGGCTACCACGCACAGCTCCTCTGCTCAGCTGAGGTATTTGCATTTTAACAGGGACAGTTAAGAGGTAATTCCTTTACCCCAAAGACAATGAAATGAGGTTTCAGAGGACACAGACTAATGGGGAAGAAAGATTTCCAAAGCAGTGGCAGGAGCTTGGGCTTGGAAATCAGGCAAAGTGGAACTGAAATCCCGGCTCAGAGGAGTTCTTTCTCGAAGGTTGGCTGCTTCAGTGGGCACACCGTGGCTCCTTCGAGGAGCTGACCTATCACACCTGGGCATGTCCCTCGCCTTTCTGGGCCACTTGGGCCTCATTTCTCATTAGGAAGGGGGATGATGCATGCCTGAACAGGCACACATAACCTCCCCATCCTAGTAAGTGGGCTCTCATCCCCACCCCACGCCCCAACACGCACACTGGTCCTCTCCCTCGTGGGTGGCCACCTGCTCACTCTTTCCTTTCTCTCCCTTGACCTTTGTGTGTGCCGGGTGTCTGGTCTGAGCCTCCAGTGTAGCAGAATTCCAGCTGGAAAGCTTGTTGTTTCTAAAGATGGGTGGGGAGACCCACCCTTTTTGCTCTGCATGGCAGGAGCAGCGGAAGCCAGGGCTCACAGAAGGTGGCCCTATAATTAATCCCCCAGCCCTCGCCACCATTGTCTCTTCCCTATTGAGATAGGCCAATTAGCAGTTCTGCACTCCTCTGCATGGCAGCCACTTATTAGTGAAGACAAAGGCAGCATTGATTCCAATTTGTCCTGCATTTGGCTGTCTCTGAAGTTAAAGATTGCATTTGGGTATCAGTGCTGGGGAAGAAAACGCAGGGGCAATGTAGTGAGAGTGCCTAAAATTAGTTGAAATAATTTTAGCCCTATTGTGAATGGCTAAACTAAATATAAACAGAAGAGAGAAGAAAAATCTTTGTAATGTTAATTACCATAAGCATTAAGTACCCAAAAATGAGGCGTACTATTTGTTTGGTGACACTCTGATAATTAAATCATTTTCTCCCATTGAGGCTCCTTGCAGGTTTATATGGAGCCTGGCTCTTCCTGAGCGGTTTTCTCTGGCCCTGAGGGATGCTCAAAATTCTGTTTCCCGCATTTCTGAGTCCACAGTGCTGCTCCAGTCCAGGTGAGCGGGGCTGTTACTGCTCACTTGAGTAATCACTCAAGTAATTATTAGGTCTTGGACAAGCCTGAGCCCATAGAGGATGAGCTGAGTTGAGGTCTGGGCTGACATGGACAGACGGACTGCTCACTGCCCATCCATCCATCCATCCATCCATCTGTTGGTCTGTCCATCCATCTGTCCATCCATGTTCGTGCACCTTTCCATTGATTCATTCAACCAGCATCTTCTTTTGTGCAAGGCATTGAGGATAGAGAGAAATAAGATACAGTTCTTGTCATCAAAGCTTCCAGTTGGGGAGGAGGAGGGTGACACGTGCATTAAGAACCGGTTATAACACACTGTCAAAAGCCTCCCGATGGAGGTATAAAGAAAGTGTTTTGAAAGCATCATAGTGAGACACATTCATTTTGCCCAAGGAGTCAAGGAAGACCTCTCAGAGGAGGTAACAATAGAACTGGCACTAAAAGGATGAGTAGGTGTTTGCTGAGAGGGAAAGTGGGAGAAGGGACAACCCTACCCAAGGGGACTGGGCAGGAACAAAGGCACGGGGTTTGTCAGACTTTGGTGAGGGTGAGAAGACTGGTTTAGGACAAAAGGGTGGACGAGGGGGTGGTTGTAAGAGAAGTGGCAAAAACATCCTTGATGACAATGCATTTATTGAGCACTTGCTGTGTACCTAGCACTGTGCCAAATGTCTGACCCCCCCATCTCATTTAATCCTCCCCTCCAGCCCACCCTGAGATGATTGTCCCTCCTTATATAAGGAATTCTGGGGTTCAGAATCTACAAAGCTGGGAAGACCTGTCTGATGACTCACAATTGTTCTTGGCCACAACAGTATTCTGCCAGACTGTGGGCCAAAGATGATCTTAGAAGCTGAGGAGCTAGCTTTCATTCTGCAGTTGCTGTGGACATTGTCCAGGAGAAGACCCTGACCTGGAGCTCTCCACCTGGTCCAGTTAGGAGAGAGGGGTCCATCTATTGTAGGGGCAGGTGGGGTGGTTTTGCTGCCTGCTTAGTCCTTCTCTTGGCTCTGGGATGTTTTTGTGCCATGTACTTGCCCCTGGTATCCATGGTCCCAACAAAAGCACCAATCCAGTCAGGGAGAAGGCAATTGTGCATTTAAGGGCATGTCACTCCCCGTGAAGCCCTTTCTATACGTGATCTCTTCTTGCAAAATGGGTCTTAGTGTCCCATTAATACTGAGAAGGCTCAAGTCTTAGAGACGTCACATGACTTTTCCAGAATGTCATGGTCCTGGACTCTTACCCGGCTCGAAAGCAGAAGTGACTTACTCTTCCAACATTGTCTTCCTTCTCATTCCGTCGTAAAACTCACCCATCCTGTATCCTTGCGGAGATGACATTGTTTGGAGGAAAGAGGGGTTAGAGGATTCTCCCTAGTTTCTCAATGTCGAGTGGGATGTGGGGCCTGAAACCAAAAGGAGCATGATCTGAAGGTGGCCTGACCAGGACCGAGCCAGGACTGAGCCAGGGGTGTGGGGGGGTCAACAACCATCTCTCAGGTGGCAGCACGCCCCTGCCAGCTACCACCCCGTTTGCTTTGCTCTCTTGCGTGCCAGAACTTCTCGAAATGGTTTCTTTCATTCTGGACTCCAATCCTTCACCCACCACGCCCTGCTTCACCCTCCCCAGTCAGGCTCTGGCCCCCTCACTCCATGGGAATCACTTTCCTTAGGCTCTTTAAGGACCTCATGGCCATGTCTCCCCCCGTCGCCCCTCGTCTCGGTGGCCTCCGCGGTGGCGTACCCTGCTTGCCCCGGCTCCGCTCTCGGCTGCCGTCCTCCCAGTACTCAGACCCCTCCTTTTGGTTGGATGTTTCTCTCGCCAGAACTCTACTTCTTGCTCCGCTCCTTTGCTCACTGTGCGGCAGGCACCGGTTCTTCCGCTCTTCTCCTCTCCTCTCACGGTGGGCTCCTTGATCTTCTAAACCACAATTCACAGTAAGAAAGTCATTTTATGTTCTATCCCGTTAACCACTCCTCTATGCCGCTGAAACAGAGTGTTACAGAACCGTACGTTAATCCTTACCAGGTGAAAGGCACGCTGGTATTTTCATTGTGTTCTCTCCTACTTTATTTCATTTGAAAAAATACTGGATCTTGACCCACTAAACCGATTTTGCACCCCACCAATAGGTTTTAGCCCCTCACTTGAAAGACACGGCTCCAACTTATTAAACTCATTGCACCTGAGGGCCTTCATACTTGCAGTTCCCACCACCTAGAATGTTCTTTCTCCAGAGAGTTTCATAGCTGCCTCCTTCTTTTCTTTCGAGTTTCAGGTCAAACATCTTCTTCAAAAAGTCCTGCCCTAACTACCCCATCCAAAGTAACTAACTACATTACCTCCTCTTTCTCCTTCCCATGATCTGCTCATCTACACTATTTGAAATTATTATTATTTTCATACACTTACTATCAACGCTCCTGCCCTAGAGGAGGGAACCTGTCTAGTTTGTTCACGGTTATGGCCTCAGTGCCTAGAATAGACGTGACAAACAGTAGGCACTCAACATATGCTTTTTCCTTGAGTGATAAACTCCGGCTCTATTTGGGCAGCTGCCAACCACACGCACTGGCTGAGCAGTTGTGCCAAGTCACTGAGTCACAGCTACGGGACATCCAGGTCTTTCGCGGGGGCCTGCAGAAGTAGTCACGACGGAGAATCATAGAAAACGAGCTGAGAGACCATGTTCAAAGGTCAAACGAGGTAAGTAAATAAGAGGGTCAGTGTGTGTCAGTTAGGCTGGCTTTGGCTGCAAGTATTAAACAATGAGCCTGTTTATCTGACATACCAGCAAGTCCAGAGAGGGTGCCCCAGCACCCACATCCCTTCTGCCTCTATCCTGGTGTCATTTGGGGTTGTGTGTGTGTGTGTTTTATCCTTAGACTGGTAGCACTTTAAGGGATCCTGTCCAGACACCGTGATGCCCAAAAGAAGAAGGAAGACCACCTCTTCTTAGGAGAGTAGAAACTTTTTCAGATCCCCCTCCCCCACTGCCAAGTAGACTCTCACTACTTCTCATTGGCGGGAATTAGGTCCCTTATTCACTCCTAAACCAATCATGGATAAGGGGGATAGAATTTCATGGCTAATTTCATGGCGATCACTAATCACATGTCCTAGAATGAATATTGGGGCATTGGCCATAACGCTCATGACACCTCGAGTGGGGTGACATACATGCCATGAAATACCCAGAAATATGCATCATGTGGTCCTGTACGGCTGCTAGAGATGGGCTGTGAATTTACCTCTGAGTTTCCCAGTGGCCAAGGCAAAACGGGGAAGCCCAACTGTTTGCAATTTTACAGTTCCCTTGTGTTTTAAATAAAGCAGGTGCTTAGGACAACCCCAACTTTTTCTGAAACTGAAGTCCATAAACTTCTGCTGTTCATCTTCCCTTTTTTTTTTTTAAGATTTTATTTATTTGACAGAGACAGTGAGAGAGGGAACACAAGCGGGAGGGGGGGTGGGAGAGGGAGAAGCAGGCTTCCCGCCTAGCAGGGAGCCCGATGCAGGGCTTGATCCCAGGACCCTGGGATCATGACCTGAGTCAAAGGCAGATGCTTAACAACTGAGCCACCCAGGGGCCCCTGCTGTTGATCGTCCTAAGTAACACATTGTGTTGGGTCATTTCCAGGCCATACTCCCATGCTCAGTGCAGTCGCAGGCTGCATATAACTATTTCTGACCATGCCTCAATGCAAGCTAAAGGAAAGTTTTAAAGCCCTAGCACCAAAGTACAATTTAAGAAGTGATACAGGAGTAGGAAAGAGAGAGAGAGAGTAAGAGATGCAGGCTAGAGCAAATGGCACAAGTTACGTACCCAGCCTTCTGATGGGCTACACTGAATTTTATCCATGGGTAGAATTTAGACTAGCTCAAGGAATGGATGGATAGTTTGTCTTTCAGGCAGCCCACCACGAACATCATTTCTCCCAGCAAAGGTTTTGATAAAGAAGGGATGGCAGAGAGTTCGAGGTTGTGTTCTCTGGCAAGGACCTGCATGCAGATTTTCTCACATATTCATATGTCTTGACAGTTGGCAGGGTAGGTGGGACATTTTGTGAATAAGAATTGAGAGTCTAGGGGCGCCTGGATGGCACAGCGGTTAAGCGTCTGCCTTCGGCTCAGGGCGTGATCCCAGCGTTATGGGATCGAGCCCCACATCAGGCTCCTCTGCTATGAGCCTGCTTCTTCCTCTCCTACTCCTCCTGCTTGTGTACCCTCTCTCGCTGGCTGTCTCTATCTCTGTCGAATAAATAAATAAAATCTTTTAAAAAAAAAAAAAAGAATTGAGAGTCTGACCAGAACACGTACCTGAGTGGACATCACGGATGTGGGGTGTTTACATCCAGCCTCCCCTGTGCTTGTGAAATTGATATTTTAAACCCATATGCAGGGCTTTATCCCTAACTAGGGTGACCATGTCCCGGCATTCCATTTTCCAGTTGGTGTCCTTTGTACTCTTAAAAGTGATCCATTTTACAGAGAAATTCTATGGCCTCTCTACACCCATCCCAACTGGAGAGATCTCGTTAGCCAACCAACCCAGCTGAGCTGCTGAATCTTGAGTCTGTTAGAAAACATGTTTTCTCCTCCACCTGCAGACCTGATCATGTGCGGAGCCTTCCCTGTCTTAATTGAAGGCCCACAGGTGAGACGTTGCACAAGCAGGTACAGAACTAGAGGATGCTGGTGTGTGTGTGTGAGTGTGAGTGTGAAGGGGAGGGTGAGTGTGTGCGAATGTTCTTCCGTGTGTGAAGGCATCGCAGCATGTGTGTGTCCTGACTGCGCCAGTCTGTGTGTATGTGTGTGTGTGTGTGTGTGATGGCACAGTACCCACATTTGAATATCTGTGCAAGTCCTGTCCTTTTAGATGGTCCTGAAGCCAAGGTCAGATCATGGGTTTCTTCCTTTTCGCTGGAGCACCAGATTCCAAATGGGGCCCTAACAGCCCCTGCTCCTGTGTTCACACTCCTTCCACGGAGTCTAGCTGGCCTGTGGCTCGATGAACAGAGAGAGTGCAGAGAGGTGGCGCTGTGCTGTGTCCTGGCCTCTGTCTCAGGAAGTCTGGAAGGTTCCTCTTCTGTGCCTTTTGGAGTGTGAGCTGGCAACTGTGCTGGAGAGACCACATGGAGAAGAGGCCCAGCCTGCAGCCACTCCCTTCACGCACAAGGCATGGGAAGGGGCTGCCCTGCGAATTCCAGCCCAGCCAAGTCCCCGGATGACTGCATATGTACCTGGCTGACTTACGTGAGCAGAACCGCCCAGCTGAGCCCAGGCAAGTCTCAGAACCAACCTTCCACGAAATGGGTGCTGTCTCAAGTGGCCCGGTTTTGGGGGGATTTGTTAGCCATAGTAGAAAGCCATGGGTATCTCTCCCCCTCCCTAGCCCCACACAGGAAAGGGCTGCTGAGCTGGCGGGGCTGCTGAGGGGTTGTGGGCAGACAAGGTCCTGCAGAAGGCAAAGCCTCTCCTCCCTCCCTTTCTCCCATTCTGTCCTGTTTTTTGTTTGTTTTTTCTCTTCTCATCCGGCCTGCGTGGGGAGGAGCCTGGGCTCAGGCCTGCCGTGGTCTAAGTGCAAGGTGGGCAGCAGGCGCTGGGTTCTGGCCCTGTGGTGCCCTCAGAGCAGGGTCGTAGGCCTGTTGGAATTCCACCAGCATGCCACCGGGCAGACAGGCATCTGCTTAAGTGGGTAATTTCATCAAGGGGGAGAGGCAGTCTGCACTGTGCCTGGAATCCTAATGGGGGAGGCCACGCAGAGAACACACTGAAACTTGGGAGCGGGGTAGCTGGACCCCAGCTAGTGCCTAAGCTGTGCTCCCCACCCTAAGATTCAGACCCATCTGAGGTCTGCAGTCAGAAGAAAGCAAGAAAGCAAGAGAGAAAGAAAGGAGATTTGGGATCTATGGACACAAAAGTCCAAGAGCCTCCTGGACACCCTCCCCTTAAGAGAAGAGGGGAGGATGGGGGAGGATGGGGTCCAATCAGCTCACAGCAATAAGCCAGCTGAGCAGGGAGATCTGAGCGGGGTGGAGGGTTCTTTTGCAGGGGTCCCCAGCACGGCCTCTGGGCCCTCTTGAGTTCTGGGGCAGGGAGATAGCAGTCGGAGAAGACCCCATTTCTCTGCTTTCTTAGGCCGTGAGTGGCAGAAGTCCACCGGAGCTGGCTTAGGCAGAAAAGGATCTGTGTTGTACAGACACAGGGGGTCTCCTGGGAGCCAAGCGTAGGGGCGCAGTTGGCCCCCGAGGGCAGAGAACCAGGAGCTCTCCCATTGTGCATCTCTGTTTCCTTCTCATCTCGCTGCACTTGACCTCCCTCTGCTTCTCATGCCCAGCGTGTAACACGACCCCTCCCAGGCCCAGCGTTTACCTACAGCCACCTGCAGAAACCGACCGGGATTTGGCAGTCCTCGGTCCGAATGCCCGGGAGAGAGATCTGACTGGCCTGCTGGGTCGGGTGTCTCCCCTGACCCAGTCAGCACGGGCTGGGGGCACAGTCATGCATTATTCCGGACATGGCTTTGGGGCCTGCCTGTGTGCCCGAAGAAGCGATTTCCAGAGCAGCCTGGGGCAACCTCTCACTTCCGGTTTCCTGAGTTATGCTCCGTGCCCACCGCCGCCGCGCCACCCCGAGCATTCAGGGCATGGGCTGCGTGGGCCGACGGGGTGGGCTGCGGTGGGCTGGCCTGGGATCCTAGCGACACAGGTGAGGCACCTAGGGAGTAAAACTGAAGAAGGCCGTCACCCTGACAGCGGCAGGAGGAAGTGCCAACTTACATGTTGCACCCTGGGAGGAGGCCTCATTTGCCTCCCGGGAGTCCCAGCCTTGGTGGGGGCGTCGGCACTTCTGCCGCCTGCAGCACCGCTGGCCTGGACGCCGGCACGCTCAAAGCAGACAGTGGGTGCCCACAGGCTAGCACGTGGCCCTGGGAGGATGTAGGGGGCACCTCTGTTGTGGGGGGGTCGGCAGCACGGGGCATCATTTCGGTGAGTCATAAAGTAGCAGAGGCCACACTGAGGCCTGAGTGTCCATGACGGACTCCTGGGAGGTCCTGGAGGCTTGCCGGAGGTGGGAGTGGGGTGACGGTAGAGTTCCCCTCATGTGGACAGAGGGCAGCGCCAGAGAAATGCCAGCTTGTTGCTGTGACTGTGAGCTTGTTCTTACATCTGGAGCTGCGGTGGCTAGGAAAACAGGTCACATCTCCGTGATGCCCCGTGTCACCTTCCCATGCCCGGTGTCACCTGGTCCTGGGCATGGACAAGCATTATCATCTTGCGTGCATATGCGAGCCAAGTGAGGCTCTGAGGGGCCACGCCACCCTCTCCCCAGTTCACGTCACCGATGGTTTGGACTGGAAGGGTCGCAGAGAGTTCTGTCGTCACCTGCCCTGTCTACCCACAGGGATACCGAGGGCGGGGAAGTTGAAGCGTGTGCTCCTTGTCACACAGAGAACTAAGCAACGGGATAAACCCCGCTGAATCTTTCTTTTTAATTTGCACAGTTATCTTTCTTGCATCACCCAACTGAAGCTTGACTAGTACACCCAGTATTTCCAACCTGAGGACAAATCCCCCCAACCTGCTGTGTCGACAGGCTCACACCCTTGTGGGCTGTTTCGGGGCGCATGTCGTTCTTCTCTGCCTGAATCCCCCCCACATCCCCCCGTTCCTCCCACCCTTCCCC